>NW_006408799.1:2537097-2539356 GCF_000296735.1 Chrysochloris asiatica | reverse complement strand
AAAACACCGGTGGCATAGCCCTCAGAATCACAGCAACTCAAACCACCACAGCACGACATTGGGTCGCCTCTATTTGGAAATGGCTAAGCATGGATGTCTTCCAATCAACTGCGGAGATAGCTGTCTTACAAATGTCTTGGAATAGATGATTGGATGTTTCCAGTGCTGCATCAGTTTGTTGAAAGATTTCAGTTTTCATTCCGCCAATTTCTGGAGTTTGTTTTTTGCCAAAGCCTTCAGAGCAGCCACAGTACCATCAGTTCTTGATCAGATGCCGTCTGTTAAGATGGTTGACCAGTGACTATTTCTTTTTGCTACAATGACACTGTCTATACCTTCCATTTTCTTTTGATGTTTTCTCCATGATTCAATGTTTTGCCCAAAGATTCTTTCAATATTTCAAGTTGAGACTTGAATTTTTTCTTCGGTTCTTTGAACTGGAGACATGCTGAGCGTGTTCTTCCTTTTCGGTTCTCAACTCCAGGTTATATGCTCAACATATAATCTAATAATTGTACTTAGGACGTTTATCTTGGAGAAATGAATACCTATACATATGACAAAATTTGTACCTGATTGTCCTTAACAGATTTGTTTGTAATAACCCAAAACAGAAGAAAACATAGAACACAGATATGGCGCTGCGATCATGCCATGGCACATGAGTCAGAGATGCAAAGCGGCATGTCCTAAGGGACCAATGAGTCCAGCACACTGGGGGTGGATCTCACGGGCACTGTGCTGAACGGAAGCAGACCCACACACATACAATATCTCATTGTCTAGCATATGGAATGATTCCATTTATATGAGTTTCCCAAATAAAAAATTTACATCCCCCCCCCAAAATAAACCCACTGTTACTGAAACAATCATGACACAGTGACCCTATACAACAGAGTGGTGGTTGTTGTTAAGTGCCATCAGGTTATAGAAGTACCCAAATTGCTTCATAAGGTTTCCGAGCCGCCATCTTTAAGGAAGTTGGCCACATCTTTCTCCTGAGGAGTGGCTGGGGGGTTTGAAGTACCCACCTTCTGACTGCCAGACCAGCGCTTCACCACTGCATCACCAGGGCTTCTATACACAGAGGAGGGGGCGATAAGTTAGAGAAAAGTAGAATGGCTCCAGCCATGATGAATTGGAATTTGAGGTACTGGTTTTACTATAAAGAGATGACGAGCTACAGAAATTGATCTGGATGTGTTAGATTGCGGTCATAGTCAAATCTGTCACATCCCCTTTTTAAAGCAGCAAATTAAAAATCCAGACCACACAGAAAACGATTTCAGAATGCCCTCCTATACTTGGTTGTTGATCAATCTTAACTTCAGCTGGGGGCAGAAAATTAAAAGAAGAAAAAAAATGAACTTTCTAAAAATTAAAGAAATCTTGCTTCAAAAGTAAAAAAACAAATGAAGACCTAGGGGTTGGGTGGAAATGTGTGTATGTGAATTATACGATATAAATCAGGTGAAGGTGAGTCACCCACCTTAGCTAAATCTTCAGAATCCTCTCTCCTAGGCAATAGAGTGGATTGAGGGAGACAGAAAATATGTACCATCAATCAGAATAATTGTAGTACTTAACTCTCTGGCTGGCTCAGTTTTCTCCTGATAAATTTTTAAAATTGGGACATCATTTTTGCATCTAAAACCTTTTATCACCCCCCTTGGCCACCTGTGAATGATAGCAAACTGTATATCATTCTAAAGAGGGGACGAAGTCGGGCTTGATGGGAAACTTCGTGGGAACTGTGGAGCCAGGAGCACTTGGGCAGCTGATGGGGCATTTGGGGGTGCAGAGTGTGTTCTAATGGGGCTAGCTGTAAATCTGAAGTAGACCCCAGGCTTCTTGAGTCTGAGGGTCAGCAGGCAGCCAGCCACCCGCTTCTGAAATACACTCGGTACTTAATAAACTCCTATGCACCGCTGACTGTAATTGTGGGCAAAGATCTCGCTTTATTATGCTCTACAAAAATCATGTCTCAACATTTCATCCAAATCTTCAAAGGGTATTTATAATTAGATTGAATCGGAGATTCCTTCACATTCGACCCTGCTACACTGGGGAGAGAATCAAGCTGAACAGTAGTCATTCCGGGGGGATGGGGGCCACCTGGAGAGAAGAATGTCCTCACCTGTTTTCACAATCAGTTTCAAATGTTATTTCTCTAGTTTTTCTTTTCTTTTTTTTTTTTTTCTAAAGAGACTCATGCTGTCACATTTTTCTTCTCTTTGTCCATTTTTTTTTTTTTTT
>NW_006408799.1:2521739-2536422 GCF_000296735.1 Chrysochloris asiatica | reverse complement strand
CAACCATCTGCTGGTCACAAGGAGTCCTTCCTGCTAGCACTTGTTCAAACCTACCAGCAGATCCAAGAGAGAAAGATCAGGTTGTCCGCTCCTGTAAAGGTTTACAGTCCTGGAAACTCTGTACATGGTCCCTAGGAGCTGGCATCGACCACATGGCAGTCTGGTTTGGTTATCTGCCTGGCACAGAAGAACAATGTTGTAACATAGAAGGCAGTTAAATAGAGAGGCACTGGTGGCTAGGGGTAGAGTTCTGACCAATGGTGCTCATGGACACCCACCATGGTCAGTCTTGATTCTCCAAGGCTATCCCAAAGATTGGTGGCACCTTGGAAGAAAGGCCTGGAAATCTTACTTCTAAAAATCCCCCATTAAAAGTCTCATGGAGTGCTGTTGTACTTTGCCACATACAAGTCTGTCATGCAAGAAAGAACAGTTGCTCACTGAAGTGGTGCCCAGAGAAGACCTGCACACGCGTGCACACGCGCGCGCGCGCGCGCACACACACACACACACACACACACCTGTCAGGGGAAATTGCACCTTTGACAGGAGTGTATTCCTTTGCTCAGAGCCAGGAGCTAGTTCCTGCTTTAGGAAGGTTAAGAGAATCCCTCTCTATTACAGAAATGCGCACAACACTTTTTATGACTGCGCTCATTACTTTAGGAGTCCCGCTGGGGTTGTGCACTGCGCATGCGGCTTGTAACCCCAAGGCCACCAGCTTCCATTGGCTAAAGATGAGGCTGTCTGCTTCCTGAAAGAGTCACAGTCTCAGAAACTACATATGAGCCCTGGTTGCTTAGTGCATTACTGAATGGACTGCTAACCTCAACGTCAGTGGTTTGAATCTACCAGATGCTCTGCGGGAGGAAGATGAGGCTTTCTACTCCCATAGAGTGAGATTACAGCCTTGGAAACCCTACACAGGATCACTCTGAGTTGGAACCAAATCTGTGGCACCCAACTACGACCACCATGAGATGGAATCACCTCGACAGCAATGTTTTGTTTTGTTTTAATGGTTCACTTAGGGAGCACTGGTGGCACACTTGGTTAAGCACACAGCTGCTAACTAAAAATTGGGAGGTTAGAACCCAGCAGCCGTCTCTGCAGTCTGCTACCGTAAAGACCGCAGCCTTGGGAACCCTAGGAAAGCAATTCTCTCTCCTGCAGGGTCACTATAAGTGGGAATCAAGTCTATGGCTGCCGGTCCCATGTATTTATTAATTATCATAGTAACTGTCTTCTATGAAATATATAGAAACAGCGTCCACAGTTAATTTTCAAAATGTCGTTTATGAAAATCTCTGTGACTGCGGTCTATAATCCCTCCTGCCATTACACTCCAAGCTCCTCACCAACCTGAGGGCTAAAACCGCGTGGGACACATATCTGATTTCCATCATAGGAATCGGCCTGAGGTTGATTCTGAGCTGGATTCTTGTGCCCGTCTGTGAAGCCAGAAGTCAGACACAGCCCCCACATGGTTTTACTAAGTTAGTGTCAGGAGTAAGATTTATTGCAATGGCTCCAAACTCGTGGAAACTTAAGAGTTTGTAAGAAAAAGAACTGAGGGGCATGGGAAGTGAAGTGTTTGACTTTTAGATGGTTAGTTTGGATTCTGTTACATGTAATGGTGTGGTGCTGGACTGGGAACCACAAGGTTGGCAGTTCAAACCCATCAGCTGCTCTTCTGAAAGCTTATACTATGTTGTTGTTATGTGCTGTGCGATCGGTTCTGACTCATAGTGACCCTATAAAGGGTTTCCAAGACTGTAAATCTTTACGGGAACAGAACACCTCATCTTTCTCCAGTGGAACAGCTGGTAGTTTCAGACTGCTGACCCTGAGGGTTGCATATGAGTCAGTATCAACTCAACAGCACTTAACAACAACAATGGCTGGAAGAAATGTAAAAGAAAACCACTGAGCAGTGGCTATTACAAGTCCTTGAATGTAAGAGAGAAACACAAACAGTTTCTCTAGTTGCCTAAAGCAACTGGCTAAACTAAATTGCTGATAGGGGCCAGGTTTACTGGATCGGCCCTGCCAGAGCCCAAGGCCATATGCATTTGAAAGGGATTAGTCTAAGGTGTGGCACTGTAGGATAAGTACTGGACCTCAGGGTCACAAGGTCATTTTGAACTATTAAGTTCAAAGTCACCACTTGCTCCTCAGAAACCCTACACAGGGTCACTATGAGTAGGTACTGACTCCATGGCACCTAACTACAACAGGCAGGAGAATGTGCCCCTTGAGCATTCACAGACTGGCTGAAAGAATTTTGTATCAAGTGCTTGAGCAGGGCAGAGGCCAAGGGACCAGAGGGCTGAGAGGCTGAAGACAAGAGTGAGGCGTGCCTGCAGCCAAGAGGTGTTCCTCCTGACTGTAGAACTGCTGCGTCCTTAGTTGGTTTTGAACTTGAATTGTATCCTGTTTGCTGTTGCAAGTCGGTACCGACTCATAAAGACCTTATGCACAGCAGAACGAAACACTGCCCGATCCTGGGCCAACCTCACTATCATATCATTACCACACTTGAGCTCATCGATGCTGCCACTTTGCGAATCCATCTCATAGGGGGTCTTCCTTTTTTCTCTGACCCTCCACCTTACCAAACATGATATCCTTCTCTAGCGACTGGTCCGTCCTGACAATATGTCCGAAGTATGACAGACGAAGTTTGGCCATTCAGGCTGCACTTCTTCCAACACAGATCTGTTGGTTCTTTTGGCAGCCCGTAGCACTTTCAAAATTCTCCTCCAACACCATAACTCAAAAGCATCAATTCTTCTAAAGTCTTCCTTATTCACTGTCCAACTTTTGCATGCATATGAGGCTATTGAAAACACCATGGCTTGGGTCAGGTGCACCTTAGTCCTCAAGCTGACATCTTTGCTCTTCAACACTTTACAAGATCTTGTGCAGCAGATTTTTCTAATGCAATATGTTATTTGATTTTACTGTTTACTTCCCTAATTAACCCCATAATCGTGAGTATTGTTACGAGCTCTGTGTGGCCATTGCGATGGATTATGGAATCCAGACATAGAGCAGAGAGGGCTGTGGGAGGGACGGCTGGTGTCAGAACAGGGGAAAGAAGGCCGTAGGTTAGAGGCATGTCTGACCGCCACTTCATAGCAATCAGCCTGGGCCTGATTTTGAGTTTGATTCTCTTTCTCTCTTGTGAAGCCACGGGAAGTCAGACATGGTCTCTACGTGGGTTTTGCACTAAGAAACCAACAGGCCCGTGGCATTCCCCTGCAGTCAGACATGTAAAGAATGGGGGGTGGGGGAAGGGGAAAACTTCACGTTAAGTCCAAACAGATATTTCTGAAACCAAAAGCTAAATCTGAACTCTAATGATCTCAAAAGACAGTTCTCAGGTGACTTGTTCATCTCCCGCTGTCTGCAAAGAGAGCCACCTGCCATTTAGAAATATATTCGTTTGTCTGCTGAGGGAACAGAGCGCCAGTCACTTAATGCATTTGATTTACAGTGCAGAAATAAATAAACGTGCATGTGTTAGCTCCTGTCCCCTCCAGTTATCCCATGGGAAACATTCCTTTTGATTTAAGTTAAAGTAATTAAACTCATTTAATGTTTACTGCATTTTTAATAAGCCCATTTGTCAGAAAATACACTTCCTTAATCTTCAGAAGGGAGCACTGATAGTTTCGTGGCATAATTCTCATGTAACATGAGCGAGAGAACTTAAAACCAAGATCCACTGCCATCAAGAAGATTCAGACTCATGGAGACCACACTGCAGACACGGGTTCAATTCCCGGCCAAGGCACCTCATGCAAAGCCATCATCTGCTGGTCAGACGAGTGTGTTGCTATAACGCTGAAGACGATTCCGCAGAGTTTCCAGACTAAGAGAGACTAGGAACAAACGCCTTGAGATCTACCTCCAAATACCAGCCAATGAGATCCCAATGGATCACAGTGCTCCAGTCCTCAACTGGTGATGTGATGGCACAAAACCGGGCTGTCATGAGTCAGGGGACTACTTGGTGAGGAACCTGCCTATCTCATTTGCTGCTATCTTCCTAAAGCTCAGGACAGTGCTGCTGTTGTTGTAAAGTGCTGCTGAGTCGTTTCCAACTCACAATGACCCTATATAGGGTTTCTGAGGGGCAGCTAGTAAGTTTGAACCACCGAACTTGTGGTCCAGTGTTTATCCTATGGCACACCACCCCAGGGCTCCACGCAGTGCTAGGAATTCAATAACTGCTTCATAAGTGAGTGAACCATACTTATTCAACCTGTATGCTGAGCAAATAATACGAGAAGCTGGGTTCTATGAAGAAAAACGTGGCATCAGGATTGGAGGAAGACTCATTAACAACCTGCGATATGCAGATGATACAACCTTGATCGCTGAAAGTGAAGAGGACTTGAAACAATTACTTACGAAGATTAAAGAGCACAGCCTTCGATATGGATTATATCTCAATGTCAAGAAAACAAGAATCCTCACCACTGGACCAATAAACAACATTCTTATCAATGGAGAAAATATTGAAGTTGTCAAGGACTTCATTCTTCTTGGATCAACTATCAACACTCGCGGAAGTAGCAGTCAAGAGATCAGACGACGTATTGCACTGGGCAAATCTGTTGCACAGGAACTTTTTAAACTGTTGAAGAGCAGAGATGTCAGCTTGAGGACTAGGGTGCGCCTGACCCAGGCCATGGTGTTTTCAACAGCCTCATATGGATGCGAAAGCTGGACAGTGAATAAGGAGGATCGTAGAAGAATTGATGCCTTTGAGTTGTGGTGTTGGAGGAGAATACTGAAAGTGCCATGGACTGCCAAAAGAACCAATAGATCTGTTTTGGAAGAAGTGCAGCCAGAGTGCTCCTTGGAGGCCAGGATGGCTAAGCTTCGTCTCTCCTACTTTGGACATACTGTCCGGAGGAAATAGTCATTGGAGAAGGATGTCATGCTGGGTAGGGTGGAGGGTCAGAGAAAAAGAGGAAGACCCCCAACGAGATGGATCAGCCAGGTGGCATCATTGATGGACTCAAGTGTGGCAGCGGTAGTGAGGTTGACCTGGGATCGAACATTGTTTCGTTCTGCTGTGCATGGGGTCGCTATGAGTCGGTTCCGACTCGATGGCACCTGACAACAACAACAAGTGAGTGAACCACTGATTTTGTAAGACACTAAGCTGCAGCTCAAGGAGCTCTGGTAGCAGAGTGGTCACAAATCGGGCTGCCTCAGGGTCATCAGTTCGAAACTACCAGCTGTTCCGCGGGAGAAAGATGAAGCTTTCAGCTCCCTTAAAAATTTACAGCCTCGGAAACTCTGTACAGACAGAGTCACTATGAGTTGGAACCAACTCTATGGCACTTAACAACAACAACAACAAGGTCATGTAGACCCCTGGGACCACAGCTAGGGCACAACTTTAAGACTGTTGACTGTTAGTAGATTCTGCTTTCTAAGTTCCTAGGGGCCGTAGGGGGTGGGTGGGACTCACAGCTTTTGGATGTCTAATGGCGGATAATAATAGGGGTCATTGGAAGAAGTCAGAGTGCTCATTAGAAGGAAGGATGACTTTGTCTCACATAGTCTGACCAGGCAGTCAGAAAGGACCAGTCCTGGAGAAGGACCTCATGCCTGGAAAAGTGGAGGGGCAGAGAAAAACTGGAAGACCCCAGTGAGATGGACTGACACAGTGGCCGCAGCGATGGGCTTAAACGTCAGAATGCATGTGAAGGTGATGCAGGCCGGGGCAGTGTTTCCTTCTGTTGTGCGCTACATGCGTTTGCTACGAGTCAGAAGCCACTCAACAGCTTCTCACAATAACAGCAGCACGAGTGCCAGTGTTCTGAAGACACATAAAGGTGGGAAGGTTGGAATGATTTGTTTTGCTTTGTTGGCATAATGAACTCTGTCACCCAGGCCAGCTTAGCCCAGGGACTTTACCCAAGTGCACACATTTCACCTAGCGAAGAAAATGCGGAAACATTTTTTTCTTCTACCAATGACCTTAGTAATTTGGAAAATGACTTGAAACTAACAAACAAGAAGAAAAAGAACAAAAAAACAGCATTTCACAGTATTGCCAATAATAGTTAGCAAATCTCATTAATGAGCTAGAGTAACTTAGAAATGACCGCAATTCCATTTCACAGGAAAACTATTGTAATTAAGTCAGAGCATGTCTGTGTTATTTAGGAAAATAAGTAATTACACTTTGCCCTGGAGGCTGATTGCTAATTTGGTGCAGCTCTAACAGTCCTATGGTCTGGTACAGAACTGCAGTTGATAATCATGTGCTCAGGGCTGTGTTCAGAGCAATGTACTGCCTTCCACACACAGCAAGCGGAGTGGCTAAGCTGCCTCCCCAGCAATGCTCAAGGATCCACCAGCCACACGACAGATGGCAGGCCCATGCATACTTGGTGTGTCTTTAATTATGTTAAGACATCACTGAGTAGTCCATAGAGTGGGACTGAGCAGCTTCCGCATACCAGGCCTCAAGAGAGAAACTAGGAACCCAAAGGGTGAGCAGGGTTGCCAAAGCCTTTGTGTGTGGGGTTGTAGCGAGTGGGGGACAACCAGACCCCAACTGAAAACAGGTGGGTACCTGGAGCGGACTGTCTGGCATACTGTAACTGTTTTGAACTGCAAGACTGTTTTCCAATTCCATTTCAATTTAAGAAAAACTCACTTCATCTTAAAAGCTATTATTAAGAAAACAGTGGAGGGGTGAAGAGAGAATGTTGACATTACTGAAGTTACATAAAGGAATCAACCAGACCCCCAGGGTCCTCAGCCCGGCCAACTGGTTGCCTTCCTTCAAGGGCTTGTGATAGCCACCGCTCCCCAGCTCTGCTGGGATTCTCAGAAAAGAGGTCATCCTTCCCTGCTTCAACCCTACATGGCGCACGCTCCAGAGCGCGTCTCTGACCTATCCTTCCACACAGGCTGGGAATTTCAGCTGATCCCTACTGTCCCTGAGGGTCAGCCACATGGGGTCACACACAGTTAATGTTGACTGTGGCCCGCTGAGCTCTTCTACAAAGGGTTGCAGGTTTGAGTTCACCCAGAGGTTCCTCAGAAGAAAGGTCTGGTGATGTAATTCTGAAAACCCAGCCATGGAAACACTAAGGAGTACAGCTCTGCTCGAGCACATGCGGGGTTCCCATCAGTTGCAGGGACTTGTTGGGTTTTCGGTGTTACCATTGAACAGAGATGTGTAAGACATTCCTCATTCTTGTGCTGAACAAAATTGAGATTCGGAACAAATTCTTCACTGTACTGTCTTAGGTAATATGACTTTCATCAGACACAATCCACTAACTGTCCCCATCATCACTAACATAACCTGCTCAACAGGTTACCCCCCCAACACACACACACACACACACACACACACACATTTGAGGTTTTTGTTTTGTTGTCCACTTGCTTAAAAAGAAGACTAAACTCAGCAGGCCTTCTGATGTTGAATGAATGGGATAGCATGGTGCCCTCTTAAGAGAGAGATTCCCTCTGCTAAAGGATCCATAAAATCAAGGCAGAGGAGCAAGATGCATGATGACACATTGGGGGAGAACCTTCTTATTCCTTAAAGTTACAAAAACAAACACCCAAAACCCACTCAAGTAAAGGCTGACACCAGGCAACCCCACGGACGACAGCATGAAATGCTGCCCGCCCATCATGTGTCATCTCCATGATATTTGCCATGTCCACGGAAGCGCTCAACCCGTGTTGTGTGCTCTCCAACCTGAGGGCTCATCTCTCAGGACCGTGTCAGAGAAGATTGCCTGCTATCAACAGAAGAGGGCTTTCATTGGCTGATTTTCGAAACTACATCACCAAACTTCTCTTCCCAATCTGTCTTGGTCTGGAAGCTTAGCTAAAACTTGTCCACCATGGTTGACCTTGCTGGTATTTGAAATATCAGTGGTACAGTGTTCAGCATCACAGCAACATGCAAGCCACCATCCAAGTCACACTATGGTGTGACATACCGAGAGATGTGTGGTAGACCACTTGAGGTAGTACTGAAAACATTCGAGAAGCATAGTAAGAAACTAAACTCTGAATGTATATTGACGGAGCAGGAGGACCAGAAGGGCTGGACCCGTCACTTGAACAGCTTTGTCTCTATCCTAGGACAAAGACGAGAAGCCCATTCTGCCCTATAGACATGCTTCATTGGCCCCACACAGTGATTTTAAATTTTTTCATTAGTTCCCAACCTGATAAGATCCTGAATATCTGAAACATATTATAGCCATTTGTCGGACACTCTCCCACATCTTTCAGCTTACCAGGTGGACCACTGTCTTACACATGCTAATCCAAAGAGGACAACAACAAAAACCCTCTCTTGCGTCTCCCTCTTGTGGGGTGAAGCCACTTGGGAGCAGCTCAGGATTTTGTGTGCAGACTGCTCAGGAGACAGCAGGCTCTCAGAATCAAACACACCAAACTGATCATCACTGTGGATGTTTTAAAAATGAGTAAGGGCCGTCTTCTTTTCCGGGATATGTAGGTTTTGAGTGGCAGGTAGTTCATCAACTTTGCTGATTTTTAATTCTAAATTTTGCATTTGACATTATGTTCTGAAGTCACTTAACCAGAGGAGCCAGCCTCTTGGCACTGAAAAGATTGCACGGTGCAATCTGAAGACAGAGGCTCCCTCTGTAGGAAACCTATGCAGAGGAACAAGATGCACACTGGCACCTTTGGAGAGATCTTCCTATTCCTTAAAGTTAAAAACAAAACAAAACAGAAAACTCACTTCAAGTAAAATCTTTCAATTCCATAACCACTATAGAGAGTGATTTTGGAGCGTAAAGAAAACTAAGGATCTGCGTATCTCGTCATACCAGCCTCACATGCGGCCACGGAGTCAATTCTAATTCATAACAACCGTTTCAGACAGAGTATATTTGGCCCATAATGTTTCCAAGGTGTTGCTCTTTACAGACGCCGACTGTCACATCTTTCTCCCCGGGAGCAACTGGTAGGTTTGAACTCCCAACCTTTCAGTTCGTAGTCCACTGCTTAGCCCACTGTGCCCCCAGGGATCTAATACCTTGTATCATACTTTGTAGAAATGTCAATGCCCATGGTGTTGGTAGTTTTGGCCTACCACCTACAGAAAAAATGACATTTTACAAGGAAACTGAATACGCACACGCACACACACACAAACAAGTCAGGCATGTGTATACAGGTCCTTCACTGTTGCTGCCGTTGTTATTAGGTGCTGTTATGTCAGTACTGACCATACCAACCCTACGCCAACAGAACAAAACACTGCCCGATCCTGCACCAACCTCGCTATCATTGCTACGTTTGACCCACCGCTGCTGCCACTATGCCAATCTGTCTCAATGCGGTCTTCTGCTTTTTCACTGACCCTCAAATTTATTAAGCATGATGTCCTTTACCAAGGACTGGTCCCGCCTAATAACATGTCCAAAGTATGAGAGACGAAGTCTGGCAATCCTGACTTCCAAGGAGAATTCCAGCTGTATTTCTTCCAACACAGATTGGTTTGTTCTTTTAGCAGTCCATGGTATTTCAACATTCTCCTCCAACACCATAACTCAAATGCATCAATTCTTCTATGGTCTTCCATATTCACTATCATTCTGAAAGCTATTCACGGGTACTTCAATTTACAGTGGATGGTTACAGTGAAGCTTCAGAATAAGACAGACTCGTAAGAAAGGCCTGGAAATCTATTTCTCAGGTGCTGGAGGAGGATGTTGTGAGGGGACACGTCTGTGAGCTGGATCTACACGTGAGCCACAGCGATGGGCTCACACATACCATCATCATCACAGGGTGGCCGGGAGTCGAGGCTGCCTCACTGACTGTGTCTGATCTCACTGAGGAAACACAGACACTTCGACCTAGTGAGTTTACCCCAGTGCATGTGAGGGTGTCCACGTGTGCAGGATGTTCACTGAGGAAATACACCCATCTCTGTGTGCTCTGGGTGCTGACAGCCCTGCTCAACAAGTCCACCAGCTGCCCCTCGAGTTCTCTGAATTGCCATTAGCCGTCAGAATACTGTCAAACATGCTAGTTTTCTAACAGCAAGAAACATTTTTTGGAAGATGAATGGTTGCAACCGTACATCAGGAGGGAATTGGCAGAAATTCAAGCAGATTCTGAAGAAGATGTGGAAACAGGGACATGACTGCTGATATCAGATGTATCTTGGTTGAAAACAGACTATCAGAAAGATGTTTACTTGTGCTTTATCGACTATGTAAAGGCTTTTGACTGTGTGGATCATGACAAACTATGGATAGCATTGGGAAGAATGAGTATGTCAGAAGACTTCGCTGTGCTCAGGAGGAATCCTTACATAGACCAAGTTGTTCAAACAGAACAAGTGGATACTGGAAAGCTTAAATTCAGGAAAGATGTGCACACCAGGGTTGTATTCTCTCACCACACTTATTCAGTCTGTACGCTGAGCAAAGAGTTCGAGAAGCTGGATTATATGAAGAAGAATGTGACAGAAGGATTAAAGGAAGACACATTAACAACCTGAGATATGCAGATGACACAACTTTGCTTGCTGGAATGAAGAGGACTAGATATAGTTAGTCATGAAGATCAAGGACTATCGCTTTGAGTACGGTTTACGCCTCAACAGGGAGAAAACCAGAGTCCACACAGCTAGACCAATAATTAGCACCATCATGATACATGGGGAAAAGACTGAAATTGTCAAGGATTTAATTTGACTTCAGTACACAATCAATGCTCAATGAAGCAGTAGTCAAGAACTCAGAAAAAGTAGTGCACTGGTCAAATCGGCTGCAAAAGCCAAGATGTCAGTTTGAAGCCTAACGTACACCTGATCCAGCCGTGGTATTTTTGTCACCTCAGATGCCTGTGGAAGCAGGACGGAGAATAAACAAGAATGAAGAATTGATGCGTTTGAATTGGTGTGTTGGCAAAGAACACTGACTATGTCATAGACTGCAAAAAGAAACAAGTTTGTCTTGGGAGAAGTACAGCTACAATGCTTATTAGAAGCGAGGATGGTGAGACGGTCCCACATACTTTGGACATGTGATCAGGAGGGCCCAGTCCCTGAAGAAGGACATCATGATTAGTAAAGCGGAGGGTCAGAAAAAGAAGAAGACCCTTCAAGAGCTATATTGCCCTGGTTGCTGCAACAGTGGGCTCAAAGACAGTAAGAACTGTGAGGAGGACAATAGTTCATTCTGTTGTACATAATGTCGCTATGAATTAGACCCCAACTTCACGGTGCCTACAAACAACAACTTTTCTAATCTCTTCTCCTGTCCTTTACAATCACATGACTTTTGTCTGAATTACTCGCAATTCCTCTCAGTGAGTATTCATTTAAGATGAAGACTTATTCTGCTTTTCTGTCCAAGGACACTGGATCTTTCACTCCACAGCTTTCTTCACTCTTATCACAGTGGTTCAGGCACTGCATTCGCTAGATTCTATTAAGACGCCCGTTCCGCACAAGGTTGTCACCATTCAGAGATGACAGCTATATATTCATATATTCACTTTGGTAGTCCTCAAACACATCCCCTGAGCCTGCATTTAACATTTCAGCGGATAGCACAATTCAACCAAAAGGATAAAATGAAGCAATGATTATTTATGTTATGGGATACACTTTATGGGGTTATTAGATAGGCGTGCACTGTTATTTCAAAGGGCGTAACTATGCACTTCTAGCATGCCCTAAGCAACGTCAAATCAGAAAAGTGAAGACGTAGAGGAAAGAGGGAGAGGACACTGAGATGTGATACTGTCTCCTAACTATGTGTACGTCACCCTGGTGTAAACAGCCCCAAAGGCCAGAGATGAAGTGCTCAGCTGTGAGTCAAAGGTTGGCATCTGTAACCTATCAGCTATTCCTTGGGAGAAAGATTCGGCAGTCAGCAATTATGAAGACTTGCAGTCTTGGAAACCACATGGAGTGCTTCTATGCTATCCTATAGGGTCACTCTGAGTCAGAGTTAACTTGAAGGCAACAGTTAATTCACCTTTTGGGTTGGGTGATGTAATTACTTTTTGACTTGGATACTGGATGGCTTAAAATCAGGAATGGTCTACAATCCATAGGGTCCTATTCTTTCACCATATTTATTCCCATAAAGACTGACCAAGTCTTAGGAACTCTAATGTGCAGTTCTCCTCTGTCCTGTCGGGTCCCTCTAAGTCAGAATCAATTTGATGGCAGTGGTTTGGGTTGGGTTTGGTGGTACACTGGGTAAGTTGCTTGGGGACTAACTGAGAGAAGGGCGGTACAAAGCTATCAGTTGCTCGGATGGAGAAAGAGGTGGCAGTCTGCATCTGAGAAGACTGTTGTTGTTGTTAAGTGTGATCAAGTTGGTTCCGACTCATAGTGACCCTATGTAGAGTTTCTGAGGAGCAGCTGGTGATTTTGAAACACCCACCTTGTGCTTCGAACTGACCTTGCAGTCCAGTGTATAACTTACAGCATCACCCCAGGATTTCATCCAAGAAGATGACAGTACTGGAAACGCTAAGGAGGTTTTCTACCATGTCATCCAGAGCGGGAAATCAACTCGATGGCAATGGTTTTATAGTCTTAATCGAGCGTATCTACTGTGATTGCACAGAAAACACTGATATTTAGTTGTTATTTTTAATGGAAAGCAAGGAAAAGCTGGATAATGTATATGTGCAAACACACCACAAAGATACTTCTACAATTTTAGTATCTTAATTCAAATATTATAGTATATCCTGTGCTATTGTTAACCTCTTTCTGAAAATTTTCTAAAATAACTCTCATTACAAGCAAAATTTATTTACAGATGGCAAATAAACAAAATCATCTCCTGATGGTCGCTATGGTCAGAAATTCTATTAGGTGTGATATGAACCTACACCAGGGGGTAGATGCTGCATCTGTTCCTCTGATTTTCAGCATGCTATGAAATGAAATTTAATCCCCTTCTTTTTTTTCTTTTTTTACTCAGTTGTGAAACCATCATAAAATGAGTTTATGCAGTATTAAAAAATTAGGAATAGCTGCTCATTTTCATTTTCAATTCTAGATATGAATGTCTGTTTTCTTTGTGTCTGGTGTTGTCCGTACTAGCACATACTTAAAATGGTTTATTGGGCAACTAAAGGTTACAAACTGACCAGAATTCCTGCACACAGTTGGCTAGCGGCAGGAGAAAATCTAGGCTGAGATGAAAGATGGGGGCAGGGTTGAACACATATGCCAGCCTGTGGAACCATCAAATGAACTCATTCAAACAAACAAACAACTTCTATCCTCTTATAAGTTTTAAACTGGTGATGACAGAAACCATGAGATATATATATTTAAAGGCATAAATAGTTGGACAGGAACGAGGAATTTGGACTTTTGAGTGAACACAGGACTTCTGAATGAATGGTGTTGGCTGTGGTAGGTTCTCACTCAGTGACTCCATGAAGAATAGAACTCAGCATTGGTCCTGCACCATCTTCACAGTTAGGTTTGAGTCCACTGTTGCTACTACTGTCTCAACCCATCTGGTTGGGGGTCTTCATCTTTTGTGCTGATCCTCTGCTTTTCCAAGCATGATTTCCTTCTTCAGGGACTACATGTTCCAAGTATGAGTAACAAAGTCTCACCATCCTTGGTTTTACAGAGCACTATGGCTGTACTTCATCCAAGACAGATTTGCTTGTTTTTCTGGCAGTCCATGGTTATTTCAGTATTCTTCTCCAACACCACAACTCAAAAGCTTCAATGCTTCCACAGTCTTCCTTAGTCATTGCTCAACTTTCATATGCGTATGAGGTGAATGACCATACCATGGCTTGGGTCAGACACACCTCAGTACTCAGACTGTTATCTGTACTCTAACATTTTAAAGAGATCTTGTGCAGCAGATTTGCCTAATGCAATAGGTCATTTCATTTATTGACTGCTGCTTCCAGGATTGTTGATTGTGATGCCAAGCAAAATGAAATCTTTGATAACTTTTATCTATCTTTTCTCTGTTTACCATGATATTATTTATTGGTCCTGTTGTGAAAATTTTTGTTGTCTTTATACTGAGGTGAAATTCATACTGACAGCTGTAATTTCCAGTCTTCATCGTTATTTCTCTTCACTTCCAACAAGCAAGGTTGTGTCATGTGCATAGCTCAGGATGTTAGTGAGTCTTCCTCCAATCTTGATGCCTCATTCTTCTTCATATAATCCAGCTTCTCAAATTATTTGTTTAACATACAGATTGAATGAGTATGGTGAAAAGATACAACCCTGGATACCACCTTGATTTTGATAGCATGGATCTACCAACCTAAACAAAATGGAGTTGGTTTAGTCATTATGTCTCAAATGATGACCCTGAAAATAAGGTAGCTCAAAAATTAGCTGATATGACACAGCTTACATACAAAGACAAAAACAGACTAAAAGTCAAAGGATGGGAAAAAAATATACCAAGGTAACTGCAATACTAAACAAGTAGGAGTGGCAATTCTAATCTCTAATAAAGTAAACTTTAAGACACAAACCAGCATAAGCGGTAAAGGAGGACACTAACTCATGATCAAAGGGTCAATTGTGCAAGACGACATAACCATAGAAAATATCTACACTCTCAATGAAAAAGCACCAAGATATATGAAGCAAACCTTACTGGAATTGAAGAAATAAATA
>NW_006408799.1:2514093-2514988 GCF_000296735.1 Chrysochloris asiatica | reverse complement strand
AAGGTCAGTGGATCAAGCTCACCAGCTGCTCCTTGGAAACTCTATTAAGTGCTGGTCAACACTTTAAAAGGGTGGCTATGGGTCAGAACTGACTCGATGGCACTGAACAACAACAATATATAAAAGTCACGAAAAGAAGGACAGGGATAAGGAATTCTGCTTTTAGAATGAATACAGAACTTTTTGAATGAATAGATAGCAGTATTGTGTCAGCTAAGGATCCCTGTTGGCGCAGTGGGTTAAGCATTGGGCTGGTAGGTTCAAACCCACCAATGTTTTCATGGGAGAACAATGAGGCAATCTGCTTCCACAAAGATTTACCTCAGAAACTCTACTTTGTCCTGCTGAGCCAGTTATGAGTTGGAATCGACTGGACATTAAAGGACTTGACTTTTTGTTTTATTGTGTTAGCTGTCTGTGCTGCAGAACACATGAGCAGGGACTCAGTGGATGAAAACCACATACATTCATGACATAGTATGTCTGTGGGTGAGGCGTCCAGACACAGGTTAGCCACATGGTCTGCTCAGGTGCTGACTCATCTGAAGCGCTACCTCTCCTTCCAAGCTCACATGGCTGGTGGCAGACATCAGGTCCTGATGGCTGCTCTGCAGTCCTGGGGAGCATCCCAAATCTCCTGTCATGTGGCTTTCCCCATATAGTCATTGTTGTTAGGTGCCGAGATACAGTGGCCGCATGTACAACAGAACAGGGCCTGATCCTGTACCACCCTCACAATTACTACTGTGTTTCAGCCCAATACTGTAAACACTTTGTCAACCCATCTCTTTGAGGGTCTACCTCTTTTTCTCTGACCTTCTACTTCACCAAGCATGAGATGCTTTTCCAGGAACTGGTCCTTTCTCACCATCTGTCCAAAGTACCTGAGGGGAAG
>NW_006408799.1:2509394-2512968 GCF_000296735.1 Chrysochloris asiatica | reverse complement strand
AGGGTGTAAATCCTTACAGGAGTAGAAAGCCTCATCTTTCTCCCGCGGAGCAGCTGGTAGT
Organism: Chrysochloris asiatica; assembly: GCF_000296735.1. Lineage (NCBI taxonomy): Eukaryota > Metazoa > Chordata > Mammalia > Afrosoricida > Chrysochloridae > Chrysochloris > Chrysochloris asiatica. The sequence goes on along the minus strand of NW_006408799.1, from coordinate 2,512,907 downwards.
TTTGAACTGCTGACCTTATGGTTCGCAGCCCGATTCGTAACCACTACGCTACGTATGTAGTTTAAAATAGTTAAAATACCTAACTGAAAGGTCAGAGGTTTGAGTCCACCCTGAACACGAAGCCCTGACAACCTGCTTCACCCACTATCAACCACTGACATTTCAGCCATGGAGCAGAGCTCTACTCGGACACACACAGAGACACCATGAATGGGGAGCTAGTGGAGTGACTGCATTGCTCATAATCATGGGAGTGACATCACATGATCTGGCTCTATTCTATTGGCTAGAGCAAGTCAGAGACTCCACCCACACTCACAGGAGGGCTTCACATAAAGGCAGGCATCACTTGGGGACCCCAGCCTTCCTCCATCACTCACATTTTAGATATCACTTTCTGATGTTCTACAGGAGCGTTCCAATGGGCACCCATGTCCCCTGAGTGAGCTGTCAGACCTGGCATCAGAAGATGAGGCCACTCAACAACACCACAGGCTCTAGTCTGGGACCCAGGATACTGGCTTGAGCTCCCTACTCTCACAGAGCTGATGGCTGAGTGGGGCCCAGGTGAAAGGAAGTAAATAACTCAGAAGATGTCTCCTTTCCAGTGGAGGTGAGTGCTGGGAAGACAGGAGGCTGGAGAATGGACGTGGAGTTAAGTAACGTGGGCATCCTTCTGAAGCTGCGACCTGCGGGAAGAGGGGATGGCAGCCGTGCAAACATCAGAGGGACCATTAGCTTTCCTGGAGGCCAGAACAAAGCAAAGGACTGAGATGTGAACAGATGTGGGGCTTCCAAGGAACTCACAGAAATACTGTTTTCTGTTGCAACACTGTGGGCAAGGGTAGAAGGCGTGGAGGGCAAGTGAGAGAGCAGGCGAAGATTTTGAAGACATTCCTGACTGTCTGTGAACACGCGGCTGGACGTTTCACTCCTACCAAATGTGGGTCTCGTGATTCTACAGGCAAGACGACTGCAAAGCGATGCACATGCTCAGTCTTAGTGTAAAGGTCGTTGCTATGAACTTCCACTGAGTCCATTCCAACTCACAGCGACCACGTCTAGGGCTTCTGAGGAGTGGCCGGTGGGTTAGAACTGCCGACCTTGTGGTTAGCAGTGCAATGTTTATCCTACAGCACCACAGCTGTACACAAATTACCACCAATTCTAAACCCAAAACAGTCCAAAAGCTGCTCTTCACTTTTTCCCTCTGGAGAGTTAGCTCCTAATATTGACCCTGACATTCCCCCTGAAGGGCAGACATGCAGCTCCTCAGTAACCCAATCACCATACACAAGATGCAAACCTCTGAAACCTTGTGGCGATGACCGATGTCGGCCAGCAGCACGCACCAAGCACACGCTGAGAAAAGTGGTATCTGTAGAGTTGTTCCACTTACGGTTGCTACAAATCTTCAATTTAAAAAAAAAACCCCAACGTCTGCATACAGCAATCAATGTAAGAACAAAGAAGACAGAGTCATTCTTTCTGTTTTTTTTGTAAGACTTGGATTTACAACACCAAGGCAGACAGGATCCCAATTTTGCACAATTATGAAGAAATTATATCTAGTCATAAAATGATAGAGTAGATAGATTACACCCTTACATAACTCATTATCTTCCTGCCTCACATGAAAATGTTTCTGAATCTTTTATCTGAATGACAGTGATAGTCATTTTAACACAACAGAGGTGGCAACTATTTTTTCTTTCTTTCTTTCAAGTGGAACTAACAGAGATAAATGGCATATTCTATGTTCAGAAGAAATGTAATGAAATACGTTTAGAACAGCAACTCTAGTCAGGACAGAAATATCATAAAACAGACCATGCCTCTCTGATTAGCACTTTCTCTGGATTATTCTGAAAACCCCCTACAGCACAGTTCATCAGAGGCAACTACAAAATGTTGAAAAGGCAAATGGACCCAGTGCCCCACAAACCATTAATGTGGTTCAGGAGCACCTTACACATCGTTGTTAACACCCACGGTGCGTGCACACAAACCCAACAGCCTGTTGTTAAACTGACTCCACCTCATGATGACATCATGTGTGTCAGAGGTGAGCTATGCTCTCAAGGGTAGCTGTCCACAGCCGACTTCTCAGAAATCAATCACTAGTTCTTTCCTCTGTGGTACAACTGGGTGGACCATTTGCACACTAGGAGCCTACACACACACTTCTCTCTAAAATAAGCAGAAAGTGACAGAAATACCCCCAAACCCCCACCTGCTCTGGGTTCTACACAAACTACATCCATATCCAGTGCCCAGAACAGACAACAAAGAACAGTTCCCTCCAGGAACTCCATTGAAGATTGAGTGTTACCATCTCAACCCTTACCCACCCACAAGGTGAGGTCCTTGGCTGGTAGGAGACCCCAGAATTCTCTCCTCTCTGGGTCTGGCACAGGTCCTGGGTTTTTTGTTGTTGTTGTTGTTGTTGTTTTCCTTTCATTGTTTTTCATTCTTTCTTCCTTGCCTTTCTCTCTCTTGCTTTCTATCCTTTCTCTCTCCCCTTTCACTTTTTTTCTTCTCTTTATTTTGTTTTCCCAACCACTGCTGATGCTTTCCTTATTCTTTGTTTCTTTATTTTTTAAATACTTTCTGGTGGCTTTTCCTATGACTAATTCCTCTCCCTACTTGTGTGGGGGGGTTTGTTTGTGTGTTTTTTATCTCTTTATTTTCTTTCTTTTATTTTCTCTTATTTTATTCTCCCCTCCTTCTTTTCTCTTTTAGATTTTGTATTCTTTTTCTAGGTGTGGCCTCTTTTTTTTCCCCTTCTTTACTATTTTCTGTTTTTCATTGTTGTTTGCTTTCCTTCTCTCTTGTGTCTGTGTTTTCTCTTCTAGAATCCGTGTCGATACAGCCCAGTCACAACCACTGGGCAAGAGCCAATACCAGTTGCTTCACCAGATCAACACCAACAACCAACCACAGCTGTATCCATCCTGAACTGAATGGCATGAATGGCAAGCAGAGACCAGCACACACTCGCCAGGAGACAGGTGTGAGTGCCTAAGAAGATACCAACATACAATCATCACCTTAATACAAATACAACATCACAATGTCTCAAAAGCAGCAGGAGATTTCTGTCCCCATGAAGAAATGTGAGAGAGGCTTAAACAAGTGACCAAGAGGCAGAACTAGAAAAATATTTTTGATTGGAAAAAAAGGCATTGAAACTACCTGAAAAATAATTCAACAGATGATATTTAGGCATCTTCAAATGATGGACAGAAAAGTCATGGAAAACGAGGAATTCAGGAAAGCACTACAGGGACTACCAAACAAAACAAAAAAGGACTGGAGACAATACAAATCTGCAAATAGAAATCTAGAAGACTAAGGCTAAGATTTCAGAAATGGACAATACATTGAAAAGGTAAAGGAGTAGATTTGAATCAACGGAAGCAGAATTTGTGAGCTTGAAGGTAAATCTCTCAATACTAGTAAGCTAAAAGAACAATCAGAAAAAAGAATGAAAAAATCTGAAGAAAACCGAAG
>NW_006408799.1:2507242-2508540 GCF_000296735.1 Chrysochloris asiatica | reverse complement strand
AACAACAACTATAAAACAAAAAGAGGTAAATGTGTAGTTACAGGACTTCAAAATGGTGATGGAGTCAAGTAGATTTTAAGATATAAACAGACTATTTTAAATTGGGGAAGAAATTAATAACTCACAGGGTAGTCTCAAAGAAAATACATCTTCACTTCAAATCAAGAAACGGGAAAGCCATGAAGATTTTGTAAACATTTAGACATCAGCAATTAAGAAGCTCGCAAGAAAATGCACAAAATGAACTCAGCACAGAAAAATCTGTTGAACAAAGAAGAAAGCAACACCACAAAAAACACACACAGCAATATGACTGCAGTCAATTCACCTACCAATAATTATATTGACCGTCAGTGGATTAAACGCACTAGTCAAGAGACAGTAACAGAATGCATGAGAAAACAGGATCCCTTCAATATGCTGTCTACAAAAGACACACCTTACACACAATGACAAAAATAGACTAAAAATCAAAGGGTGTAAATATATATATCAAATAAATGGAAACAAAAATGAGAAGGGGTGGTATTAATTTCTGATAAAATAGACTTGAAGGCAAAAACCAACACAAGAGACAAGGAAGGACATTATCTCATGATCCAAGAATCAACTGAACAAGAGAAGGTAACCATAACATCTATGCCCTCAAAGAAAGAGCCACAAAATACGGAAATCAACTTCTAATAGAATTAAAGAAAGAAAAGAGACAATTCTATAATAATAGATGTTGCTGTTTGCTGTTAAGTGCTATTGAGTCAGTTCTGAAATATAGCAATTTAGTATAGTGTTTCTGAGGAACAGCTGATGGGTTTGAACTGTCGACTTTGTGGTCAGCCATCCAATGCTTATTGTACAGGGCCACACTAGGACATAGGGGAAAGATGAGGCTTTCTGCTCCCATAAAGATTTACAGCCTTGGAAACCCTATGCAGGGTCGTTATGAGACGGAACCGACTCCACGGCACACAGCACACCAACACCAGCACCACCACACTCAAACTCCACAATAATAGTTGGGGATTTTAATACACCACTTTTGGCAAAGGACAGGACAAGTAGAAAGAAACCAAATGACACAGAAAAACTAAACAACACAATCAACCAACTTGACCTCATAGGTTTACATAGAGCATTCCACCCAACAACAGCACAATACACATTCTTTTTCACTGCACATGGAACATTCTCCAGAACAGATCAAACACTAGGTCACAAAACTACCCTCAGTGAATTTAAGAACATCAAAATAGTATAAAACATCTGTTCAGATCACACGTTATAAAACTGAAAATCAACAA
>NW_006408799.1:2506091-2506652 GCF_000296735.1 Chrysochloris asiatica | reverse complement strand
ACATTAACACAACAGCACCAATAATTAGAAAAAGACCAGCAAACTAAGCCTACAGTCACCAGAAGAAAAGAAATAATAAATATGAGAACAGAAATAAGTGAATTAGAAAAGATAAAATATAATCAACAAAACAAAAAGTTGGGTCTTTGAAAGAATTAATAAAATTGACAAACCATTGGCAAATCTAACAAAAGATGCAAATACCACACGTAAATGATATGGTTGCCATCACAACAGAACCAATGGAAAAGAAAACATAATACTACAGCGAATTGTACTCCAATACATTTGAAAATCTAGTAGAAATGTATACTTGTTTTTTCCTTTTATAAAAAAAAAAAAAATGGAGGAGGGGGAATGTACACTAAAACTCTTAAAAATATATAACCATTTAAACAATCAAAGGGCACATTCTGCAAACCTGCCTCCTGGCCACCAGAAAACAGTCTTTCTCTTTCCATGAGTCTAGAGTCTTCAGCTGCTCCTTCTCTCCATGTTCTCATCTCTGCCTCCATCTCTGGTGTCACTGCTTCTCTGGATAGGGTCCCACATTCCGCTCAT
>NW_006408799.1:2503696-2505471 GCF_000296735.1 Chrysochloris asiatica | reverse complement strand
ATAACCCTTATGCCCAAATCAAATACATTACTAAAAAAGGTAGTTATAGGCCAATAAACCTCATGAGTGTAGATGCAAAAATTCTCAACAAAATTCTAGCCAACGGAACTCAACAACGTATCAAAAAAACAGAACATCCTGACCAAGTGTGATTCATACCAGGGATGCAAGGACGGTTCAATATCAGAAAAACAATCAACACACACTACCACATAAATAAACCAAAGGAAAACAATCACATGTTTATATTGATTGATGCAGAAAAGGCATTTGACAAAATCCAACATCCATTCCATGAAAAAACAAAACAAAAACAATTCACCAAAGTAGGAATTGAAGTGATATTCCTCAGCATAGAGTTAATGTGCTAGACTGTAAAGTCAGTTTGAACTACCAAGTCAGCGGTTCAAGCTCACCATCTGCTCCTCAGAAACCCTATACAGGGTTACCAAGAGTTGGAACCAATTTGACAGCACTCATACCAATCCAACAGCCAACATAGCTTTCAATGAGGAGAAACTGAAATCTAACCAGACAAGGGTGTCTTTTATCACTACTCCTACTCAGTATTGTGCTGGAAGTCATACAGCTATAAGGCAAAGAAGGGCAATTAAAGCATTGGAACTGGTAAAGAAGAAGTAAAACTCTTTATTTGCAGATGATATGATTCTATACATAGATAATCCTGAGACTCAGCAAGAAAATTATTGGAACTCATTAAAAGATTCAGCAAAGTGGCAGGGTATAAGATCAATATACAAAAATTAGTTGGAATTGTCTATATTAATAAAGACAGTTCTGAAAAGGAAATTAAGAAAACAATACCATTTATAATAGTCATCCAAAAGGTGAAATACTTGGGAATAAAGCTGACCAGAGAAACAAAAGACCTACACAAAGAAAACGACAAAACACTACTACAAGAAACCAAAAGAGAGAAAAAATGGAAGAATATAACTTGCTCACAGACAGGATGACTTAACATGTGAAAATGTCAACAGTACCCAAAACAAAATATAGGTATAATGTAATTGCAATCCCAGTCCAGATTTCTACATCACTCTTTAAAGAGATCAAAAACTGATCATTAACTGTATATGAAAAGCAAGAAACCTCACATAAGCAAAGCACTGCTTAAGAAGAAAAACAAAGTAGGAAGCCTCTCGCTCCCTGATCTCAAAATTTACTACATGGTTACAGTGGTCAAAGGAGTCCTGGTGTGGCGCTGTGGGTTCATGCGCCAGACTGCAAAGCCATTTGAACTACAAGGTTGGTGGTTCAAGCTCACCAGCTGTTCCTCAGAAACCTGGTACAGGGTCGCTATGGGTCGGAACCAACTCGATGGAACTTAACAACAACAACAGTGGACAAAATAGCCTGGTACTGGTATGATAAAAGATGCATAGATGAATGGAACAGAACTGAAAATTCAGAATTAAATCCATCTACATACTCAGCTGATCTTTGACGAAGGGTAAAAACACATTAAATGGAGGAAGAGACAGTCACATCAACAAATGGTCTGACAAAACTGGAAATCCATTTGCAAAAGAATGAAACAAGATCTATATCAAACAATGTGAATTAAAGACCTAAATGTTTAAAGTAGAACTGTAAAGATCATCAAATTAAAAATAGGGACAAACTCAGGGGTTCTAGTATATCACATAAACACACTGTCAGGTGTTAACTAAAAACACAAACAGCAGAAGACAAAATAGATGACTGGGACCTCCTAAAAATTAAGCACTATGTGCATCAAACAGAGTAAAATG
>NW_006408799.1:2471809-2503091 GCF_000296735.1 Chrysochloris asiatica | reverse complement strand
TCTCTGACTCTCCACTTTAGCAAACCAGTGACCAGTGACTGGTCCCTCCTGACAATATAACCAAAGTATGACAGACATAGAAGTCTGGCCATCCTGGCTTCCAAGGAGCACTCTGATTGTATTTCTTCTAACGCAAATCTATTTGTTCTTTTGGCAATCCATGGTACTTTCAATATTCTCCTCCAACACCATAACTCAAATGCATCAAGTCTTCTATGGTCTTCCTTATTCACTGTCCAACTTTCTCATGTATATGAGGTTATTGAAAATTCCAGGGCTTGTCCTCAATTTGACATATTTGCTCTTCAACATCTTAGAGAAGTTTTGTGCAGCAGATTTGCCCAATGCAATATGTCATTTGATTTCTTGACTGCTGTTTCCATGAACATTGATGGTTGATCCAGGCAGAATGAAGTCATTGATAACTTTAATGTTTTCTCCATTTTATATAGATATTATTTATTGGTCCAGTAGTGAGGATTTTTGTTTTCTTTTCATTGAGATGCAACCCATACCAAAGGTTGTGGTCTTTGATCTTCATCAATAAGTATTTTCAAGTCTTCTTGGCTTTCATCAAGCAAGGTTGTATTACCTGCATATCTCATATCATAGGTTGTTAATGAGCCTTCCCCCAATCATGAAGTCACTTTTTTCTTCATATAACCCAGCTTCTCTGGTTATTTGTTCATTATATAGGTTGAATAATTATGGTGAAAGAATACAACCCTGGTACACACCTTTCCAAAATTTAAACCATTCAGTGTTCCCTTGTTCTGTTTGAACAACTGCCTCTTGATCTATGTACAGATTCCTCATGAGCACAATTAAGTGTCCCGGAATACCCACACTTCACACTGTTGTCCATAGCCTGTCATGATCCACACAATCGAAAGCCTTTGTGTAGTCAATAAAGCACAAGTAAACATCTTTCTAGTATTCTCTGCTTTCAGCCGGGATGCATCTGACATCAGCAATGATATCTCTCATTCCATGGCATCTTGTGAAGCCGACTTGAAGTTCCCTGTCAGTGTCTGGTTGCAGCCATTTCTCTATTACCTTTAGTAAAACTTTACTTGCATGGGATATCAGGGATATTGTCCAGTGATTTCCATATTCTGTTGGATCACCTCCCTTTGGAATGGGTACACATTTGGATCTCTTCCAGTCAGTTGGCCAGGTAGTTGTCTTCCAAATTTCTTGGCATAGATGAGTGAGTGCCTCCAGTTCTGAATCAGTTTGTTGAAATATTTCACTTTGTAGTCCATCAATTCCTGGTGCCTTTTTCTTTGCACTTTGACTTCAATGCACCTTAGACTTCTTCCTTCAGGATCACTGGCTCTTGATCATATGCTACCTCTTGAAATGGTTGAACATTAACCATTTCCTTTTGGTACAGTGACTCTGTGTATTCCTTCCATCTTCTCTTGTTGCTTTCGGCATCATTCAGTGTACAGCCTAAATGCCCATCAATGGAAGAATGGATAAACAAACTTTGGTACATACACAATGGAATACTATGCAGTGTTGAAGAATAATGATGAATCAATGCAACACCTCACCTCATGGGTGAACCTGGAGGATATTACGGTGAATTAAATTAGTCAATCACAAAAGGACAAATATTGCTCGAGACCACTATTGTAAAAAATAAATAAATAAATGGTTTCCAGACTCAAAAAACATTCTTTGGTGGTTACCAGGGGTGGGAGGGAAGGGAGAGTAATTCACTGGCTAGAGGGTAGACACATGTTAACTCGGATGACAGGAAAGGCTGTATACAAGAAGCGGGGGGCTGGCAGAAGAATGCTGAAGACAGATGAAAACCCAGGGAGGCATGCAAGGGGTAAAGGGAATAGATGTAAATAGTGCTATATACACAGCCTCGAGACTAGAGTGTTCTGGGGGTAGTAGAGTCATGGACAGAGATACAGGCTGAATGAGTATGAATAGAAGAGTGGAGTATACTCTAAAATCTATGAGTTTGAAAGAGGATATTGGTACATGAGTATTTACCTCCCCTGCAAACACAACTGTGCATTTGGTGGAGCATATAGTGAGCAGAATGATGAAAACATCTTATATATTATCCAACATCTTAAAACAATGAGTAGATGACCCTGGAGGCTTAAGCCCATAATCTCAGGGAACACCATGGTCAACTGTCATAACACAGTCCCCAAAGACAACGTTCTACGTCTTACTTTGGTGAGTCGCATCTGGGATCTTCAAAGCTCAGGGGCGACCATCTAAGGTGCAGCTATTGATGTCTTCATGTTTGGAACAAGGAAGAGTGATGAGAACTGAAGATGCTTGGACTCAATTAGACCAACAGATTAATGGAACATGTACACATCAGTCTCTGAAACTGGCAGACCTAGATGGTACAAGGCTATCACTACGAACTGCTCTGAAAGGGATCACATTAGAAGGTCCCAGATAGAGTGGGAAAAATGTAGAACCAGACTCAAAATTAGTGAAAACAAAACAAAAACCTGGCTTCCTGGTCAGAAAGAGACTGGAGGAAACTGAGACTACGGCCCTTCATGTCTGGAAAGGAACTCACCCTCGGCCCAATTATCCACCAAGCAATAGGGGGGCCAACAACACTAGCAAACTATCCTCACCATGGAATGGTCAAACCTTATCAATGAAAAGGGGAGCATTTACCTAAGGACCAAGTTGAGAAGGGATCAGAAGGTGCTGGAACCACAGGGAGGAAGCAGGGTAATTGTTGTTACATGGATAGGATTGCACTCATTGAAACAAAGCAACATGTATGATCCATTTAATTTAAAACTAATAATTTTGTCTATAAACCTTCCCTCAATTTACAATAAAACGTTTAAAATACAATAAAATGAAATGAGCAGAAAATGAGACAGCGTCTCCAAAGTTTTCTTAGACACCTGAGAGGTAAACTGGGATCCATTTTTGTTGTTGTCAGGTGCTGTGGAGCTGGTCCCGACTCACGGCGACCTTGTAGAGAGAAGGTTTCCACGGAGCAGACCAGAGCTGATCCTACAGGAATTCATTTAGGACAGCTTGAAAACAGTCTTAACTCTTCAACCAAAGAGATGAACAATAGGAAAGGTAAGAAAACAATGACTGAACAGGCAATTAAAGATGAAAAAGACGAATTAAAAAAATCAGCCCCAGAGATGACAAAAGGAAAGAACAAGAGGGTAAGTTTGAAAGACAAGTTAAAAGTGGCAAAGGAGAGATGCAGAAGCTCGTACATTCATTATGATAAAAGAGAAAAATAATCCGAGAAAAAAATAGAACCAATTCCCAGCGTTGACAAGGGCATAAGACCTTACAAGGAAAAGAACTCAGTACTAACTCTGGAAAGTGACAGGGACCACTAGCTAAACATAGAGGGATGGCATGTCAAGTTTGGGGATAAAAAACATCCCTGAAAGTTACAGAAAGAAATACACATGTACAAAGAGAGAGAAGGAGAAGGCTGACATTGAGGTGGGACCCCTCATCAGGACAAGATAACAACAGGCTAATAATGCCTATATTCTCAGGAGGAACTAATTGAACTTAGAAATCTCCCCAAAGCAAACAAAGTGGGCTAAGCCAGTTCCTGATAAACAGAGTACGAGATTCCACCATCCACGCAGTACATCTAAAACAACGAGGGCACTAGCAACAGGGGTGGTGGCGGTTGCTGCCCTAAAGTGCCGTCACTTCTGTCTCATAGCAACTCTGTAAAGGGTTTCTGGGGAGTGGCTGGTGGGTTTGAACTACAGACCTTGCAGTCAGCAGTCCAGTGCTTATCTTACAGCATCAAAGTGGTGGTGGTTAGGTATTTCTAAAGTCGCCATGAAGTGTCTCCAACAGGACTAAAGTTTCTTGGACTTCATGAATGTTGTTGATGTGGTTAAATGCCATGGAGTGGGTTCTGACTCATAGTGACCCTGTACAGGGTTTCTGAGGCTGTAAATCTGTGGGAGCAGAAAGCCTAATCTTTCTCCTGTGGAATGACTAGTGGGCTTGAACCACGGCCATTGTGGTCCGCAGTCCAATGAATGAGATCATTTATTCATTCTTCCTTCCACATGCTTGTGATTCAGTTCCCACGACCTTAGTAGTGTGACGGAGTCCCTGGCTGAGGTGAACAGTTAAAGCGCTCGGCTGTTAACTGTGAAGTTGGAGGTTTGAGTCTACCCATAGTCACTGTGGAAGAAAGGCCTAGAGATAAATTTTCAAAAACCAATCAGCCAATGAAAACTTTATGGAGCACAAATCTCAGACACGCAGTATCATCTTGAGTGGGAATCCACTCTGGGCAACTGGTGGTTGTGTGTTAGGTGCAATAGGGATGAGAAAGACCTGCTCTCTCCCACAGGGAACCAAAATATCCTGGAAGAGAGTGTGATAACACACAAGGGGTACTCGGGAAACTAGCATCACTGAGGGGCTTCAGAATGCCTTTACTTTGTAAAGAATCCTGAGGTGGTTCTGTGGGAGAAAGCACTGGGACACAAGGTTCATTTGAACTACATGGTCAGCAGTTCAAACTCACCAGCCGCTCCTTGGAGAACCTATAGGGGGTCGTTATGAGTTGGAACTGGCTCGAAGACACTTACAACAACATACTTGGTAAAGTGGAGGGTGGGAAGAGGAAGAGCCCCTCAGTGAGATGGATTAGAACAGTGACTTCAGCAGGGCTCAAGCGTAGCAACGATTGTGAGGATGGCTCAAAGCAGGCAGTGTTTTGTTCTGTTGCGCATAAGGTTGCTATGAGTCAGCACTGACTCGATGGCATCTAACAGCAACACTTGGTAAGAAGGAGCCCTGGCGGAACTCTGGATTAAGCATTGGACTGATAACCACAGAGCTGGCAGTTCAAACTCCCAGCCATTCTTTAGGAGAAAGATGAGGCTGTCAGCTCCCATAAAGAGTTAAGAGTCTCTGAAAGCCCATGGGATCCTTCTACACTGTCTTATAGGTAGCTGAGTCTGAACTTGATGTCAGTGGGTTTGTTTTAGTTTTCATGTTGTTGTTGTTATGTGCCGTGGAGTCGGTTCCGACTCATTGCTACCCTGTACAGGGTTTCCGAGGCTGTAAATCTTTATGGGAGCAGAAAGCCTCATCTTTCTCCCGCGGAACAGCTGGTAGTTCCGAACTGCTGACCCTGAGGTTAGCAGCTCCATTCGTAACCACTACGCTACCAGAGATCCCTAGCAAATACCCATTTTCAAGCATTGCCTAAAGAAATCTAGCACAGATATGTTTACTGGACGCATTATCTAGAACAGCCGCAAGCTAGGCGCAATCCATCACCAGGACCAATGAGTGGTGGTTCAGATGCGCTCGGGGGCAGACCAGTGAACGGCCATCAGATGTAATATGAGCAGTCACTGGTACGCAGCTTTCCGTGTAGATGTTTACAATGAGCTAAGTGGATAAGCACGCACAAAACCTGCCTACAACCATCCCAACCATCCCCCAAACGGCAACATTGTGCAGTAGACATTTGTAAATATCTTTACACACAAGCAAATATTGAGGTGGGGTTTCCTCGGGAATTATTTAGAAATGCCGTTGGTCGGTAATGTGTAGATTGGACTGAGTTTGTATTGAGTAGAGAGGAGCAGGGAAAACAGCCTCTGGGCTTGCTCCTCATATCTGAGGAAGGGTTGGCTGCTTCCATTGCAGTGGGGTTTTTATGTTGACACTGTATGGCAATTCAAACACACCATTTCTAGACATCCTGGTCAAGATCCAGTCCCCTTTTTTGTTGGTTTGCATTCCCTCTAGAACCAGCAAGTTACATGCCAAAATTGCCCACTTAGTAAAACTTAGGAGGTGACTGTTGTAGAGATATGGCCATGGATTGGGCACACAGCCACACAGATTTGAGGGGTCGGATCTTCTGACTTTATCCTCCTAATAAAGAAAGACAGTATGTCTCCTAAACTCAGGGGGAGAGATCTAAATTCTGGCTTAATTCTAGATGTAGAAAACAAAGGAGAGCAAACATACATGTTCAATGTGCTCTCTTCACTCTCCTCATGGAGACGTCTTTGTCTTACATGTTGGATGTGGTTTTGCACCACTCAGATACCAACTTAACAGAATTTTAACGCAGCAAATGCTTCTTTCCTCACTGCAATAAAGACTTCAGCTTTGTCTCAGGCATTACGATGGGGCTGGCAGCCCTGCCCCTCCACACTTCAAGCAAAACAGCGCATAAAATGTGTCTGCAAGCTTATTTAGAAACTTACAAATGCCCACTGATGGAGCTACCTTTGCCCTAGATATGATGCAAATAGCTGAACCGAAGAGCATTTTAGGAAAAAAATGGGAAAGCTGGACAGTGAATAAGGAAGATGGTAGAAGAAATGATGCTTTTGAGTTATGGTGTTGGAGGAGAATATTGAAAGTGCTATGGGCTGCCTAAAGAACAAACAGATCCGTTTTGGAAGACATGCAGCCAGAGTACTCCTTGGAGGCCAGGATGGCCAAACTTCGTCTCTCATACTTTGGACATATTGTCAGGAGGGCCCAGTCACTGGAGAAAGATATCATGTTTGGTAGGGTGGAGGGTCAGAGAAAAAGAGGAAGACCCCCAGCAAGATGGATTGGCAAAGTGGCAGCATCAATGGGCTCAAGCGTGGCAACAATAGTGAGGTTGGCCCAGGACCGGGCAGTGTTTTGTTCTGCTGTGCATAGATTGCTATGAGTCGGTACCGACTCAATGGCACCTAATAACAACAACGGTCAGTCCCAGGTTATCAATGACAACTTGTCTTTAAGTTGAACCTATGGGTTCGTCAGAACAGGTACGTATGATACCTATGTATTTAGCTTTATTTTAGTGCAAGAGTGAGCCCTGGTGGTACAGTGGGCTAGTGCTGAGTTGTTAACCAAATGGTCAGCAGTTTGAACCTACCAGCAGTTCAGCAGAAGAAAGATGTGGCACCCCCTTGTCCATAAAGATTTCAGCCTTAGAAACTCTATGGAGCAGTTCTACTCTGCCCTCTAGGGGCGCTGTGAGTCAGAACAGAATGGCGTCTCCAGCAGTGAGCTTCCGCTTTAGTTATTGCACGAAGCGGCTTGCTGGAGGAGTCATTACATGCTCAACTGCTAACCCAAAGGGTGGCAACTGAAACCCATGAGAATGATGTACCAAGCTGCTTCCTTACAGATGACTGTCTCAGAACCTCTGCGGGGCAGTACTACTCTCTCCTCTACAGGGTTACTACGAATCAGGATTGATCTGAAGGCAGTAGGTCTGGTTTTGGGGTTTAGTGGAAGAAGCTTGAAGCCTATTAATGGCTTAAAAGCCACCCACACAGCAGCAAACACCGAAGACTGTGATGGAGAGTTTGTTGCGAGCAGACCTGGGTTCAATCATTTCACAGTGAGGGCCACTTTACACAGCAGTAAAGGGTAGCACAAGGAGCTCTGGTAGCATAGTGGTTACGAATCGGGCTGCGAACCTTAAGGTCAGCGGTTCAAAACTACCAGCTGCTCCACGGGAGAAAGATGAGGCTTTCTACTCCCGTAAAGATTTACACCCTCGGAAACCCTGTACAGGGTCGCTATGGGTCGGAACCGACTCGATGGCACATAACAACAACAACAAAGGGTGGCACTGCAGGATGAGCACTGGACTGTCAACCACAAGGTTGATGGCTCAAACCCGCTAGTCTCTCCTAGGAAACCCCGTACAGAGTCGCTATGAGTTGGAACTGACTCGACAGCACTTAACAGCAACAATAGAGGGTTCTGGAAGCCAGCTGTAACCAGAGGCTGTCTTCCCCTTTTCTCCGAGCAAGCAAGAATTCACATCTGAAGACTCTTAAACAATGACTAACTAGAACTGCAAAGTTAGCTCGGAAATGTCCATCTGAGAAAGCACAGCATATCTGATGGCGACAGACCATAAGTGAAAAGTGGTTTTTAGGGCTCCAAAAACTATGAGAGATGTCACTAGCGACCACCAAGGAAGAGGAACGTTACAGGCACTGTGGAATGCCCACACATGCAAAACAAAATAATCATGAGAATTTTCCTTGGATGCTTTAAATACAAAGGAGGCTGCTGCAGAAGAGGGTGCCTAAGTCACAGATATGGTGCAGGGGATGGAGCAGTGTGGTCCTAGAACAGCCAACGGCTTCTGGAAGGCCTGGCTTGATGCAGTGACAGGACCATCTAGAATACAATACTACAGAATGGAACCTACCTACCCCCTAAGAACCTGACTTCAGTTCCCAAACTCTTGCTAAGCTTAACTGAGCTCCTCACAAGAGTGAAGAAGCAGAGTCTGAGAAGGCAATTTTCCTAAGATCCTAAGGTGCCAATATTCCCCAGGTCAGTCAAAGCCAGATGGACTGCTTTCAAAACACAACAGAATGTACAGATCTTTGCTTTCTGATGCCCACCATCGCTTTTATGATGAGAAGATCCTTCTCCCAGCCTGGATCAAATACATATTCACCTACATTTGCTTTTAATACTCCCCTCCCCTCTTTGCCGTGCGGCTGCTTTGCTGCATAATTTACATTTAATTCTGGGACCCCTTTAAAATGCACTCTGGCATATGATGTGAAGTGAGGATTTGCTCATTAGACACAGAGACTGGCATCTGCTGGATTTGGCCGCACCTCTGAATGCAAAAAGCAGCGAAATGTATATGAGGGTGCAGGCTTTCTGAACTGAAGTGGATACAGTTTTGCAGGGCAGGTACCCTCCAGTGGGCACGGTCTCTCCCTTCGTGATATCTTACAAACTGCAGCTTTCTCTTACCCTGGATGGCTAGACCTTGGCCTCACACCAGGGAGCTTCAAAAAGTCAGTGAACAAACACAATGAAAAGATAATGCAAGTTTCCTATGATTTTTTTTGAAGTTCCCTCATACAGTGTTTTTCCGAATCATCTGCCGTCTTCCCTATTCCCTGTTCAAATCATTCAACGTGTCTCCTAATGAGAGTGATGCTTTCTTTCTCAGTCATACTAAGTTCTCACATACACCAGTACCTACTCATGACTCTGGTAGCGTAGTGGTTACGAATCGGGCTGCGAACCTTAAGGTCAGCGGTTCGAAACTACCAGCCGCTCCGCGGGAGAAAGATGAGGCTTTCTACTCCCGTAAAGATTTACACCCTCAGAAACCCTGTACAGGGTCGCTATGGGTCGGACCCGACTCGATGGCACTTAACAACAACAACAACAGCTCATGACTTAGGAATCCTGGTGTGGGTTAAAGTGCCAGACTGCAAAGCCGTTTGAACTGTAAGGTCGGTGGTTCAAGCTCACCAGCCGCTCCTCGGAAACCCTATACAGGGTCACTATGGGTTGGAATCGACTCAATGGAACTACCAACAGCAATGCATGACTTAGTTATCATCTCATTGATTTGTGCCCACATTAGTGCCCGTGACTCTTTTTTTTTTATGTTTTATTGTAAATTATGTGATAGTTTACATGAGCGAACATCAGCTTTACATTCATCCTATCATATTGTTTCATTACCATGATTACAATCCCCTCCATGCATCATCAAAGGGTATCCCCCCATCTCCCACCCCCCCACAAGCATGCTCCTTGGTCACTGTGACTCCTATTTTAATTCATGTTGATACACACTACAGTTCATTATATAGGGGCGGGGAGATTCTTTTTCTCGGAATAATCTTTATCACTATATTTTTGACTGAGCAGACTTATTTCCCCCTTCATAATTTACTATCGAACCACTCAATCGAGCTCCATTGCCCAACATAAATTTGGATTTTTACTAGACTTGGATCTGAGTAAGGGGTGGGTATCTTTGGATGTCTTTGTTAAACTCTGTGAAACAAATCACTTTCGGATGCAGGGGCAAGTTGAGTGTACTCCTGAAGGAAGACATGAAGGTTAGTACACACAGCAGATGGTGGTGCAGTGAAAGAGCTGGAAACAGCCCTTAAAGTGGACAAGAGAGCTGGCTGGTGGATGGTGAGCGTACGCAGTACAGTCCTTCAGCTGGAGGAGGCCTTGAGTCAGAGGGGAGAGGGCCAGAAGAGGACACTGCTGATGGTGCCCAGAGCTGAGGGACCCACAGCTTGGAACCCACTGAGGAGGCCTGGGGGCTGCTCCTGGGGCTCTAAAGGGGCGCTGACCCAACGTGGGCGGAGGACTGAAGATTGTGTGCTGGAGTGCAAGGTAAGCAGAGAAAAACTTCTGTGTGAAATATTGATGCCCCCAGGTGGTGACCCGCAGGCCAAACGGAGCAGAGAGAGCATCCCTAAATTTGTTGTCGAGTTGTCGAATTGGTTCCGACTCATAGTGACCCTGTATACAGTTTCCAAGGAGGAACTGGTAGGTTTGATCCTCCGACCTTGTGGTTCAAACTGACGCTGCAGTCCAGCACATTAACCCACAGCACCACACCAGGACTCACTTCCCTAAACAGACTGAACTAGTCTCCTAACAAGGATCCCTGGGGGCACAGTGGTCAAGCATTGGGCTGCTGGCTACCAGGTTCAAGGTTCGAGCCCACCAGCTGCTCTGCAAGGGAAAGCTGGAGCTCTGTGCTCCCACAAAGGTTTGCAGCCTTGGAAACCCTAGGAAACTGTCTGAAAGGCATAAGCAACAGTGGGTGAGTCAGCCTTCTGCTTGGGGGTGGCACCTGCAGGGTAATAAGAGATGGGGTGGATCAGCAACTTTGCACCCATGTGATGAAAGCTCAGCTCCAAGGTGATACATAAAACCAGAAAATAGTCTGGCTCCCTGAGGGCTGTACCCACCAGCCCAGGACTACCAACACTGGCCGCCTTTGAACCTAGAAAGCATGAGCTGTATTCTAGAGCTAAACCTGGTGGAGAAGCTAGTGTGGAACTGGACATGTGAGGAGATGTTTCCTATATAATCCAGAGCTCAGAACGGGAATCCTATCCTTAGCTGCAGTCAAATACCCCAACTCCTAATATCTGCTTTCCTACAATCAAATCCATTAAGAAGATGGTCTGCACATGGGTTGCTATGACGACGGCATGTCCATTTTTAGCTGCTGGCTTTATTCTGAAGTGATCAGTGGGGAGCCTAGAAGACCCTGAAATGGAGACTGTGGAGCAAAGTCCCATCAGTAAAGGATTCTTTTTTTTTCTTTTACCCAAAAACAGCCTATGAGAAACAATTTCTATTGAAGTTCAAGAATTATGGTCAAAGGCAAGAATTTTAACTATTGTTTCCACATTAGTAGGTGCACACTGGCCGTCTTTAAAACAACCAAGGCTGTTCTCTCTGAGTTTCCTGGTTTTTCTTTGGGGAAATCTTTCCCTAATTGTCATCCTGTGAAATCAACCCCACCTCCAATTTCAGGTGTGCACCCAACAGGCTTCAATTAATTAGCTTTTTTATTGGCTTAGTTGCTATTATTGTTGTTACGTGCCATAGAGTAGGTACCGACTCATAGAGACCTTATGCACAGCAAAACGAAACACTGCTCGATCCTGGGCTAACCTCACTATCGTGGCCACACTTGACTCCATTGATGCTGCCACTTTGCCAATCCATCTCACTGAGAGAAGGATATCATGTTTGGTAAGGTAGAGGGTCAGAGAAAAAGAGGAAGACCCCCAACAAGATGGACTGGCACAGTGGCAACATTGATGGACTCAAGCATGGCAACAGTGGTGAGGTTGGCCCATGATCGGGCAGTGTTTCGTTCTGCTGTGCATAAGGTCGCTATGAGTCGGTGCCGACACGATGGTACCTAACAACAACAACCGCCCTACCAAACATGATATCCTTCTCCAGAGACTGGTCCCACCTGATCCAAACCCGCTGCCATGAGTAGATTCTGCCTCTGCCATGCAGGACAGAGATGGCTGCCCCACAGCGCTTCCAGGGTGTCACATGTGGGGAAGAAGATTGCCACACCTTTCTCCCACGGAATGGCTGGTGCGTTTGAACTGGTGGAGGAGTGGGCTTCATGTAACCTGCCCTCTACTTTCTTCCACTTACAGGTCTGAGCACCTACTCTGGGGCAAAAACCAGCACAAGAGACAAGGAGGGTCTTTTGTGATGAAAGTGTTAGTGGAGCCAGAGGAGAGAACCATGATCAGTATCTATGTTCCCAACGAGGAAGAGGTGCACAATACACAAATCCAACTCTAGTCAAAATAAAGAAAGAGACAACTCTACACTAACAGCTGCTGAGTCGGTTCCGAGTCACAGCAGCCTTGTGTAGTATTTCTGAGGGGTTAGTGACACGGGAGCAGAGATGGTGGTGGGCTCAAATTGCAGACCTGTCAGTTAGCAGCCAAGTACTTTAACCACTGCCCCACCAAGACTTTTTGGATATGTTATCAGGAAAGCTGTAATTGTTAGAAAAGAATATTATGTTCGGCAGAGGGTCAGCAGTCTTCAATGAGAAGGAATAACCCAATCACCACAACGCTGGGCTCGAACCTAGCAATGATTGTGAAGATCATGAAGATGTTACAGGATTAGGAACAATTCTTATTGACACAGAAGGTCACCGTGGGCCCTAGCCACCTAGCAACAAGCTTTCTTTCCGTTGTTCTTGTTGCTGAGTGCCATGGAATCAGTTCCAACTTACAGCAATCCTGTATAGGGTTTCCAAGGCACAGCTGGTGGGTTTGAACTGCCGACTTTAGCCCAGTGCTGATCCTACAGCGCCACACCAGGAGTCTCCGTGGCATGGGTGATAATCCTTCACTGGTGAGCCACTGTTGATAGTTACAAAGAGAAGTTTAAAAAGGAGGCACGTCAACAAAGAGCGGGAACCAATTGTCCTTTTAATCTCTGTGCTCTAGAAAGCAGTGCTTCAAGAGAGAGAACCACTAGTTCTAGAAAAAAAAAATAGAAACAAATAAATAACCACTGACTTCCTCTGGAGTGTTTTGTTTTGTTTTGGGGGGGAAGTTGATGCCATGACAGGTCTGTGGTGGTTTGTATGTCCGTGAAAGCTGTGCTACTGGTATTTCATGTAACAACAGGATTACCCACAGCGGACAGGTTTCAGCAGAATATCCAGAATAAGAGGCTAGGAAGACACTTCTGGCTATCTTCTGTAAATTAACTCATGGAAACCTACAGATCATTATATGACCAGCTTGCTTTGGGTAGATCATCAGGAGGGCTCAATCATTAGGGGAGGACATCATGGTAACTGAAGGAGAGGCCCAATGAGGATGAGGGACACAGTGGCCACGAGGATGCACTTGAACAAGCTGGGACCATGAGGATAATGCAGAACCCCGCAACATTTCATTCATTTGGCCCTTAGATCACCAGGAGTGGGAGTCATCTAGCTACTGGTCTATCATGTTTTAATAAGTCATGGAATACCTCTAATAAAGAATTTTCTTATGAACAAATATGCTACCACTAAGATGGGTTGGCACTGTAGAATAAGCGCTGAAACAAAAGGTTAGTTTGAACTGCAAGGTCAAGAGTTCAAATTCACCAGCCGCTCCTTGGAAACCATATGCAGGGTCACTGAGTAGGAACCAACTAAATAGCACTTGACAAGCTGCTGTCATTAACTGAAGGTCTGCCTGTCTTTAACTTGCCCACTCAGCAGGAAAGGCAGAGAGTTCTGGAGGAGTGAGGTTAGAGACTGGAGGGAAAACTCCGGCCCACACAGCAGGTAGAAGAACATTCTGGAGGAAGGAAATTGGAGTGTGGAGGGGGGCAGTCAGGTCCATGACATGAGGGTTGGAAGCAAAGCTCTCACCAGAAGGGAGGGTAGGTTAGCCAGTCTCAAGTGGAGAGGAGGTAAAAAGAATATTAGCTAATATATGGCAAAGTCAATGCCAAAATGCCTTAATCTTCTCCCTAAACCTTCTGAATATATTCACCTACCACCTGCAAGTATGTGCATAGCTAGAACAATGTCCAAAGTAAAAGAAGACTAGAGCTCCTCCCGTCAATGGTCTGAGGACCTTTCTAGTTTGGAGGTAAGCCAGCAGGCCTCCAAAACACCCATGACCTCATCCTCAGGACATGTGAGTGTGTTACCTTAGATGGAAACTGAGACCTTGCAGATGTGATTAAATTGAAGCTCTTGAGCTGAGACGACTGTCCTGAGTTATTTGTCTGGGCCAAAGGCAATCAGAGGGGTTCTCAGAAGTTACGAGATCAGAAGAGAGATTTGAATATACTCTGCTGCTGGCTTTGTGGATGGAGGAAGGGGTCAGAAGTCACGTAACGCAAGGCAGGCAGCAACGGAAGCTAGGAAAGGCAAGGGCACGGATTCTCCCCTGAAGTCTCCATTAGTAACAAGCCCCGTCAGTACTTTGGTTTACGTTTCTAAGATGCGTTTCAGATTTCTGACCTCAAGAGTTGTAAAGATAAATGTGTGTTTTCGGACCCATAATGTAGATTTTAGTATCTAACTATAAGTAAAGGCACTGGCTTGTTCTAAGTAGTTTACAGTCATTTGTTTCAGCAGCAACAGGAAATGAATATACCATAGTAACTTTCTGTTCCTTTTTTCTTGGGCAAATCGCTGTCCCACTCGCTTCTTTAGTCCACAGTGTAGAAGTAATCACTTATGGAGGTGTGTGTCCACAACGCTCGGTCTTCAATATTAAATTAAAGGTTCCCTGAAGGTGGAAACTTGTCTCTTCTTGAATATGCAAGGACACAAGTCTTGCTAGTAGGGTTCCAGTTTCTACCTGCATAGGTTTATTGCAAACAGCGCATTTCAGTGTCTCCACAGTCAGCAGATGGCTGCAGACGGCGGCTTCCAAGGAGCTTGGCTGGGTCGGTTCAGTTCAAGGAAGAGAGGTCAGCTCAGAAGGTCATGGAGACTGTCTTTTGGGACTCCATAGGGGTAGTCCTGATAGCTTTTCAAATGACACAGGACAATCATGGAGGATGATTAGGAAGAAGTATGAAGGAAATGGAAAATGCACTGAAGAAAAAGATTCAGAAAGTTGCACTTAAGAATTTTTTCTATCACAATAATGCACTTGCTCATTCTTCAAGAATTCCAATGGCAAACCTTACCCCAGCCTCCCTATAACCCTGATCTTGTCCTTTCAGATTTCTTTTTTGTTCCTCAAACTCAAGCACCACTGAAAAAGGATAGAATTTGAGTCCCTTGAAGATGCTGAAACTGCCGTTTTGATGTGATGTCAATCAAAGAGGGCAGAATTCTTTAGGGACAGATGAGAGTGAGATGGAACAAGGCCTTCAGAAGTGTAGACATAACCTAGATGGAGGTTATGCTGAGACACAATACCTTCACATTTTGATATTTTTGTATAATACAGTTTTCTATGATTCTGGAATAATACTTTTTGACTTATCCTCATGTATCTCCCAAACACCAAGCAGTATCTCCACCCCCACTATCAGCAGCTGACTACAAAGACAAGTCTCTCAGGGTGAACAAGTCAGTGACGGAATTGCGGAGGAAGGTCATGTGAGCTCTTACCAACTCCTTGTATGGCTTATTTGGAAGGCTGCCGGCTGACAAGGCTACCTCTAACCACAACTCACTAAGCCAAGAATGTTCTTGGATCTGGTAAAAGTCACCTGTCATTTCTTGCCTCATTCTCATGTTGGATAGCAGACTAGAGGCCTCAGGGCCCCCCTAAGATGGGTCACTGATGTTCCCCCAGCCACTACTGTGGGCAGATGAATCATCTAGGCAAAAGCTCCAATATCAAGAGACAACATGTGTCATGACATTTTGAAGCCAGAAGTTGCCCTTCACCCCGAGAGAGAGGTACAAGAGTCTCGCTGTGTGTCCACAGTGTAATGGTGGTCGGTCCCGACCCCCAATGTAAAATAGAAACTGCCTTTGGGTTAGCCCAGGTAGGCTGTCTCACCCACGATGTAGATTTTCATATCTTATAACAAGTAAAGGCACTGGTTGGTTCTAAGTAGTCGAAGTAAACTTTCAGTCGAGAAGCACAACTTTTACTATAGAAAAAGGCCTGTAGCTAGCTTTTCATGCTGGTGTCCACATGGTTTTGTACATAAAGAAGGACTTAATTCTGGGTGGCTTCCTTATAGAAAAAGGAGGACTCTTCACCCTTGATAGGACTGCTCCCAGGAAGATAAGGTGATGGTGAGTAAAGTCACGGTGTGTTGACGGTGACCCCTGGCCCTTTGTCACCAAAGTGGGAATGGAGAAAAAGAAAAGAATTATTAATGGGCTTCTTACAAAGGGAGTTTGGTCAACAAGTAGCTTCCAAATGAGAGCTATAAAATGTGAATTCTGTTTGGTTCAAAATGTCATGTTCCTTCTGGGAACTGTCAATAAATGGTTCTAGAAGATCCAGAGATAATTATCCCTGTGGAAAAGTGGTAAGTTACCATTGAGGAGAAGGTGAGATCTGCGGGAATGGTCATTTGTGATTTATTTAAATGGCCTTTGGCCTTTTCCTCTCTCACTCCAACTTAGCTTTCTGTAAGCATCCACCTATGAGCCCTGGTAGTACTGTGGGTTAGGTGCTGGTCCACTAACTGTAAAGTTTGGCAGTTCAAATCCACCAGCTTCTCAGAGGGAGGAAGACAAAGATTTAGTCACAGAAACCCTATATAGGATCACTGTGAGTTGGCATGAACTCAATGGCAGTGGGTTGGGTTTGGTTTTTGTCTACTGCCTATAGATTCTTCCTCAATAAAGTTTGTTTTATTAAAGGCCATACACTGATGAATCGGAAATACACAGTGCAGAAACAACCAAAATGTCCATCAACAGATGAGTGGATAAGCAGAAGGTGGTATACACATACAAGGGATCAGTTGTTGTTGTTGTTATGTGCCATGGAGTTGGTTCCAATTCATAGCAACCCTGTATGGGGTTTCTGAGGCTGTATATCTTCACGGGAGCAGAAATCCTCATCTTTCTCCTATGGAGCAGCTAGTAGTTTCGAACTGCTGACCTTGCGGTTCACAGCCTGATTCGTAACCACTACGCTACCAGAGCTCCTTACAATGGAACAGTAAACACTCCTAAAAAGAAACGAAGTGGTCATGACTGAAAGAAAACAACATGCTGAGTGAAAAAAGTCAGTCGTAAAAGGTCAGATATTGTATGATACCACTTCTGTATGGAACCCAAAGACTATTAGTGGTTGGGGGTGGGGGGGTGGGGGAGATTCTTGGTGTGGTGCTGTAGGATCAGGACTGGACTGCAAACCACAAGGTTGGCAGTTTAAACCCACCAGCTGCTCTTTGGAAATCCTATACAGGGTCGCTATGAGTCACAACTGACTCCACAGCACTTTATAGCAACAATCAGGGGTGGGAGGAGAGGGAGAGAGGGAGGTTTTCTGTTTTTGTTTTTGGGGATACTGAGTCTATATAAATGTGGTAGAATATTTTGGAAAAGAAAGTCATACTATTGACATAACATGAAAAATTAAATCAATGTCATTGCATTTTAAATATGGAAGTTACATTGGTAAATGTTTTAGTATGCCTATTTTTAGCACAATAACCATAAGAAGTACAACCCTGGAAAAAATGAGACATAAAGCCATCCCAAATACGACCCTTATCACTACCTCTCGAGTCAACTCAACCAGTGTCTTCAGCCTGGACAACTGCAGCAGCCAGTCTTGCTGCTTCTGTTCCTAGACTTTGGTGTCCAGTCTCTCACAGCTGACAGTGAGTTCTTCCAGGGTCCTTAAAGTCCTCAGCAGACTTGCTAACTAACACTGAAGTCCTTTCCATGCTGAATGGAATAGAATTAGGATCAGCTGTATGTCACTGAAGGAAGCCCCCAAAGACAGTGCCTCAAACAAGTAATGTTTCTCTCATACCTATGAAGTCTGAAGACTAGACATCAGAGACACAGATTCTTCCTTTTGTGTCATTCTCCTACACAAAACTTCCACTCGTAAGACTACCTGGAGGACCATGGCAGAAGAAAGAGTTTTATTCACCACACTCACATTTCATCGGCCAATAAACAGGAAGTGTGTGCCTCCTCACATCAAGGATATTCAGGGTTAGCACTGATACTAACATATCATAAATTAGTCACAGGGTACAAGAAAAGCTAGAATTTATAGTCAATAATCTGGATGTTCTAGTTAGTGTCTAGCTAAATATTAGAGGAAGGCAAAGGAAAATGGATATAGGGTGACAATTCCAGCCTCACTCACACAGGGCCTAGCAGTGTTGGGATGGGCCTGGCCCCACCACCTCCCAAGCTTCCCCTCCATCCACGCTGCTCTAGCCACACTCTTGCTGTGTGGCCAGCACACCATACCCATATTCGGTTTATTTGTCCCTTTCTGCCTCACTGAGCTCTTTCCTCACTTGATTCATGCCTCAGTCAGCCTCCTCAAGAAGCCAATTTGGATCTCTGCACCTCTGCTCTATAAAACACCCCATCCTGCACTATGCACTCCGGGCTTTATTCTCCATCTGGATCCTGGACACGTACATAACAACAACAACAAGGTGCAACTTTATCACGTCGCTTTGCATCACATACAATGCATTTCTAGTTGAATTCCAAGAGCTTCAGGGGCGATACGTAGTTTTTGTTGATGGTGGAATAATTTGGAAACGAAACTGCTGATGGTTGTACAATATGACGAACATAATCAGCGTTGCTCTAAAGAGTGTTGAATTGTGATAAACAGACATACCTCACTTTATTGAACTTCAATTTATCACACGCCGTAGAGACTGTGCTTTTTAGAAATAGAATGTTTGGGGTAAGCCTGCGTGGAACAAGTCTATCAGCACTATTTTCACAATGGCATGTGCTCACGTTGTGTCTCTGTGTTCCGGTTTGGTCATTCTTGCAATATTTCACACTTCATAGACGGCAGTGGAGTATCAATATGATTTGTTTAAGTGTGTGACTTGCTTTAACTGCAATGGACACTGAAGCGTGGTGTTCTGGAACCCAACCTGCAATATCTAGTAGCGTAGGGGTTACGAATTGGGCTGCGAATCGCAAGGTCAGCAGTTCCAAACTACCAGCTGTTCCGCGGGAAAAAGATGAGGCTTTCTGCTCCCGCAAAGATTTACAGCCTCGGAAACCCTATACAGGGCCGCTATGAGTCGGAACTGACACCATGGCACATAATCAACCAATGCTTGCGTAGCCACAAGAAAAGTTTCTAAAAGAACTTTAGAGAGAGGATGGGGAACCTCACCTTGTGCCTCCTACGCAGGCGCAGAGCCAGCATCCTCCAGCCCCCTCTCTTTGCTGAAGGTTGTTTTTGTTACCCTTGACCCTCCAGGTCCAGAGACCCACAGGGACAGGCTCTGAGCCGTCCTCCCTGGTAGCCCCAAATGCACCTGACCACCTGCCCATGTGCGCTGAATCCAACATGGCACTTCTGGCGTCGGGTGGCCCTGCAGCGTGGGGAGCGCTTTGTTCCGGAAGTTCAGAGCGCTGCGTCCCACAGGGACACGGGGATGGTCTCCTGCACCGTGGAACCCCAAAACTTTGACCTGTACCCCTAAACACAACCGAGGCCGAATGTGGAGTGTCTGAGTGGTTCGGGATGTCTTCCCCCTTGGGTTTCCCACAGGCCGGGGTAGCTTGGGACCCCGAGGCGATGCAGGGCCCCAAGCAGAGGTTTTGGGGCCCAGAGTTGTCGGAGGGGGCTTGGTGCGGGCTGAGGGGTGCAGGTTGAGGGATGCAATAACACGCTACCCGTCTTCTTCCACTAGAACCGACCCAGACCCCAAGTGGCTCCCGCACGCCCAGTTCCACAGTTCGGAACCTCAGACCCTGGATACTCCCACTTCCAGGACCCAGACCCTCCCACTTCCACGGGCTCCCCATCTTACCTTAGCCACTGGGCTCAGCGCCTCACCTCCCGCGGTCCCCGGGGAGACCCTGTCAGTCCCCACCGTGCAGGGGGGACACCCCTGAGCGACAACATGCATCCCCACCATCACTCAGACCAGGTTAAGTTCCGGTCTCCGCGGGCGGGAAAACTTCTTTTCGGCGAGACTGGTACCAGGCCCCGCCCAGCCCACCTGTGTGTCTGCCCCCAGGGCCATCATGCAGCTAATCCGGCTCGCTGCTAGGTCCGCCCCGCCCACCTTCGTCAGCCCCGTCCGGAACCCGCCCACCGCTCCTGGCTCCGCCCCCTCGCCCAAAGCGCCTGAGGAGAAAGCAGTCAGACGCGGAGCTGTGTTCCTGAGACTCTGAGCGCTGGCCGACGCTCTGCCATGAAACCACTCCTCAGTTTTAGCTATCGCCCATCGCCCGAAAGCAGCCTCTTCCTTCGCTGTCCACACATCAGCTTGAAGAATTCGGCCCAGATACCAGCGATCCAGACAGGTAGCACCCCCTACCCCTTGCCACACTCCCTCTTTCCCTAAGGGTCTATGCTCGCACATCCCAACCCCACACTGGCATTCCACTCCCTCTTGGGACCTAGGCTCCTCCTGAGAAGTTCCCTGAGGAAAGTTCTCGAGTTACATTTTCAAATAGGAAAGAGCAAGGTGCACAAGCGCGAATAAAGAGATACGTAATAGAATTTGAGGCGGTTTAAAAAAGTTCTTGGAAAATGGAATAAAAAGATATGGAATTTTTCCAGGAATATTTTGGAAGTCCAGTCGTATATGAAATGTAATATCGAAAGTACCACGGACTGCCCAGAAGAAGCAGCAAAT
This sequence comes from Chrysochloris asiatica, assembly GCF_000296735.1. Classification (NCBI taxonomy): domain Eukaryota; kingdom Metazoa; phylum Chordata; class Mammalia; order Afrosoricida; family Chrysochloridae; genus Chrysochloris; species Chrysochloris asiatica. The sequence continues at coordinate 2,482,511 of NW_006408799.1, read as the reverse complement.
CTGTCTGTAAAGCCAGAAGCCTCCTTAGAAGTGACAACGGTGAGACTTCATCTCAGTACTTTGGACATATTATCAGGAGGGACCAGTACCTGAGAGGGACGTCACGCTTTGTAAGGTAGAGGGTCAGCGAGAAAGAGGAAGACCCCCAACGAGATGGATCGACCCAGTGGTCACAACAGTGGGCGCACACAGCATGGACAGGGCAGAGTTCCTTCTGTTGGACACGGGGGTCTCTCAGCAAGAGGTGCTATGTTGGAGACACCTAACAACAAAACACCATAGAACATAACCTAAAAGTTAAGTCATTTACCAAGAAGTCAGTTCCCAACTCATGATGACCCAGTGGATGTCATAGGATTATTGGAAGTAGATCCAGTTTTTTTCTTCTGAAGTGCTTCTGGGAGAGTTCAAACCTCTAACCTTTCCTGTGCTTACCCATTTTAGCCACCATGAGCTCCATAATGTAATATATTTATATCTCCACTGCCGTCGAGTCTATTCCTCCTCATGTTAAGTTGTTGCTATTTTAAGTACCATCGAGTTGGTTTCTACTCATAGCTACCCTGTATAGGGTTTCCGAGGAATGAATGGTGGGTTTGAACCACCAACCTTGCAGTTCAAACCGACCTTGTGGTCAAGTGTTTATTCTACAGTGCCAGACCAGGACTCCATTCCTACTCATAGTGGCCCCTGTATAGGGCTTCTGAGGCTGTAAATCTTTATGGGAGCAGATATATCTGGAAGGCCACACCAGAAATCGTTGACAGTGATATATTTGGGAAGGGAACCAGTGATGTTACTAGGGCTGTTATCACCCAGTGCAGTCATTCTTGGTATCACACCCCAACCCCTATGTACATTCTGTCATACCAGACCATATAGAATTTCTGTCATTATTGTTAAGTGTCATTGAGTCAGTTCTGACTCATATTGGCCCTTATTAGGATTTCTGAGGAGTGATGGTTTTGAACTTCTGACATTTTGCTTAGCAGTTCAGTGCTAATCTTATAGCACCACACCAGTACTCCAAAGGATCTTTAGTAAAGTATATTATCAATTTTAATCATAGAATAATATATGATAAATATAGTTGTAAATTGTGTACATGTAATGAATCTGTACATGGACAAAGAGGCAGTTGTTCGAACACAACATGGGAACACTGAATGATTTAAAATGAAAAAAGGTGTGCGACAAGGTTGTATTCTTTCACCATACTTTTTCAACCTATATGCTGAGCAAATAATTTCAGAAAATGGGTTATGTGAAGAAAAACGTGGCATCAGAATTGGAGGAAAACTCATTAACAACCTATGATATGCAGCTAATACAACCTTGCTTGCTGAAAGTGAAGAGGACTTAAAATACTTACTGATGAAGATCAAAGACCACAGCCTTCAGTATGGATTGCATCTCAATGTAAAGAAAACAAAAATCCTCACCACGGGACCAATTAAAAACATTTTTATCAACAGAGAAAAGATTGAAGTTGTCCAGGACTTCATTCTCCTTGGATTAACCATCAACACTCATGCAAGCAACAGTCAAGAGATAAAACAATGTATTGCATTAGGCAAATCTGCTGCACAAGACCTTTTTAAAGTGTTGAAGAGCAAAGATGTCAGCTTGAGGGCTAAGGTGCGCCTGACCCAAGCCATGGTATTTTCAATAACCTCATATGCATGCAATAGCTGGACAGCGAATAAGGAAGACTATAGAAGAATTGATGCTTTTGAGTTATGGTGTTGGAGGAGAATACTGAAAGTGCCATGGGCTGCCAAAAGAACCAATAGATCTGTGTTGGAAGAAGTGCAGCCAGAGTGCTCCTTGGAGGCCAGGATGGCCAGTCTTCATCTCTCATACTTCGGACATATTATCACAAGGGACCAGTCACTGGACAAGGGTATCATGTTTGGTAAGGTGGAGGGTCAGAGAAAAAGAGGAAGACCCCCAGCAAGGTGGATTGGCAAAGTGACAGAATCAAAGGGCTCAAGCGTGGCAATAATTGTGAGGTTGCCCCAGGATCGGGCAGTGTTTCATTCTGCTGTGCATAGGGTCACTATGAGTCAGTACCGAGTCGATGACACCTAACAACAACAACAACATTTCTTCCACCATTTATCTATCAGTTTAACGTACTATGGTGACTTGCATGTTGCTGTGATTCTGGAAGTTATGCCACCAGTATTTTAAAGATCATCAGGGTCATCCATGGTGGACAGGTTTCAGATGAGCTTCCAGACTAAGACAAACTAGGAAGAAGAGACAGACTACTTCCAAATATTTCATTATTAAAAACCTTATGAATATCAGTGGAACATTGTCACATAGCAGCAGAATATTGAAACATGATAATTAGCAACACAATATTGTCAAATATAGTGCCAGAAAATGAACCCCTCAGGTTGCAGGTGTTCAAAATACAAATGGAGAAGAGCTGCCTCCTCAAAGTAGAGTTGACACTGATGACACGATTGGAGTAAATCTTTCAGGACCTTCATTGGCTGATGGCGCACAGTTCAAAAGGAGGAGATGCAATTGGAATGAATCTTTCAGGATCTTCATTGGCTGATGGAGCACACTCAAAAAGAGGAATAGCACTTGTAAACATCCATTAACAATCAAAACATGGACTGTACGAAGTATGAATCTAGGAAAGTTGGAAGTTGTCAAAAATGAAATGGAATGCATAAACATAGCTAGCCTATGCATTGTTGTTGTTGTTAAGTGCCATCAAGTGGATCCGACTCATAGCAACCCTCTTTAGGGTTTCCAAGAAATGACTGGTGAGTTTGAGTGGTCAGGCTTGGGGTTCAAATTTACCATATGGTCGAGTGTTTGTCCTACAGCGCCACACCTGGACTCCTTCCTAGTAATTGTTGTTATTGTTAAGTTCCAACAAGTGTGCTTTGATTCATAGGGACCCTTTATAGGGTTTCCAAGGAGCAGCTGGTGAATTTGAACTGCTGACCTTGCAGTTTATCCTGACCTTGTGATCCATTGCATTATCCTGTAGAGCCACACCAAGACTCTATCCTCAGAATTAGTTAGCTGAAATGGACTGATATTGGTCATTTTTAATCTGACAGCCACATGGTTTACTATGTCGAATGACAAATTGAAGAGGAATGTTATCGCATTCTTCATCAAAAAGAACATTTCAAAATCTGTCTTGAAGTACAACACTGTCCATGGTAGAACAATATATATCCGACTATATGGAAGGCCAGTTAATACCACTATTACTCAAATTCATGCACCAACCACTGAAAACAGTGATGATGAAATGGAAGAATTCTACCAACTTTTTCAATCTAAAATTGATCAAACATGCAATCAAGATTTATTGATAATTACTGGTGATTGGAATGCAAAGGTTGGAAAAAATGAGGAAGGATCCATCTTTGGAAAATTTGACTTTGGTGATAAAAACAATGCTGGAGATCATGTGATAGAATTTTGCAAGACCAATGACTTGTTCATTACAAATACCTTTTATAAATAACATAAAAAACAACAACTATACACATGGACCTTACCAGATGGAATACACAGAAATCAAATTGACTCCATCTGTGGAAAGAGATGGTGGAAAAGCTCCATATCATCTGTCAATTAAGACCAGGGGTAGACTGTGGAAAAGACCATCATTTGCTCAAATACAAGTTCAGGCTGAAGCTAAAGAAAATTAAAACAAGTCAACAAGAGCCAAAATATGACCTTAAACATATCCCACCTGAATTTAAAGATCATCTCAGGAACAGATTTGATGAACAGACAGTAATGATTGAAGACCAGAAAAGTTGTGGGATGACATCAGGAACATGATACAGGCAGAAAGCAAAAGATATTAAGAAGATAAGATAAAAGAAAAAGACCAAAATGGCTGTCAGAAAAGACTCTGAAACTTGCTCTCCAGCTTAGAGATGCTAAAGTAAATGAAAGAAATGAGGAGGTGAAAGAACTGGATTGATAATTTCAAAGAACAGCTGGAGAAGACAAAAATTAAGTATTATAATGAAGTGTGCGAAGACCTGGAGTTAGAAAACCAAAAGTGAAGAACATGCTCAGCATTTCTCAAGCTGAGGAAACTAAAGAAAAAATAACAATCCTTGTCTTGAAATATTGAATGATTCTCTGGGCAAATTTTTGAATGATGCAGAAAGCATCAAAAGAGTATGAAAGGAATACACAGAAATGATCGATGTTCAACCATTTCAATACGTAGCATATGATCAAGACATAATGATACTGAAGGAAGAAATCCAAGGTGCCTTGGAGACATTGGCAAAGAACAAGGCTCTAGGAATCGATGGAATACAAATTGAAATATTTCAACAAACTGAGAAAGCATTCAGGTCACTCACTCATATATGCCAAGGAATTTGAAAGAGCTACCTGGCCAACTGATTGGAAGAAATACACGTATGTGCCAATTCCAAAGAGAGCTGACCCAACAGAATATGGAAATCCTGGGACAATATCATTAATATCTCATGCAATTAAAATTTTGCTAAAGATAACTAAAAAATGACTGCAACATTACATTGACAGGAAACTGTCAGTGGTTCAAGCAGAATTCAGAACAGAATGTGTAATGAGAGGCTATCATTACTGACATCAGATGGATCTTGGCTGAAAGCAGAGACTACAACAAAAATGTTTACCTGTGCTTTATTGTCTGTGCAAAGGTTTTCAATTGTGTGTATCATGACGAGCTATGAACACCATTGCAGAGAATGATTATTCCAGAACAATTAATTGTGCTCTTGAGGAACCTGTACACAGACCAAGAGGCAGTTGTTTGAACAGTACAAGGGAGCACTGAATGCTTTCAAATTAGGAAAGGTGTGTACCGGGATTGTATTTTTTCACCATATTTGTAAATTTGTATGCTGAGCAAATAGAGAAAATGGATTATATAAAGATAACTGTGGTATCAGGGTTGGAGGAAGACTCATTAACAACTTGTGATATGCAGCTGATACAAACATGCTTGCTGAAAGCGAAGAGGACTTAAAACACTTACTGATGAATATTACAGACCACAGACTTTGGTATGGGTTGCACCTCGATATAAAAGTAACAAAAATCTTTCCCACTGGAGCAATGAATAACATCCAAATAAATGGAAAATACATTGAAGTTGTCAAAAACTTCATTTTGCTCCAATCAACCATCATCACTCATGGAAGCAGCAGTCAAGAAGTCAAACAGCAGACTGCATTTGGCAAATCGGCTGCACAAGACCTCTTCACAGTGTTCAAAAGCAAAGATGTCAGTTTAAGGACTAAGGAACGCCTAACCCAAGCCATGGTATTTTCAATAACCTCATATGCATGTGAAAGTTAGACAATGACTAAAGAAGACCATAGATGAATTGATGTATTTGAGTTCTAGTGTTGGATGAGAATATTGAAAATACCATAGACTGCCAAAAGAACAAACAAATCTTTGTTGGAAGAAGTACAGCTACAATGCTTCTTAGACACCAGGGTGGCCAGACTTCATCTGTCATACTTTAGACGTATTATCAGGAGGGACCACTCCCTAGAGAAGGACATCATGCTTGGTAAAGTGGAGGGTCAGAGAAAAAGAGGAAGACCCCCAATGAGATGGATAGGCACAGTGGAAGCAGCAGTGGGTTCAAGCTTGCCCACGATTGTGAGGTTGGCAAAGGACCATGCAGTGTTTCATTCTGTTGTGCACACGGTCACTATGAGTCAGTACCATCTCAGCAGCACCTAACAACAAGAAAAATATTTCTTAGGTTATATGAATACAAGCAACAAATGTTTATAAACTCTTTCTACATTGAATTACAATATTGTTAATTACAACATTATCAGTAGCTAAGTGGAAGACTTTCTTGGTACAGGTAAACAAATACTAATGAATACACTATTGTAGCTGAAATACCAGAACATGTTACACAATCAGTGATCATAAAAACACAAGCAGCGATGAAAACAAGAGCCCCTGTTGATAGCACATGCAGATGAAATCATGTGATATGAAGCAATTATGTCATTGGGTAATAATGACAGCACAGACCAGAGCATATTGTTGTTGTTGTTAAGTGCCATCGAGTCGGTTCTGACCCATAGCGACCCAGTACAGGGTTTCCGAGGGTATAAATCTTTACGGGAGTAGAAAGCTTCATCTTTCTCCCACGGAGCGGCTGGTAGTTTTGAACCGCTGACTTTAAGGTTCGCAGCCCGATTCGTAACCACTACGCTACCAGAGTGACATAAATGTGGTTTCAGCTCATAGTTAGTCTTAATGGGTTTCCAAGGAGTGGCTGGTGATTTTGAACTGAAATCCAGCTCCTATCCTACAAGCACACCTGGATCCCCTGAGTGAATTAGTTCAACAAGTGTATTAGCATAGAGTTTTTGCTTTGTAGGTATATTGATGCATGTATGCTGGGCTTCAACAATTGTTTTTGTTGTTATAACTAACTCCACAAAATCTCATGGGTGTCGAGTCACTTCCGATTCTTAAACACCCTCTAGGACAGAGGAAAACTGCCCCATGCAGTGTCCAAAGCTGAAATCTATGGAAGCATACTACCACATCTCTCTCCCATGGAGGGACTGGTGCATTCAAACTACCAGCTGTTCAGTTAGCTGCTGTGTATTTTAAACACTACGCCAGCAGGGCTCCTTTTTATAATGAACTATAGGGATGTTTTTATAAAAATGATAAATTTCTGTTCAAATTTTTTCTAGACGGTCATTTTGGTGTCACCCCTTCTGACAATATCAATATCAGCTGAGGTGGTCCACATCCTTACAGCCCCCTAGGGATGCCACTGCAGGGAACTGCAACACTGAGATGCTGGCAGGAGAAAAAGTACTTTTTCCATCTCTGCTCCTTCCATCCTATTGAGTTTTCTTCTTTTGCCTCAATGTGCTTGTATTACCTATTTAGGAAAATCAGGCAAGCATAAAGTGTAATCCTCCTGGTGACTTGTCTCTGCGACAGCCGTTTGGGAACATAACCAGATCATGAAGATCTGTACCTCTTTTTCCCCAACCCCAGGGTCTTTTCTCTCCGTTTCCCCAGGGTTGCCTTCTTATTAATACCATTCAAAATGATCACATATCCCTGATCCTTGTTAATAGGAGTGACAGCAGATTTCTTACCTATCACAGCTTTCGTGTTACTCAACTCTTTTTCCCTTTGGGAAGGAAAACATAAGTAAATTTCACAGTCCAAAGTACAACTGTGCTGTCTTGAATCATCCCAACATCAACTAACAAAAGCTCAAATCTTGTAAGTCCTTTGTATCAGCCTCCGAGGTAAAAAGATCTGATGCTGCCCATGTTTCAAAACGATCCTTTATAGGGTTTCCAAGACTGTAAATCTTTACAGGAGCTCACAGACATAGCTTTCTCCCTCAGACTGACTGCCGGATTCTAACTGCTGAACCTTGCGGTTAGTGGCCCAACACGTAACTCACTATGTTAACTTTACCTCAAGTGATGTGTCCTGGTGTGGCACTGTGGGATAAAGCACTGGACCGCAAGGTCATTGTGAACCACAAGGTTGGTGGTTCAAACTCACTAGTCACTCCTTGGAAACCCTGCCCAGAGTTGCCGTGAGTCAGAACCCACTCAATAGCACTGAACAACAATAAGGTGATCTTGGATCCTGAAGAAGAACCCTGAGAATTCCCTGAGAAATCGAGGTGCCTTTTTGTCAAAGCCCTCTAGACTACATCATCAGAGGGTTTGTGCTAGTAAGTGGGGCGTGGCTAGGCCCGTTCGACCATGTGACACCAGCTGACCTCAGGAGGGGGATGGACTGATTCAGTCCCTAGTGACTACATAGTGATGCCAGTAAAGACTCTCTCTGGTTGGTGAAAGTCATCAATCCGTGTGGGAACACAACAAGACCATTTTGGGGTGACATGGAAGCTCTGAATTGGAGACCTTTCTGGAACTTGCTCTATGTGTCTCTTCACTGAATCCATTCTGCTGTAATCAAACCCAAAGAAGTAGTGGGAACCAGTAGGTCAAAAGTGAAGGGGTCTGGGACCCTTAAGTTTATGACTGGTATGCTGAGGGAATAAAGGAACCCCCAGAAATGATAGCTAGCAAGTTAGAAGGAAGGAGGAATCACTTGTAGCTGGCCTGTAAAATCTCTAGGTGACTTAACCATCTGAAGGACTATATCCTTTTAACTAGTGAGGGCTGACGTAACTGCAGGTGCCTAGGGCACAGGAAGACAGGCTGCGTGGGCAGCTGGAGTCAGAACTGAGCTGAGATGTGAGCAATGGGCATTTGTTCTATCCTTATGTGCTGTGGAGTCGGTTCCGACTCATAGCGACCCTGCATAGGATTTCCAATGCTATAAATCTTAACAGGAGCAGAAAGCCGCATCTTTCTCCTGGAGAATGGCTGGTAATTTCTAGCTGTTGACAGTGAGGTTAGCAGTCTGACTCATAATCACTATGCTACTTATAGTAGGCAACAGAAAAAGTGGATTTGATCTTTGATCTTACAGAAATGCACCATCTTTCCTCAGGATTTGTGTTTCCCTTTGTGACCTTGGGGTTGATAAACCTGACTTGACTCAATAAAGAGATGGGTTTGGGTTGCACTTCTACGGCATTCCTGGGTGGTGCGAACGGCAAAGGGCTCACCTACTGCCTGAAAGGCTGGTGTTTCAAGCCCACCCAGAGAGGCCATGGAAGAGAGAACTTGCAACCTGTTTCCAGTAGGTCATAGCCACGGAAACCCAAGGAGCACTTCCACTCTGCACACCAGGATGTCTTGAGGTGGGGTCCTCTCAGTGGCAACTGATTGTTTTGTGGTTGCATTTGTTTTGTTTTCTTCTGTTTGAATGACAGGTATTGTGAGTGTCAGATTACCCAGTAGGCAAGGTAAGCATGGGCTTACCAGTACCTGAGAGGAAGAGAGTACCCAGTAAGCAAGGTAAGCATGAGAACATGCTGTTTCCTTGCTGCTGTTACTTACTGACCTATGGTGGAAAACATGTGGAAATTTTCTCTACAGATTAAGCCAATGCTTACCTGTCTTATTAGGTGATTTGCCCTTGGCCAGTGTCATTAGGAGACCCACTTTATATACAAGGAAATTAAGTTTATGGAAGTTTAGTAACGTGTCCAAAATCCACACAATAACACATTGAGATATAACCGTCTAGCTTGAGAACCCCCATTGATAGCATTTGTTAGAGTGATTTGAGTTCAGGGTGTCTATAGTATATTGAATAAGGAGCTCTGGTAGCGTAGTGGTTACAAATTGGGCTATGAATCACAAGGTCTGCAGTTCGAAACTACCAGCTGTTCCATGGGAGAAAGATGAGGCGTTCTGCTCCTATAAAGATTTACAGCCTCGGAAACCCTGTACAGGGTCGCTATGAGTCAGAACCGACTCCACGGCACGCAGCCATAGTATGTTGAATAAACCATGAACTGACAGAAGAATTAATAAATCTGTCTCAGACGAAGTACAGCCAGAATGTTCCTTAGAAGGAAGGATGGCAACACTTTGTCTCATAGACTTTGGGCATGTCATCAGGAGGGACCAGTCCCTGGAAAGGATATCATACTTGGTAAAGTAGAGGGTCAACACAAAAAGAGAAAGACCCTCAATGAGCTGGATTAACACAGTGGCTACAATGATGGCTTCAAACATAGCAATGAGTGTGAGGGTAGCACAGGACCAGGCAGTGTTTGCTTGGTTGTACCTACGGCTTCTATGAGTTGCAGCCCACTCTGATGGCATCTGACAACAGAGTGTTCTCATTCCCTGACACTCGTGTCTCCGTGACCCCTGTTGATCATCCATGGTCAGTTCTCCCCTGCCAGAACTCTCTACTTAAAACAAAGGCAAAATGATTAATGCTTTAACTGCTAGTGAACAGTACAGAAAGTCTCTGCAGACCTTTCTGCTGCCCTGAGTTGGGGTCCACTCAGAAAGCCTCTATGAAGATCTATGTCTCTGGAAGAGTATCCGAAGTCCCCCCTATCCCACCTCACCCCGACCTCAGATATATGCCGTCACTCACCCTGGAAGGCCCACGTCTATGATTGATACTCACATGCCTACTCTTGTCTCTTCTGCCAGCTCCTTCCCGAGTCCTTTGCTTGAAGCCCAGCACAGATCATCTGCAAAGATCCCCTAGGCACCTTTGAGAGCTCAGGTCAGTAAATGTTTTGCTTCTTGTTGGCATTGGCAAAAGAAACCTTCTGACTATGTTGATAATGAGATGAATTCACTACACTGACTTTCCCTTGACTCGTGCTTTGTACCTAATTACAATAGCTAACACTTTTTGTAAGCTGGTCTTGATTTTTAATGATTTTGTAAGTATTCACACATTTCGTAGTGGAAATGGTCCACCATGTTTCCTATTTTGTTATTCTAGTTTAAAGAGGTAGAAATTAAATATGCTAATGGTCTTAACTACTATTTGCACAGTAGTTAAGTGCTCTGCAACTAACAAATAAGGTTGGGAGTTCGAACCCACCAACTGTTTCATGGGCGAAACATGAGGCCGTCTGCTTCTGTAAACATTTACAGCCTTGGAAACCCAAGGAGGCAGTTCTGCTCTATCCTATAAAGTGGCTGTGAGTCATAATTGAATTGACAGTGGTGATTTTATCTATCCAGCCATCCATCCACACATCCATCCATCCATCCATCCATCCATCCATCCATCCATCCAC
>NW_006408799.1:2466500-2471709 GCF_000296735.1 Chrysochloris asiatica | reverse complement strand
CCATCCATCCATCCATCCATCCATCCATCCATCCATCCATCCATCCATCCACACATCCATCCATCCATCCATCCATCCATCCATCCATCCATCCATCCATCCATCCATCCATACATCTACCCATCCATCCACCCATCCATCCATCCATCCATCCATCCATCCATCCATCCATCCATCCCACACATCCATCCATCCATCCATCCACCCCCACAAACACACACACACACATACATACATACATACATACATACATACATACATGAGTCAGAATTACTTGATTGAAACCCACTGAGGTTTGGTCTAGTCTTTCAACCTCTCTCTGACCAACTCTAAGTGGAAACAACAGGGAACAGAATTCTTGGAAATATGACTGCAGCTGGACTAAATTGATAAAAGACAAGTAACCACAGTCATCATGGAATGAGAGTTTAGAAACCTGTCACTTTGTCATGACTGAAGGCCTTCAGAAAGGATCTATGAAGGATGACACCTGGCTTTCAGGACAATGAGACAAATACTTTATCTGTAATGAATAAATTATAGTGTGGCATGCAGCTGTCTTTCTGCTGAGTTCCCAGAATGCTCCTGAAAAGTGAGATGACGTTTTGTGATGCCCAGTTGATTCCAGGAGCACAGAATCAACAAAGCAGCAAACCCCAGATCCCACCTAGACGACAGATCACACAGCAGAGGAGAAGACATAGAGTCCCATGTTGTGCTTCTCCCCTGGGACTCCCAGAAGTGTCATACTGCATGTGTCTCCCCAGCAACACCCTGAGGATTTGACCCCAAACATCAGGGTTATTTGTACCAACACATGAAGTAGCTGAAGTATCCTTTCCTACCACATACTGCGCTCAGTGACAACCTTCCATGTCACATGTCCAAGGGGGCTTCAAAAAGTTCATGGAAAAAATTCATTATCTTTTCATTACATTTGTCGACAAACTTTTCGAAGCCCATCGTGTGTGGGCTGAAGTAGTACAGACAAACTTCATTCTATTGCTTTTCACTATTGAGCATCACAGATATCACGTGTTGTTTTGTTTGTTTGTTTTTGTAAGTTTTTATTGTGAGGTTTACATGGAAGATCAGTTTTACATTCATCCTATCGTATTTCATTTCATTGCAATGATTACAATCTCCCCATGCATCATCATCTAACCAAAGGGTGCACCCCACAGGCCTGTCCCCACCCTGCCACCAGCACACAGCCCTTCTTCCTCCCAGTGTCCCCAGCCGCTCCATCTCTCCACGTCATCGTCTCTGTCTCCATGCCTGCCGTCACTGCCTCTCTGGGTAGGGTCCCACTTTCCGCTCTTCTCACTTGATGGTCCCAGGGACCTCCGCTCCTGGGCTGCAAAATCAATCACTCCCCTCCTTTTCTCAAAAAAACATCTACCTCTATATTTCCTACCCTCACAGTCAGTCGTGATGGCAATTATTCACTACTATACCACAAGAGTCTTATCCCCATTTCCTTTTACCAGCCTGGTCCCAACAGATTGGAAATCATTCAGTAGAGATTCTACCTTTCCCCTCCCCATCTGGAACTAGGCTCCCTCTTGAAAGCTTGTAAGCCAGTCACTTCTTGCCTTTATAGGCTCCCCATTTTGGGTAGCCAATGTCTAAGTTGCCCATCCCTGTCAACCCTATGTACCAAGGGGATGGGAGTGATCCTCACTGTAAAGATTTGTTCCCTTTTTTGAGCTATTACATCCGTAAGTATAAGTAAAGTTCATCAAACTAGCAGGTTACTCTTCCCCCCCCCCGCCCCCCTTCTTCTTTCGTCTTCTAGTTGAGTTCTGATCATCCAGCCATTGAAGCCAGGTCAAGTGGGTACTATCTGCAAGTATGGGTATTCTTGTGCATCTCCCCTCAGTTCATATCAGCTGGACGCTTCACTCTCTGCTCTAGTCCTCTGTGGCCCTGTCACTGCCCCTGGGCCAAGGAGTTCCCGCGTCTTGCTGTACTGCGGGTCATCCAGGTCTCCAACCAAGTTCACAGGGGTCTATTGAATGTGGTCGGATTTAGCTCGCAACTTCATTGTTTTTTTTTCCCCCTCTTCCCTTTATTGGTGATCAACATGGTCACCAGCCAGACCATCTACCTGTTCATGTATTCCCCTTGAGTCTCAGTCTTGGAAGGGAGTTTGCTCTGAGGGGTCCCGACCACTTGCTTTGATGGCTCCCGGGTGAACAGCTTACTTGTTCTTATAGTAATCTATCAGACTGCTATTATTGTTTCGGATTTTTCCTGCCGGTCTTTCTTTCACGAAGTATCTTCTGTTCTTCTGGCCACTCCAGGCTGGTCTACTCGTCCTTTCCAGTGGAAATTTCCTACCTCAAACGAGTCTGCATGGGGTTTTGAATTCCACTTATGGGCTTATGTAATGTAAAGATTCCACAGGAAGCTTGTCACTGGGCAACTTCGAGCCCCCTTTAAGGTATTCCAATCAGTTGTAGGCTGAAGATGGACTTACAAGCTTTCTGTAGTGATGTTTCTGGCCACTCCTTTCTCCCTCCTTCTAGTGTCTATTTTACAATAATAGGCAAGGGAAGGAGTCCTGGTGTGGCACTGTGAGCTAATGCATAAGACTATAAACTCATTTAACTGCAAGATTGGTGGTTCAAGCTCACCAGCTGCTCCTTGGAAACCCTATACATGGTTGCTGTGGGCCGGAATTGACTTGACGGCACTCAACAACAGGCAAGGGAAACCAAGATTCAAAAGATAGCCAAGCATCTTAACATTATTTCCCTCTTTTACTCCTTCAAACCATGCTTGAATCCCTGTATCCCAGAGCCCAGTTTTCTAAGGTTGTGCATACCTCATAGTTCACTTTTGCCCCACTTAGCCCATGTGAACCTGCCTAACTGTTCTCCCATGCGCCTTGTTCTTCCATTCCCCTCCCCCTTCTTGTGTATCCCCACCACTCCCTCAGCACCCAAGCTATCCTGTATCTATTCCCTACCCCTGCTATATCTTCCCCTTCCTTCCTCCCCTCCTCTCATCCCATACATCCTGGTGATCAGCAAATATATATATAATTTTTTTTTTCCCTTTAAGGGTTTTGTTTTTTTTTTTCTTAGTCTTCTACAATAATGGTCCTATGCAAAATTTCTCCTTTTATGACTGACTAAATTCACTCAGCATAATGTCCTCAAGTTTTATCCATTTTATGCGGTAGCTTGTAGCTTCCTTGTTGTTCTTCAATGTAGCATAGTATTCCATTGTGTGTATGTACCACAGTTTGTTTATCCATTCTTCAGTTGATGGGCACTTTGGCTGTCTCCATCTTTTTGCTATTGTAAATACTGCTGCTATGAACATTGGTGTGCATCATCTACTCATGTTATGGCTTGTATTTCTTGTGGGTAAATACCAAGTAGAGGAATTGCTGGATCATAAGGTATTTCTATTCAGAGCCAGAAATCCTCTTAGTTTGTTTTTAAATGGCAGGTTTGTGACAACCCTGAGTCGGGCAAGTCTGTCAGCTCACTCCATGTCTCTGTGTCCGTTGCCATTCACGCAACACCTCAACATTGTCATTAAACTACTACATACTTCACAGAGTACCGTGGAGTGTAAACGTAGCTTTTATGTGCACTGAGAAACCAAAACATGCACGTGACTCACTTTACTGAGGCAGCCACCCTTTTGTGGTGGTCTGCCTGGACTCCTAAGTGCAGAATGTGTTTCTTTCTGACCCAAAGTGACCCACCAGGCACTGAGCCTACTCGCTGTGGAACTGGATGCAGCGTTTTGCCTTTTGCTTTACAGAAATCTCCCAGCATGCCCGGACCACTACATGTAGAATAGCCTCACTGCCGGGGCAGGTCCCTGCATCCCTCTCGGGTTGATTTCAGACTCTTTCTGAGGGATTCAGCATAGCGGCCACCTTTTCTTATTCTGTCTAATCAGTATCGTGCCATTGATGTGAATGGACCAGAGTGATATTTGGGGGGTATCCTGGCAGTCTAGACCTCTTTGGACTCTGTTTTGACAGTGGAAGGGAAATATTACTCTCTGTTAAGCTGTGTCAGAACTGTATTGTTTCTCATCGCTCAGGACTACAGATGTGTGTGTGTGCCAAGCTGATTCCAATGCAACGCCAAGGGTCTGTACTTATCCCTGCAATCTTAGACATACACACATTTTATTTGTTCTTCTGTTTTTGCTCCCCAAAGTGGCTGTACCAGTTGGCAAGCTGTATTTAAAGTTAGAGGTTCTCCATAATGTTTTCCAGAAGCTTATCCTCGTTCATCTCCTTTTGGGGTGACATTCTGCCTGGGTTTTATGGATCTGCTGTTGTTCTTTTATCTTTCAGAGAAATGCTCATCTTTATAGCACACCATTTAATTTCCCTGCTGTCAAGAGGCAGAATTAAGTTATTCCTCTTTTTAAAAGAATGATATAAGTAGGGAATAATGAATGCAAAATGCTGTAGTTAAACACCAGCACACAAACTGATGAATCGCCTGTCGCCTCAATCGGGCTATAAAAGGAAAGAAAGTGATATTTAATCCTTTGCACACACACACACACAAATACAAACAGTGATGATGGATTTGGTGTACTTTGACTCTGAATGACTCATTATAGAAAATTGTTATTTTCCAGTGAACAGAGGAAATCAAGAGTGCAAGGAAAGAGGCCATTGCTTTCAAGAGCACACGCGGTCTTCGGAACGATTTGAGTAGGAAACTATTGCGACTTTGCCCTGGTGCCACTGGAGCCTCCTCTATCCAGATGGAAAATGGGTAGCTCAGACAGTTCGAGAGACCTGCTCCATGTGTATGTGTGCTTTCATTTGGGCCACCATTCCAGAATCAGGAGATTTGACATGAAAGTATACATTTCCAGCATCTGTTGTCCTGTTTACCACAGGCCTCTCCACTCCCTAACATCCCCTGAAAGCAGATTGGAATTCGGTTCCTATTTCTCATTCAGCGTTACAAGGCTCCTTTTCTGAGTAGTTGTCATCCAGTCCATTTTGACTCATGATGATCCTGTTTGTGACAAAATGAAACAGTGCCCGCTCCTGCACACTCTTCACACCAATGATGTGCCCAAGTCTGTGGTTGTGGCCTCTGTGCATCATGGGATCTTCCAACCTGGGGCTCATCTCCCAGCACTCTATGGGACAGTGTTCTCTTCTGACCACTGTGTATTCTGGGTGTCTTCTAACCTGGGGCTCATCTCCCAG
>NW_006408799.1:2464284-2464679 GCF_000296735.1 Chrysochloris asiatica | reverse complement strand
GTCTTCTAACCTGGGGCTCATCTCCCAGCACTCTGTGGGACAATGTTCTGTTCTGACCACTGTGTGCTCTGAGTGTCTTCTAACCTGGGGTTCATCTCCCAGCACTCTATGGGACAGCGATCTGTTATGTGCCACAGGGTTTTCACTGGCTGATTTTCAGAAGTAGATCACCAGATCTTAGTCTGGAAGCACTGCTGAGATCTGTCCACCATGGGTGACCCTACTGGAGTTTGTAACACCAGTGACATCTCTTCCAGCACCACAGCAACATGTAAACCGGCATGGTGTGACACCCTGACAGATGGTTGGTGGCATTTTCTTTAAGGATTGAAGCATTTTTCTTTATTAGCTACATGGCTTAGAATAAGTTAAAGTCCTTGTATTTTATTTTATTT
>NW_006408799.1:2459205-2462153 GCF_000296735.1 Chrysochloris asiatica | reverse complement strand
CAGTCTCCACCTTTTTGCTATGTTGTATTTTATTTTTAAAACAGGGAAATGTTATATTAATCTTAATTAGCTTCCTCAAGAGCCCTGGCAATGCAGTGAGTTACCAGTTGAACTGGGAACTGCAGGGTCAGCAGTTCAAATCTATGAGCCACTCTGCTGGAGAGTGATGAGACTTTCTGCTCCGGTAAAGATTCACAGCCTCAGAACCCTAGAGAGGGTCACCAGGCATTGGAACGGGCCCCGTGGCACACAGCCGCCACCACTACCACCACTAGGTTTCTGTCGATGATACAACCACTCACCACAACACAGCGGCGTAAACAACACAAATCTGTTCTCTCCCGGTTATGCAGACGGGGAATTCAGCATTGTTTCTCCTGAGCTGGACTCTAGGGTTGCACTTCTCATGGGCAGTCTACAGGAGAATCCTTCCTCGCATCTTCCAGCTTGGCCTGACTCCAAGCATTCTTCAGTTGTGATTGCATCACTCCATTCTCTGCCTCTGAGGTCACATTGTGCCCTCCCCTGCTGCTGTTGTTAGGTGCTGTGAAGTTGGCTTTAACTCACAGCGACCCCATGTAACAGCAGAACTGTCCCAAAAGAGTTTTCTAGATTGAAATCTTTATAGGAGCAGATTACCAAGTATTTTCTTTCATGGAGTTACTGGGTGTCTTCAAACTGCCAACTTCTTGGTTAGCAACCCAATGCTTAATCATTGCATAACCAGGCCTTCCTTGTGCTCTGTTGCTACATCTCCTAGATACCATTAACGTAGTTCTGACTCATAGTGACCGAATGTACACCACAATGAAACACTATCATCCTCATAATTATTTCTGCATTTGAGCCCATTTCTGCAGCCACTGTGTCAATCCATCCCATTGAGGGTCTTTATCTGGACCTTTGGTTTACCAAGCAGGCTGCCCTTCTCCAGGGACTGGTTCCTCCTGATCACATGTCCAAAGAACGTGATACGAAGTTTCGCCATCCTCACTTCTCAGGAGCATTCTGGTTGTACCTTTTCCAAAGACACCTACTCCTCTACGGTGTACCTGTTTCTCAGAAGGACACTTGAGAATGTATGTAGTTTTGTATGAACCTCCTAGGGTGGGCCTAAAAGCTGCTACAGACCTGCTGGCTGACAGTAGTGAGTCATTGTTATCAGGACTGACTGTGAGGGTTGGAAATGTAAAGGTAGACATTTTGTAGCAAAAGGAGAGGAGTGATTGACTTTGCAGTCCAGAGGCAGAGGACCCTGGGACCACCAAAGGAGAAAAGCAGAGAGTGGGACCCTACACAGCAAAACAGTGACACCAGAGATGGAGTCAGAGATGATGATGTGGTGAGATGGAGCGGCTGAGGACTCTAGACCCAGAGAGGGAGAGGGGCTGTGTGCTGACCACCAGGGGGTCAGGCTTGCAGGGTATACCCTTTGGTTGGTTGATGATGCATGGAGGGGATTGTAACCATGGCAATGTAATGATATACCATAGGATGAATGTAAAGCTAATGTTCGCCCATGTAAACTATCACATAATTCACAATAAAACATTAAAAAAAAAAAGCAAAAACACCTGGTGGCTGAAAATAACAGACATATATTTTCTCACCATTCTGGAAGCCACAAGTTAACCATCAAGGCAGGGCTGTACCCCCTGCAGAGGTTCATGGGGAAACGCCTCCCTTCCCCCTCCAGTACAGGTGACTGCCCTCACACTCGTGTCTGTATCATGACATTCTCTGCCTCCATTTCTCATGGCCTCATGTGACTGCATCTTCTGTGTCCTCTCATCAGCTGCAATTTGCCATTGGAGTTAGGGTCCACCTGGGTAATCCAGGCCAAGCTCATCTCAAGATTCTTAAGCTCACAGCATCTGCAAAGACCCTTTTTCCAAATAAGGTCCCACTCACAGGATCTAGGATGAGGCTGTAGACATAGCTACAGGAAACATCCTCTTAGTCTACTACACTACCCAACAAGCTGTTGTGAGGATGAATCTATTTTCATGTGATGTGATTCCAACAGTATCTGACGCAGAGAATGTGTCCTGGAATTGTTAACTGAATCAAGACTTTCATTATCCATGGGGCAGGTGGGTAGGAAGAGAGAACTATATGTGTTTTTTCAAGATAAGTAGAAAAGCACATTTCTTTTAACAGTGAATCATACTTTCATGATTAATACACAATCAGAAGGTATTCGTGTTGAATGAAATAGCTTAAGACACCCTTCGAAATATATCTTTGTGCCATGGTACAAGGGTGTCACTTCTTCAGGATTCCTTTCTAAATGCAAAGAAGACACGTGTTGGATCTGTGAAATGAGGTGGCGTGTGTTACAACTGTGGTGCGTCCTTTTGGGGTAACAGGCTTTGCAAGGCAAATATATATGTATATATATATATGGCTGTACTCTTGCTTTCTACCAGCTCACCTGTGCTTGCTAAATGAATCTTATGTTAAACTTGTTAGAGTGACCTTGCAAGTCCAGAGTCTTGGAATAAATCTACATTTGTTCATCAAAGTCATAAACTCTCCTGCCTTCAGTCTCTCCTGCCCAGGGCGTCTCCTTGTAAGTAAGCCACTTACCAAGAACCTACACCATCCTCCTACAGCTATCAGCCTCGTTCTTTAGTCTCTCGCCCCACCCCTTTATTTGGAGGTAGATTTTGCGTTACTGATACATGTCCAGGTAGTCTTACTAACTGAAGGCAACCACCACTGGGCTCTTTGGGCGTTTGGATCCCCTCATCCCACCTCAACACTCGCGGATGCAGCAGTCAAGAGATCAGATGACGTATTGCATTGGGCAAATCTGCTGCACAGGGACTTTTTAAAGTGTTGAAGAGCAGAGATGTCACCTTGAGGACTAAGGTGCGCCTGACCCAAGCCATAGTATTTTCAATAACCTCATATGGATGTGAAAGCTGGACAGTGAATAAGGAAGA
>NW_006408799.1:2452801-2458839 GCF_000296735.1 Chrysochloris asiatica | reverse complement strand
TGTGCATGGGGTTGCTATGAGTCGGTTCCAACTCGATGGCACCTGACAACATCCCACCTCAAAGATTTGAGCACTAAGGTGTACCTGATCCAAGCCATGGTATTTTCAGTTGCCTCATATTCCTGGTGTGGCACTGTGGTCTAATGCTACAGAATGTAAAGTCATTTGAACTGCAAGGTTGGTGGTTCAAGCTCACCAGCTACTCCTTGGAAACCCTATACAGGGTCGGAATCGACTTGACAACACTTAACAACAATAACAACATATGTGTGTGAAAGTTGGAAAATGAATAAGGAAGACTGTGAAAAATATGATGCATTTGAATTATGGTTGTTGTTGTTGTTAAGTGCCTTCGAGTCGGAGCCGACCCATAGCGACCCTGTACAGGGTTATGGTACTGGAGAAGAATACTGAAAGTACCATGGACTTCCGAAATAAACAACACATCTGTGTTGGAAGAAGTACAGTCAGAATGCTTCTTAACATGGAGGACGGAGAAACTTCGTCTCTCTTACTTTGGACACGTCATCAGGAGGGACCAGTGTCTGGAGAAGGACATCATGTTTGGCAAAGTGGAGGGTCGGCGACACTGAGTAAGGCTCCTAATGAGATGTAATGACACACAGGCACATGTAATGATACAGTGGGCTCAAATGTTACACAATGGTGAGGATGGCACAGGGCTGGGCAGTGTGTCATTGTGTTGTGCATAGGGTTGCTATGAATCAGAACCAACTCGACAACATCTAATGACAACAACATCCACTGTTGGTTGTGGTAAAAGCAGTCCGGGTGATGTGAGAAGAACAGGCCTAGACGCAGGGGAAGGGGGTTTTTAGAGGCTGATGTTGTAGGGCTTGGATGGCAGAGAGTTGGTCCAATGGGGGCTCCCCCATCTCCTCCTGTTGTGTGAATGCGGCCGGATGGCAGGCTCTCTGAGTCCCTTGGTCCATCAGGAATGTCCACAGGCTCACCGTGGGGATTCTGTGAGATGAAAAGTAAGCAACAGCCCAGCTTTGGTTGCATGGCATCTCCTAATCCTTTCTCCCCTCAGCAGAAACGCACCCTGGAATCTTGAAATCAAATGTAGGCCATTTGAAAATGTCTCCCTCTACCATGAGAACAAAACCGATTTAAAACAAAACAAAACTGAACGCACACAATTAGAAAAATGGAACTCGATCCTGCAGGAGAGCTTCGTGCTGCACTTTGCTCTCCTTCCCAGAAACCCTTGTGAGTCAATGCCTTGTGGCCTGACTCAAAGACAACAAACAGAGCAGCAGTTTGCCAGAGGCCGGGCCGTGACACTGGGGAGCAGGAGAGCAGGGGATTACAGTGTGCCCGCCAGAGGCAGAGGGGACGTGGTGGCAGTTGGTGACTGGAAACATCACGTTCATTAGCCAGATACACGCTCATGGGCTTTGAGATCTGAGCAGTGCCTGTGAGCTGAGGAAGACTTTGGGAGTTTCTGGAATCTTCCACGGAAGCTAGACTATGACAGTCATTGAATATCTGATCTTCAGAGCCAGGGCTGGTTCTCATCCAGGCTCCGTCAGGATTATCTGTGTGACCACAGGCAGCAGTCTCTCACCCTCTGTGCCTAGTTTCTCCCCCTGTGACCCAGGGACGAGAACAAATCCCTACTCTGAGGTGTGCTGGGGGGATGGAGGAAGGCAATTTACACCCACTGCTATGGCACTTGGAGCAGAGTAAGCCCCCAGTAAACAATCTCGTAGAAAAAGTGAAAAGTTCTGTTTAGGAGCCAGACCCCAACCCCCAAACAGGGCCCCCACACCACCTGCGCTGAGACTCAGGAGGACGGGTGCTTCTCCCAGATGCCTTTCTGATCCTCATCACGTGTGAAGTCAGTCAGGCCTGGAAGTTACGGACAAGCAGACGTGAGGATCTTTGCCTGGCTTCTCCGGATACTAATTTGAGTTTGACAAATGCTGAGTGGGCCAGAGGAAGCAGACCCAGGGTTCAGGGTGGATCTCTAGTCTCAGTCAGCAGCTCTGAGACTCTGGCTCATCTCTCCATGTTGTGAGCTGACATAATGTGGCTCTCTGGTTTCTCCTCATCTGGGACACACCTAGGCCTTTACTTACAGTTAGAATTCCCATGCATGCCAATTAGCGTGGGGCCGCGGAGCAGTACTTAGCAAGCTGTGTCTGCCATGGTCATGTGCCTCTAGTCTTCTCTGAGGGTCTCTTTACTTTGCTGTCCCTGCTCCCCCATCACAGGACACCCAGGACTGTGCAGAGGCTGGCCCTGTGGGTGCTGTGTGGCCGGTGGGAGAAGAGACTGGCTGCCACCTTAGGGCTGTGAGCCACCCAACAGCACCTTTGGCTGGGCTGCCGACTTCTGCCTATGCAGGGAGAACGCAGGACAGCCTCCTTCCAGGGAACCCCAGGGGAGCAGAGCCCTGGGTCTCCTCAGGGGTTTTTGTCAGCTTGGGGGACCCCAAAGTACACCCACTGACCCCACTTCCAGGGTGATGGACCACCGGGAGATTTGCTTACAGTCTGCTTTCTTGGTTACAGTTCTTCCATGAAACAGAAAGTGCATTTACTTCCAGTAGAAATGAAAACACCTTATAATTAAACATTTGCAATTAGAATACATTTATCATGAATGTGGTTCCATCCTTCATGGTGAACAGATGCCACTGAAGCTAAATAACCCACTGAAACTGCCAGAAAAAAATACCTATTACCTGTTAATAATGACTGTCTTCATTCCATTTGTCTTCACTGTAGCCTTGGTGACAATAAAATAGAAGACAGTGGCACACCGTGACATCGAGCTGAACTGAGCCGGGCAGGGCGCGTGAAAGAAGCAACCCACCTCCCACCCTTTCCAGCCCTGTGCAATGGGTTGAAACTGTCTTTTCAAAAATTGGACAAACTTTCCTCTCTTTGGGGTGTTTTTACTAGTTTGGGATAGTATCTTATCTTCACTCTCAGTTGCTGCCTTTTCCTCTTAGAGATGAGATTAGGTAACTTTGTACATTTGTATATGAAAATCTTGGGACTGATAACTGGATACAGCAATCCCAATTCTTGGGGTAACAGTTCACTTTTTAAACAAGTTTAGCGCTTGTTTGTTTGTTTACTTTGTGCAATTGAAAATGTAACATCAGTAACCGTATAATTCAGAGACTGAACTCCTCGGTACTAACCCTGCTGGGGGTGGCTGTGTGCCGTGGAGTCGGTTCCGACTCATAGCGACCCTGTACAGGGTTTCCAAGGCTGTAAATCTTTACGGGAGCAGAATGCCTCATCTTTCTCCCGTGGAACAGCTGGTAGTTTCAAACTACTGACCCTGAGGTTAGCAGCCCGATTCGTAACCACTACACTACCAGAGCTCCTTATATAAATGGTAGAAAAATAGGTGGCTGAAAGGAAGATTCTTCCTTATAGCAGAATACCGGAGACCACCAGAGGTGCTAGAGTCGGATAAAACACACATTCACAACCATCACAGGCAACCATTTTCACTGGATGTCAAAGCTAGAGAGACCTCTCAGTTAGAAGAGTCATCTTTGCATCGTTGTAAGGTGCCTTCTCCAAAGATTTCTTAGTTGCTAGAGCAAGAATTCAGTTGCCACTGAGTCAGTTCTGACTCAGGACAGGAACTGTGTTCCAGAGTTCTCTGTGGCGTTGTTTGTTTGTTTTTTTCTTGTTGTAAGTAGAGCTCTAGGATTTGCTTCTGAGGTGCCTTGTCTACAATTATGCAGGTGGCATAGGATCAATAAGGTTTGCATGCACAATTGGAGCCAACTTGATGTCACAAAAAATGGTTCAGAAATGATGATGGTCTGAGAGAGACTGAACAGCGCTTTGACGGGGTTATGCTTGTGAACACCACCAGTGGCAGATGGCCTCCACATATGAAGGACATAGTGCCTACGTAGTGTCTGCTCCACGGAGGCATGCACAACCTGAATGGATTTCTGAGGAAACATCAGACAAACTTGTTTGATAGTTGAAGCAGTCATCTTGGCACATCAACTATGTCAAGACTTTACATACAGACATTTGAAAAGATGGAGGAGCTACCAGAGATCACAAATGTGTCTCCTCAAGCTTAGAAGAGAAAACATTCCTGCCAGTCAGAAGCTTATTGCTCTCGGAAAAACACACGCTGCTCACAGCTGCCCAGGGAGAGAGAGACACCTCCTTCTGGGGGATCTTGTTACACTTCTCTGCCTGGTGACTCTGTCTTGAAGCGCTTTCTTATTTTCTGCATTTTTCGTTTACTAGTGCCCATGATGCCTTCTTTGATACTGATTTCAACCATGGGAGAAACCACACAGGATCTGTAGGTTGACAAGTGGAAATGTTAAATACTATGTATTGATTCTTCATTAGTCCCTGGAGAAGGACTTTATGTTTGATAAAGGACAGGGTCGGTGAGAATAAGGAGAACCTTTTGGATTGGTACAGTGGCTGCAACAATGGCCTGAAACATGGCAAGCAAGGAGTGTAAGGATGGTCCGAAGGGTTGCTCTGAGTCACAACCAACTGAAAAGCACTGAACAATAGCAACAACACACCTAATAAAGCACATTGAACTTTTCTTAAAAAGAGAATTTACATTGAATTGGGTTCACTACAAATTAAAACACACCTTGTCTTTCAAGACCTTTAAGCCAGCTGAACAGAGGGTGTATGAAAAGCAGCCGCAGCTTGAGTTTGATAGTTTGATAGAATGCAGCAAGAACAACACAACCATTGGTGAATCAAGTGCTTTAAAGTCTGCCCAGCTCAGAAAGTTACTCTCGCATCGTACTGCTGTCCCTCCATCCCTCGTCTCCTGTACTTTGCTTTAATGAAACCCTGGGGAGGGCTGTGATTCAACAGTTATGACACTGTTGAATGCTAAGGGCATCCTCTTGGTGAAATGCCTTCTCGGAGTCATCCTGCCTCATCCTCGCCTGTGACCTACTGCACCGCCTGCGGACATGAATGTGGAGGAGGAACAAGGTCCCTTCTGCTGAAACCTTTTCCCAGATTCCTGTTTCTTACTGGCCTCTTAGGTTATAAACATTCACTGCCGTTGAGTTAGAGCCCAATTGATTGTGAAGGATAGAGTAGAACTGCCCCATAGGGTTTCCAAAACTGTAATCTTGGCATTGTAGGATAAGCACTGGACTGCTAGCCACAAGGTAAGAGGCTCAAACCCACCAGATGCTTCTTGGAAACCCTATATTGTGTCACTATGAGTTAAAACCAACTCAACAGCATTTGATGACGACAACATCAACAAGCACCTTTTTGGTATTCTCTGCTTTTAGCCAAGATCCATCTGACGTCAGCAATGATATCCCTACTTTCATGCCCTCTTCTGAATCTGACTTGAATTTCTGGCTGTTCCCTCTTGATGTACTGTTACAATCGTTTTAAAATTATCTTCAGCAAACTTTTACTTGCTTGCAGTATTAATGATATTGTTAGATGATTTCTGCCTTCAGTTGGGAATGGCACCAACAGGGATCTCTTCTAATCAGCTGGCCAGGTAGTTGTCCTCCAAATTTCTTGGCATAGATGAGTGAGTGCCTCCAGTGCCACATCAGTTTCTTGAAAGATTTCAATTTGTGTTCCATCAATTTCCAGAGCCTTGTTTGCTGCCAATGCTTTCAATGTAGCTTGGACGTCTTCCTTCAGTACCATTAGCTCTTCATCATATGCTGTCTTTTGAAATAGTTGAACATCGACCATCTCTCTTTTTGTACATTGACTGTGTGTATACTGCCATCTTCTTTTGATGCTGTCTGCATCATTCAATATTTTGCCCATGAAAACTTTCAGTATTTTCAAGATGAGGCTTGTGTTTCTTCTTCAGTTCTTTTAGCTTGAGAAACGTTGAGTGAGTTATTCTGTTTTGGTGTTCAAATTCCAGTTCTTTGTACATTTCATTATAATACTTAACTTAGTCTTCTCAAGTTGCTCTTTGAAATTTTATGTTCAGCTGGTTTACTTTTATTTGCTTTAGCTTCTCTATGTTTAAGAGCAAGGTTCACAGTCTATTTGGACACC
>NW_006408799.1:2436179-2452346 GCF_000296735.1 Chrysochloris asiatica | reverse complement strand
GCATCAGTTCTTCTACCGTCTTCCTTATTCACTGTCCAGCTTTTGCATGCATATGAGGTTATTGAAAATACCATGGCTAGGGTCAGGCACACCTTAGTCCTCAAGCTGACATCTTTGCTCTTCAATACTGTAAAAAGATCTTGTGCAACAGATTTTCCTAATGCAATACATCATTTGATTTCTTGACTGCTGCTTCCATGAGTGTTGACAAATGAAGTCCTTGACAACTCCAGTAACAGTAATTGTTGTTGTTGTTAAGTGCCGTCGAGTCAGTTCCGACCCATAGCAACCCTGTATAAGGTTTTTGAGGAGCAGCTGGTGAGCTTGAACCACCAACTTGCAATTCAAACAGCTTTGCAGTCTGGCGCATTAACCCACAATGCCACAACCAGGACTCCTATAATTAGTATACATCAAATACACTAATACATCAGATCTGGTCTTGATGGTCTCTAAATTCAAGTGGGATCCAATCAAAGCCATAATTTGGCTTGTACGGACTTCTTTTAATTTCCTACAGCTTCAGCCTGAACGTGCATAAGAGACTGTCCCACAGTTCAGCCCTCTTCTTGTTTGGGTTGATGATATTGAACTTTTCTATAGTCTCCCTCTTCTCACAGATGTAGTTGGTGTGGTCCCTGTGTATTTCATGTGGTGAGGTCCATGTGCAGAGACTCCTTTGATGTTTTTAAATAGATAATTTCAATGAGTAAACTTCTGTCTTGTAAACTTCTATCTTGCAATCTCCAGCATTGTTTCTCTCATCAAGTTCATCTTTTTCAGTACTGATCCTTCCTCTTTGCTCCAGCTTCAATCATCAGGAATTCTCAATGCATCTTGACTGCATATTTCATCAATTTTAGAGTGAAGAAATTGGTAGAATTCTTCAGTTGCATCATCAATGTGTTTAGTAGTTGGTGCATACATTTGAATAATTGGCATTAACTGGTGTTCCTTTTTGTTGTTGCTAAGTACCCATGAGTCAGTTCTGCCTTTTAGTAACCCTGTTTAGGGGTTCCAAGGAGCTGCTGGTCTATCTTGTTGGTGAATGGATATTATCCTTTCATGAACAGTGTTTTACTTCAAGAAAGTGCTTGAAATGTTCTTTTTGATGATGAATTTCTTGTTCCTGGTATAGTAAACCTTTTGATTGTCAGATTCAAAATGGCCAATACGAGTCCATTTCAGCTCACTAATGCCTAAGATATCAATCTTTGCACATTCCATTTAGTTTTTGACAACTTCTAAGTTTCCTAGATTTACTCCTGGTATGGCACTGTAGGATCAGCTCTGGACTGTGAACCTCAAGGTTGGCAGTTCAAACCCACTAGCTACTCCTCAGAAACCCCATGCCAGGTCTCTATGAGTTGGAACGGACTTGATGGCACTTAACAACAACAAATACTTTGTGCATTCCATGTTCTAATTATTACTGGATGTTTACAGCTGCTTCTTCACATTTTGAGGTGAGACCCATAAGCAAATGAAGGTCCTGGAAGCTTTGCTCCATTCACATCTTTATGGTCAACTCTACTTGGAGGAGACAGCCCCCAGTTGTGTTTGAAATGATGTCCAACCTTCCAACCATCTCTGACACTGTAAAGACATGGCTCCACTGCCCTTCATAAGGTTTTCAGTGATTAACTTGTAGAAGTTGTCTGCCTCTCCTTCTTCCTAGTCTGCCTGAGTGCGGAAGCTGAAACCTGTCCAGCGTGGATGACCCTGCTGGTATGTAAAGTACCTATGGTCATGCTTCCAGCATCAGAGCTGCATACAAGTCACCGCAGTGTGACAGACAGACTCACAGATGAGTGATGTGACACAGGAATAAGGAATGAAGATTTCCATCACATATTTTGTAGGACGCCATACCAACAAAAGCAAGTGTAGTGCATACTTTGAAGTTGCCAGCCTCTAAGGAACTCAAAGGGGACCTCCTGAGGGCTGAAGAGGGGACATGGGACACCAACTCCTGATGGGAGGAACCAAAGGGCAGGAGGCGAAGGACCAATGGTGCCGCCATCTCTGGAGAGACTCTGAGTGTGTGTGTTCACACATGTACCAAACCAAAACACCAAACTAGAGCCATGTAAGAGGTGGGTCACTGAGAAAAGGAGAGGGCATTATGTGTGTGTGTGCGCGTTCACACATGTACCAAACCAAAACACCAAACCAAAGCCATTTAAGAGGTGGGTCACTGAGAAAAGGGGAGGGCGTTGTGTGTGTTTGTTCACATATGTACCAAACCAAAATACCAAACCCATTGCCATGGCGTTGATTCAGACTCACAGAGACCCTATAAGACAGAGTTCCCCTGTAGTGTCACCGAGACTATGACTCTTTATAGAAGCAGATTGCGGGGTCGCCCTCAGAGCAGCTTGTGGGTTTCAACCACAGACCTTGTGTTTGCAGTGAGCACCTAAAACCATTGTCCCACCAGCTTTAGGTGATAGGTCTCACCCATTGTTTTCAGGAAGTTCTGATGTGAACGAGCAGGCACCAAGATGTCATGTGGATGTAAGGGTAACTGTTGGAGTCAGCATAGGGCACAGAGGTCCTGATGACCGCCCCCTGGGTGACCCCAGCGCCCCTCAGAGCTTCCTCAGTGTCTCTGCAGGGACTGTCCCCATTCGTGACGTGAGTCAGCCATGTGGAAGTTCTTCCAGGAAGTTTTAGATACACAAAGAGACTTTCTATAAATGTGGAGGTGAAGCGCACACACACATTCCCAGCTTCCCACCCAGCTGACAGTCCACAGACTGTACCCCGAGTTCACAGTCACATCAGGTGCCACCTTCAGGAAGATAGGTCCCTGGACAAGGGGCTATGACAGACAGATTCCCCATGAGATGAGCCACTTGGTGTTGTTGGTAAGTGCCCTTGAGTTGGTTCTAATTCATGGCGAGCCTGCATAGCGTTTCCGAGGCTTTAAATGTTTGCAGAAGTTGAAAACCTCATCTTTCTCCCATGGAGCTGCTGGTGGGCTTGAACCACCTACCCTGTGGTTCTCTGGCCAGTGCTTATATTACAGAGCTATCGTGCATTTTGAGTAGGATCAAACCCAGTTCCCATTGAATCAACCCAGACTCATGTGTGTCAGAGTGGAATTGCTCCACAGGGTTTTCAATGCCTGATTTTTTTCAGAAGTAGATTGCCTGGTCTTTCTTCTGAGGTGCCTTTGGGTAATTCTCATCTTCAACCTGTTGGTTCTCAGTGAGCATGTTACTGCTCATGGTGCCCCCATGAGGGCCAGAGTAGAACTGTACATGACAGTGTTCTCTTTCCATGGCTGATGTTTCAGAAGCCAATCAGATCCCCAGGCCGTACGCCTACCAGCCAGGCTTGTTAACAAAGTAGAAAGCAAAATGAATGCTCAGGAAAATGCGCTTCAGAGTACATACACATGTTCACACTAAAAACAAAAGGCATTCCACTGTGTACTTAGGATTTATAGACTATTTGATGTCTGTTTTTATTTTTAATGAAGGCTTATCCTACAGAGGGAGGCGGGATGGCAGATGCATTCATCGTCTGTTGGGGGATTAGGAAAGGGTCAGTGAGATGGAATTTGAATGTGCCATGGCAGTGGATTTAAGGTTTGTGATTTTTCCTCCTACCACATTAATGCCAACTCCTAAGCATTTCTTGACCTGTGATGTGGGGGTAAGCCAACAAGAAGCATGTGTTGTAGGATAAGCACTGAACTGCTAACCACACTAACCACCAGCTGCATATAGAAACCCTATACAGGGTCACTATGAGTCACAACGCACTCAGCAACGTACAACAACAACAATACTCTGCCTGTAGTCCCCAGGTGGAACTGATAACTGAAAAGTTACAGGTTGGATTCTACCTAGAAGCACCTTGGAAGAAACACCTGGAAATCTTCTTCTGAAGAATCAGCTATTGCAAACCCGGTGGAGGACAATGGTGCACATGTGAGGTCATCTTGAGTCAGAATCTCCTGAATGCCAGGTGGCTTCCTGGTTTCAGACTAGGATGGCCCAGTGAGGGTTCTGTGTGTAGGATACGGGCTGTCAGTCTGGGGATTGCCGGTGATTAATGAGGTTTTATTTCTGCAGTTGGTTGTGAAGCAATGTGTGAGCATCCAAATAAAAGAAAAAAATAAACACTAACTACATACCATGAGAAATCCCCTGGGAAGATCCACTTGTCTCTTGAATTGTTTGAATTTCTACCACATTAGCTTGGGAAATAGTGTGTCTTGGATTTTGGGTTTTGCTTGAATGTTTTTGTTTTTTTTCCCCCCCATTATGCATGATTAGGGAGCTGACAATAGTACAACTGAATTAGACAAAAATCAAGGAAGAAATGTACCTTCAGTCTTTAATTGTACACAGCCAAGCCACTTCCTCCCTTCCCTTGCCCCCAACCTCCCTGCTCTCTCGTGTTCTTTCCTTGTGCTCGCAAATGAAAAGGCTGGTACCGGGCCCCGCACATAGTAGGCAAACTCTAAACTCTATTTGGTCACCTTTTCCAGTTTACACCGAAACATACAAACCTTTTATATACAGCGACGTCATTTGTGTGTCTGATTTACTTATTATTCATGAGCATTTTGGGATGTTAATCCAGACTTCATAATTACTCCTTTAGCTGGTACATGTCTCTGGTGAGTGGCCATCCCATAGTTTATCAGGAGCATATTCATGACTGAGGAGGATCTTGGTTGGTCCTCTATGCTTAGCATCTGCTGGCCTTTTTCTGCCTGTGTCCGTGGCATCCAAGTTGGGTCAAGTCCGTCCCTGTTTCCAGTGTGGCCGCATGACCACGGTGCAGGTGCTAGCTCCTCCTCTCAGCAGCACATGGGCCAATGAGGTTCCATCCTGAAAGTTCCTCCTCTCAGCAGCACACGGGCCAATGAGATTCCATCCTGAAAGGTCTGTGCACACTACTGGATCAAAGACATTCTCTTGCATCAAGATTACCAGTGGGGGATGGCAGGGTCTGGGTCGAACCCCCAAACAACACCTCATGAAGAAGACGTGCTTGAATGTAGATTCAACATGGAGAGACAGACAGATCCTGGTGAAGCTTTGATGAAGTGAACACTCACCTTCTTCTGTCTGCAGAGGGTGTGCCCACACTGCCAGGGCTCCAGGCTGTCCCACGTGGCACTGCATTCTGGCCTTCTACACCCCCCGCCATGCTTCCTGTTCCAGACACATTGGTCTTTGCTCATGTTGTCCTTCCTCAGGGCCATTGCACCTGCTGTTCCCTCAGCCTAGAATACCTTTCCATCCCTCTTCTCCTCGTGACTTACTCCTACAGGTCTCGTCTCCAATACCATTCTCCAATAAGCACAGGACTGCTAACTGCAAGGTCTGCAATTCAAATCCACCAGTGGCTCCACAGGACAAAGGAGGCTTTGTGCTCTCATAAAGAGTTCCAGCCTCAGAAATTCTACACAGGGTTGCTATGAGTCAGAACCAGCTCGATGGCAGTGAGCTTCATCTAGTTGAGTTTATCAAATGACGTATTGCATTAGACAAATCTGCTGCACAAGACCTTTTTAAAGCGTTGAAGATCAAGATGTCAGCTTGAGGACTAAGGTGAGCCTGACCCAAGCCATGGTATTTTCAATAACCTCATATACATGTGAAAAATGGACAGTGAATAAGGAAGACCATAGAAGAATTGATGATTTTGGGTTATGGTGTTGGAGGAGAATACTGAAAGTGCCATGGACTGCCAATAGATCTGTGTTGGAAGAAGTGCAGCCAGAGTGCTCCTTGGAGGCCAGGATGGCCAAACTTCATCTCTCATACTTTGGATATATTGTCAGTAGGGACCATTCGCTGGAGAAGGATATCATGTTTGGTAAGGTGAAGAGTCAGAGAAAAAGAGGAAGACCAACAGCAAGATGGATTGGCCAAGTGGCAGCATCAATGGGCTCAAGTGTGGCAGCGGTAGTGAGATTGGCCCAGGATCAGGCAGTGTTTCGTTCTGCTGTGCATAAGGTCACTATGAGTCGGTACCCACTCGATGACACCTAACAGCAACAACAACATCATATTATGGAAGGAGCTCTGGTAGCATAGTGGTTACGAATCGGGCTGCTCATTACGCGGTCAGCAGTTTGAAACCACCAGAGGTTCTACAGGAGAAAGATGAGGCTTTCTGCTCCTGTAAAGATTTGCAGCCTCGGAAATCCTGCACAGGGTCGCTATGGGTCGGGATCAAGTCCACAACGCATCACAACAACAACAACAATCACATTACAGAGGGCAAGCTGCCTTATTCGGGAATAACTGGTTTCATCACTCCTTAACGGGAACTAGCCTAGTGTTCAGCCAGCAGACACTAGTGAAGTTAATACAGAAAATGAGCCATCACAACCAGAAAATCAATCGAATCCCATCTTGTACTAAGAGTTCGGTTTGAGATGCTACCAAACTGTCTATTTTCACTGTGATTCTATTGTAGGACTTGTCGCAAGACGGCAGGATAAGATGAGAAGCACATGTGTGCTAACTTCTTGGTTTCCCTTTCTTCTAAACAAAGGTCTACTTGCGTCCTCACATTTTCACACTGTTTCTCCAGCTCCGCCAGCAGCTTTGGTTTTCTATACGATTTGAACACCTTTTTACATTATTAAAAATCATAGTACCCTGGTGGCCTTGCGAGGTTGGCGTTGGGCTGCTAACCACACACTCAGTGGTTCAAACCTACCAGCTGCTCTGTGGAAGAAAGGTGTAGCAGTGTAGTCCTGTGAAGATCTCAGTCATGGAAACCCTACATTGCAGCTGTCCGTTGTCTTATGGGGAATTCACTCAATAGAAACAGTGTGTGGTTTTGTTTATTGTTTTTTGAGGCGTTGTTTTTGTGTGTGTGTGTGCAATACATTGAAGCTGGGGAAAGTGGTCCCCTCAGTTATTTGTGAATTTCCTGGGGATTGAAGCTAGGCCTGATTCATCTGCTAGGCACTGGTATAATGGCTTGTTGTTGTTGTTGTTGTTGTTGTTAGGCGCCTTCTAGTTAATACCAACTCATAGCGACCTTATGCACAATAGAAGGAAAACACTGACTGGTCTTGTATCAACCTCATATTCATTGCTATGCTTGACTCCATTGCTCCTGCCACTGTGCCAGTCCATCCAATCGGGGGGGTCTTCCTCTTTTTCGCTGACCCTCCACTTTACCAAGCATCATATTCTTCTCCAGAGACTGGTCCCTCCTGATAATATGTCCAATGTATGCAAGATGACATCTGGCCATCCTGGCTCTAAGGAACACTGTGGCTGGGAATTTAGTAAAGTTCCATCAAATTAGACTGTGCTATTTCAATTCTATCCAGAATGTACTCTGAGGTCCTACTTGAGAGTCATTTGAAGTGACTACTGTTCCATCTGCCAGTCATTTGACCTGGGTCAGCCAACAGCTCAGGTTGTATTGTGTGGGAAAGCTTTGGAATCTGAACTGTTAGTGTTAAGTCAGGGGAGATGGGGCAGGGCAGGGCAGAGCAGCAGCAAAGATCCCACAGCTACTGGCCGGCTCCTTGTCTCAAGCCACAAACCACAGATGGAATCGGTCCGAGCTCCTCTCTCTCTCTCTCTCCAGCACTAATTATACTAAGAACCAATTACAATACCAGTTTAACCCTGCTGACTCACATCTTTGTTTTTCCCCTACAACTTTTCAACTAAAGACTCTACTTGACATTCGATTTAAGTGTTGGCCAGAAAATGAAAATTGATGAGGACAGAAATAAATAAGCCTGTCTGTGTGCGTGTATGTGGTGAGTTTGTTGGAGTGTAAGCTAGGTAGAAATGATAAAAAGAATGATAAGATGACCTCTAGAAAGGGTATATAATTAAGCTAAGATCTGAGACTCGTCTGCTTTCAAATTTATATAGATATCAGCACGCAGGAGCAAAGAATAAAACAAGGTTTGAATGTTAAATCGAGTGTAAATGCCCAAACCAGTTGTCACTGAACCATCCCTGACTCATGGTGGGTGGCCCCATGTGTGTCAGAGTGCAGCTGTGCCCCACATGGTTTCCAGTGGCAGACCTTTCTTCCGCTGTGCCTCTGGGTGGTCTTGCACCTCCAGACTTTCACTTAGTAGGCAAATGTGTTAACCATTTTACCACCAGGGGCTTCAGGTCACCAGCAATAAAAACAAAACCCCAGGCCTTTGAGTAAATTCTGGTTCATGACTTATGCATAGATCATCATCTTTCTTTCATACTTTTTGCCTGTAGCAAACAGAGATTTATTTTCCCATAGATAGGAGACCAGAGGGGTCTCGGTATGGTGCTGTAGGACAAGCACTGGACTACCACCTGCGAGGTTGGTACTTCAAACCCACAAGTTGCTCCTCAGAAATCCTATAGAGGGTTAGCATGAGCCAGAACCAACTCAACAGTGCCTCATAACAACAACAACAACAAGAAGAAGGCTAGAGGGGTCCTGGTGTGGTACTGTAGGGTAAGCACTGGACTGCTAACCCAAGGTGAGTGTTTCCAACCCAGCGGTCATTCCTCAGAAATCCTATACAGGGTCGTTGTGAGTCAGAACTAAGTTGACAGAATTTCACAACAACCATATTACTAATTTGGAGTCCTCGTGTGGCATTGTAGGACAAGCACTGGACTGTTAACTGCAAGGTTGGTGGTTCAAACCCACCAGCTACTCCTAGGAAACCCTATACAAAGGCCCCTAAGACAAACAACAACAGGGGGCTAGTTAGGAGAGCAGGCGGTAGAGACAGACTGTCTCTCTCTGTCCAGTCTGGAAAGGGCCTTGTCTCATTTCAGCCCCTGTTCCTCTGTGGTTTTGTTCCTTTGGCTCGGCATCTGTCTTCGTCCGTCTCTGCTTCCCAGCTTGGAATTTCACTCAGTCCGCATTCTATATCTTTCTATATCTTAGAAGAGATTGATTTAAGACACATCCCATTTGAATACTGCCTCATTAACATAACACATCTAGAATTCCTTGTGTGGTGCTGTAGGATCAGCACTGGACTTGTGAACCATGAGGTCAGCAGTTCAAACCCACCAACTCCTCGGAAACCTTATAAAGGGTTGCTTTGAGTGAGAACTGACTTGACATTATTTCACAACAACAAACCTAACAAAGAAACCCATTTCCGAAGGGTATTTTAACCAGAGGTGTGTCGTTGCCGCTGTCATAGCAACCCCATGACTCCAAGGAGTGGCTGGTGGGTTCGAACCACCGACCTTCTGGTTAGCAGTGTAGTGCTTATCCCAATGCTATACAAGGTGTTACAATCTTAAGGGACGCGTGGAGTTCACGCAGGTATTGCTATAACAAACCAGCTGTCATGACGTTCCTTCTGACTCATGGTACCCCGGTGTGTATCACAATAGAGGTGCGTGCATTCCATAGAGCTTTGGATGGCTGCTCTTCCAGAAGGATC
The DNA here is from genome assembly GCF_000296735.1 of Chrysochloris asiatica. NCBI lineage: Eukaryota > Metazoa > Chordata > Mammalia > Afrosoricida > Chrysochloridae > Chrysochloris > Chrysochloris asiatica. The sequence continues at coordinate 2,442,940 of NW_006408799.1, read as the reverse complement.
TCCAGGCCTTTCCTCTGAGGTGCCTCTGGGTTAGTAGCAGAGCACATTAACCGTTTGTACCTGAGGTGGTGCTGTGGGATAAAGCACTGGACTGAAAGGCTGGTTTAAACCACAAGGTCAGCAGTTCAAAATCACCAGCCTCTCCTTAGAAACCCTGTACAGGGTCACTATGAGTTACACCTGACTAGATAACACTGAACAACAGCAAGAGCAAAAACCAGCAGGGGCTCCCTGCGTAACAAACGACCTCAGAACATAGTGAATTACATGAGGAACCCCAGTTCAGCTGCATCCTAGCTGGTCCTCAAGGTCTCCCAGGGTTACCATGGAGGTATCATCCAAGATGCTGCCGACAACACCCAGCTGCTGGAGGGTGGTTGCACTGATACCCTTATGTCTTGATGGATGGTGGCCGGAGGCTGCGTTCAGTTTCCTTCCAGCCGTGCCTTGCCCCGGAGTTCATCAGCATGAACACAGGACACACCATTTCTGCCGTCACCCATCCCCGGCTCGTGTTTTTAACTTCAGGAAATATGAATACAAATAGATCCCATAAGTCATTTCCATGGTAAGAATTTTTACCAAGACCAATAATAGGACGCAGCATAAAGAAGCCCACTCCTAAGAGTTGTACAGGACTTCGGGAGTCGTGGAAGACAATTTCTGAGGCGTCATTTCCTGGAAGGGTTTGGGATGTTGTCAGAAAGCTAGAAGTAGAGAAAAAAATAATTATAGCAATTGTCTTAGCTGTCTCCCGGCTTGTCACGGCTTGATGCTGATGAAATCAACTCAGCTGTAAGTGAGGGTGAGCTGTTAGTGTGAGAAATCGTCATGGGCTTGGCAGCTGAGGAAGTGGAGGTACCTAACGTGTTTGCTCATTACTGAGATTTATTGTTTTCAGCTCAGCAAAGTGTTGGCAAGCAAAAATAAGGTCACCCATGCCAGTCTGCAAGGTAGATCTTACTTCAAACAAACAAACAAACAAACTAGAAGGGAGCTCCGGAGGAGGTGGCAAAAGAGGAGAGGAGCCGAAGGAGAATGAGAGATGATGCTAGTATGGTTGGGAAGTGGGGCAATGGGTTGATTTATGTGTTAGTAGCTAATTAGAAAGTCAGATGGGGAATTGCTTATGACATTTATTCTGGAAATACATACACTTTTTTCATATTAAAGCAGTCCTGGTATGGCACTGTTGAATAAGCACAAGACCACAATGTCGGTTTGAAGTCAAAGTTTGGTGGTTCAAATCCACCAGCCGCTTTTTGGAAACCCAATACGGGGCCACTATGAGTTGGAACCAACTCTACAGCCCTTAGCAACAACAATTTGATATTAAAACAGCAACAGCAAAAAACACCAAACAAAAAAGATGTGGAGATGGGAGCATTCAATAAACACAAGCAAACAAACAAAGACACTGAGGGTAGAAAATAATGTATAAACAAAACTACATCGTGATCAATGAAGATAACATTGAAGTGGTCAAGGGTGTCATTCTCTTTGGATCAATAATCAATGCTCATGAAGAAATCAGGTGACTTACTGCGTTGGACAAATTTGCTGCAAAACACCTGTGGTCTTTTCATTCATTTCAGACGTGTGTGCAAGCAGCCAGACTATGTAAAAAGGAGACAGAAGAAGATGCATACAGCTGAGCTATGTTGAGGGAAAATGCTGACTACCAGAGGAGTGTACAAATCAGACTTAGAAGAAGCAAGGGTGCCAAGACTTCATGTTACATACTTGGGACATGTCATTAAGAAAGCCTAACGGGTAGAAAAAGCACATCGTGTTGGGTAGAATAGATGGTTAACAAGAATAAGGGGATTCTCTGTGAGAAGGGCTGACCCAGTGATCACCACAACGAACTCAGACACACAAACATACATGGCGATGACTCAGGACTGGGCAACGTTTTGTTCTGTTGTCCATGATGTCCCCATGATGTCAGCCAACAACGACAATGCACGGATCTCAGAAGGTTACATGTTGCTTGCTTCTGTTAGATCACATTCAAGAAAGGACAAAAATGGAGACGGAAGACAACTTAGTGGTTGCCAGGGGAAATACACAGAAGGTGGTAAGAGCTGGGAGTGGGAATGTGGAGAAGGTGTTGGGAAGGTTCCTCTCTAGACAGGGGCAGCTCTGTATGTTGATTTTGGTGTTGATAACATAAATCTTGGAACCAACTTGGTGGCACACAGCTAACACTGCCATATGAATCTAGACAGGAGATAAAATTATACAGAGTGACACACACACACGATGTTGTTGTTAAGTGTCGCCAAGTTAGTTCCTACTCATAGTACCCTATACACCACAGAAGGAGATGCTGCCGGGTCCTCTACCAGTCTTGCAGTGTTTATGATTGAGCCAAGTGCTGTAGCCACTGTGTTAATACACCTCGTTGAGGGGGTCTTCCTCTTTTTCACTGACCTGCTTACTTTTCCAAGCAGGATGTCCTCTTCAGGAACTGGTCCATCCTGATGACATGTCCAAAGTACACACGCACACACACGTAAATGTAGGCTAATAAATCCATGGGTAGCGGAGTGAGCTCTGTAATCCTGTTAACAGTGCTGTACCCACGTCCCTCTCCTGGTGTTGATAAAGCACTGTCATGGGAGATGGTGCCATTGGAGAAGCAAGCGTGAGACCCTGTACTATCTTCTACAATTATTTAAAAATAAAAGCATTTATGGTAAAAATAAAAGCTACTTAACTCTATGAAAGTAGGCAGAAATCACACAGAAACACCCTCTTTCAGTAGTTTATGGGATTTGGAGAGACACAAAATAGTGGATTAAAATTAAATAAGCAAAAAAACAAAACAAAACAACAAAAACACACAAAGTACTTATTTCATTCTCACTGAAAACTATGAAATAGCTCTAATCATGGGGAGTCATAGGAGAGCCAATTTGTGCCAGGAATCAAGAAACACATACCGCCACTCCAACATTGCCAGCTTTCAACAGATAGGACATTAAAGCCATATGCAATTCAGGGCTCTGGAAAGACACCCTCCCTCCCTCACTATACATTAACCTAGTGCAGCAAAAGCTTCAAAAGCCATAGAAATCGAGTGCATACCCCATAGAACACACACAAAGCAGGACTCCCTGGACAAGAGGTGAGATACAATACGACCCTGTGTGGTGGTCTCTGGTCGGTATATGCTGTATAATTTACAACCTCACTTTAGGGGCTGAGGCTAAATTGAAATTGAAATTAGCCACAGTGTCATACTGTTTCTATCATCAGGGCAGTTTATTTATTGTTTGCCTTGCCTGCGTAATGAACGCTGTGTCTGTGGCGAACGATGGCCATCTTGACTCTGGACTGGATGAGGTGACCTTGTAGCCACTGGACCTGAATACCACTCAGTGAACAAGGACCAAGGCACTTCAACTTGCTGTGGCTGCTGAGTCCCTTCCAGCCAATTTCCAACTCAGGCGACCACCTCATAGGGTTCCCTAGGCTGTCGTCTTCACAGGAGGAAATCAATCACCAGGTCTTTCTTCCGCAGAGTAACTGGGTGAGTTCAAACCAACGACATTTAAGTTAGCAGTTGAGTGCTTAACTATGACCTGACCAACCCAGACCAAACCCACTTGTCTATTCTGACTGGACCCAACAGGACAGCATAGAAATGCTCCACGGAGTTTCTAAGGTTATAAATCTTTATGGAGGAAGACTGCCTCATAGTTCTCCTATAAAGCAACTGGTGGGTTTGAACTGACGATCTTGGGCTAGCGGTCCATCACTTAACCCCCTATGCTTACAGGGCTTGCTAACTAATATGCTGTTATTGTTAAATGCCGTCGAGTTGGTTCTGACCCATTGCGCTCCTGGATAGTGTCTCTGAAACGTGGCTGGTAAGCTTGAACCACTGACCTTGTGATTTGAAGTGACCATGCAGTCCAGCGCATTAACCTGCAGCACCAGGCCAGGACTCCCAAACCATTGTCATAGAGTCCATGACTCATCGTGTTTCATAGGCTGTCAGAAGCATATCACCAGCTCCTTGTCCCGCTGAGCCATGTGGGTGGATGTGTTTGAACCGCTGACCTTTAGGTTAGCATGCCAACACTTGCCTACTGTACCACCATTACAATCCAGCTACCCAGCTAATAACCTATGAGCATTTACTCATGGCGACATAACTGGGTGTAGATGTTAGGCACTTTCTGAGCCCACCTTCAAGAGCCCAGAGAGCAGCCTGAAGTCATCTAAGTAGAAGAAGGGAAGGGCCCACTAAGATGTGTGGTTCCATTGACCTGCGTCTACCTGGGGAAACCTTTGCTGAAGGTGAAAAGGAAAGAAGAAACGCAACTAATCAAGTTCAGGAGAGAAACGGGTGGTTGTCAGGCGGAGGAAGAACGTGTTAGAATTCTGGGGGCTTCCCTGGCAGGACTGTGACAGGGCGCGTTTTTAAAGGTTCTGTCAATACCATGAATATTTATGGCACAGCTCACAAAAGCAGCCGGCCTGCGGCACGTCCATCAAAGACTCCTTCTCTTGGAATTGTTCTGTTTTGTTGGGTGATGAGCCCTGAATGTCAAAAATGAGAGAGATTACGGAGAAGTGTTTGATGCTTCTGTTTTCACCCCTTAAAGGCGGTAAAATCATCAGGATGTTGTATTCCTGAGACAATAAGTTTCTTTTTGAGAGAGAGAGAGAAAAAAAAAAAAAAAAGCTCTCAACTGCTGACAGGTGAGCTGAGTGATCTATCACGCGGTGACGTCATGAATATGCAAGTTGTCTGTGAGCTCCCAGAGCTCTGTTCTCCTGGCCCCCACCTTGGTCTTCTCCCAGTGGGAGCTTCTGCTTCGGAATGAATCCTTCCTGAGTCCATCACTTAACCCCATATGCCTACAGGGCTTCTCAAATGATGTGTGGTTGTTGTTACGTGCCATCAAGTCGGTTCCGACCCATTGCGCCCCTGTATAGGGCTTCCGAGAAACCTACACGGCACCAGTGCCTCATGATGGCTCACAAAGGGTCAAGTCCTCCCCCAGAGTGCTGGAAATGTGTGAGAGAGACCAAGGACCCTTCCTTTAAACTCCACGTCCATTCACTTAAGTCAGGTGCTGAAGGCAAGTTCTGCCGGCTTTCAGAGCTCACCTGTAAAGGGTAGGAGGTTGCCTCTGGGAACGTCTCCTGGCTTATGTGATGATGTGAGGCAGTACTAGGTGCCCTGCTGTTGCCACATATGGAGGGTGTGGATGTGGGTAACTTTGAGTTGACTCCTGGCCAGTGGAGCCCGAAAACGCGGCTGTTTAGTAGTGGCAGTGCCCTGGGCACTGGGGACTCGGAATGCAGGTAGCTTGTGTATTGTCACCTTAGCCCTCACTTCCCTCACTGAAGGAGCAGTGGTTAAGCACTCAGCTGCTAACCAATAGGTCGTTCGGCAGTTCAGACCTACCAGCCGCTCTGTGACACAAAGACCTAGGCGTTTGTCTCCTCCCATGGAGATGACAGCCTAGGAAAGCCTTTGGGGCCCTTCCCCTCTGCCACATGCTGTCCCTCTGGGTCAGATTTCAACTCCACCACACACACCTGCCGGCGTGTCAACACTGCCTAACAGAAATGGCAACGGAAACCTTCCCACAGGTCTCCCCGCATCTTGTGGCATGGCTTACTCAAGACCCCAGCAACCCATTTCCTAAATGGTTTTGATTTAACGAACTATGAAGACACAGTTCTGATTGGCTTTGTCGTTCCAAAGGGAAGACTCCTAGGTGAGCACCCCAGGCCCCCACTAGATGGCGCTGACAGACCGGGTTGCAGGCAAACTTGGCTGTGCGCCTCCCCTCCCCCTGGGGAAGGCTCTGGAAAGCCCACCCCTGGATGATTCTTCTCTGCAGTTGATCATCAGCTTCTGGGAGCCCCCAGTCCCTCTGAATTAAAGGCAAAATGCCTCCTGTAGGCCCACCTTACACTCAGCACAGCACCAAACAAGGGTCACCTGACAGATCACAAAGGTTTTGCAACCAGTAGCCAACCCAGCTTCTGGTGTGGTGCTGTAGGGTCACAGCATTGCGAACCGCAAAATTGGCAGTTCAAATTCACCGGCTGCTCCTTGGGAACACTATACAGGGTCGCTATGAATCAGAACTCATTCAACTTAACAACAACAAGCCAACCCCACTGCCTACAGAGGTGAGTGCCATATGGTTACTGTTGTTGAATGGTTTTATTTTTATTGAAAATATAATGGGTTCATTAGACAAATGTTAAACAACGCTGGAAGAACACCTGCAATCCCGGCAGTCCCAAATGGCCGTTAGTTAATCACAGAGGACCATCAGTCCAGATATCTAGACTATTTCCAGTGTATGCAGAGATATGGGTAGGTACAGACTCATCATGGTTTGGCGCAACAGGATTAGCACTTGACTGTGAACCACAAGGCTGGCAGTTCAAACCCTCCTCAGAGGCTTTATACATGGTCTCTATGAGTAGGAACTGAGTCGACATTCAACAACAACATCAAACGGGTGGGTACACGGAGAGATAAACAGGTAACGTATTACTATCACAGTCTATGGCAATGAAATTGCACCCTATATGCTGAATTGTTGTTGTTAGGTGCCATCGAGTTGGGACAACTCATTGTGACCTTATGTGCAACAGAATGAAACATGTCTGGCCCTAGGGCATCCTCACAATCATTGCTACACCTGAGCTCATTGCGTCTGCTGTGCTAGTTCATCTCTTTGGGAGCTTTCCTGTTTTTCCCTTCTGATAATATGTCC
>NW_006408799.1:2434301-2435394 GCF_000296735.1 Chrysochloris asiatica | reverse complement strand
GGGTGGGAATGATCCTCGCTGTAAAGATTTGTTCCCTCTTTTGAGCTACTGCATCCATAGGTGTAGGTCAAGTTCATCTAATTGTATCAGATTCCTCTTTTATTTTCCTCTTCTTTCTTCTTCTAGTTGAGCTCTGATCATCCACTCACTGAAGCTAGGTCAAGTGGGTATTATCTGCAAGTGTGGGTGTTCTAGTGCATATGCCGTCGCTTCTTATCAGCTGGACGCTTCACTCTCCACTCTAGTCCTCTGAGGCTATGTCACTGACTCTGGGACCAAGAGTCCCCAGGTCTTGCAACACTACTGGCCAACCAGGTCTCCACCCGGGTTCACAGGAGTCTATTGAACATTGTAGGACTTAGCTCACAGCTTCATTGCTGTTTTTCCGTCACTTCCCCTTATGGGTAACGACCATGGTCACCAATCAGAGCATGTATTCCCATTGAGTCTTAGTCTTGGAAGGGGTTTTGCTCTGAGGGAACCTGACCACTTGCCTTGATGTCTCTTGGGCGAGCAACTTGCTTGTTCTTGTAGTAATCCTCCGGTCTGCCTATATTGTTTTGTATTTTTCCTGTAGGTCTTTCTTTCAAGAAGTATCTTCTGTTCTTCTAGCCACTCCAGGCTGATCTGATTGTCCTTTCAAGTGGAAATTTCACACCTCTGAAGATTCTGGAATGCTGTTCAGGATTCCACCTATGGTTTTATGTAATGCAGAGGCTCCACAGGAAGTCTCCTTCACTGGGCATGCTGTATCCCCATTTTAGGTATTCCAATCAGTTATAGGCAGAAGATGGACTTACAAGCTTTCTATGGTGGTATTTTTAGTTATTCCTTTTCCCCTCAAGTGTCTGTTTTATAATGGTATGCCAGGTAAACCAAGATTCAAAAGACAGCCCAGCATCTTAACATTTTTCCCCCCTTTCCTCCATTCCAATCATGTCTCAATCCCTGTATCCCAGAGACCTGTTACTCCAAGGTTGTGCATACATCATTATTTACCTCTGTCCCCCTTAGCTTTTGCAAACCTGCCTAATTGTTCTCCCATCTGCTTTGTTTTTCCATTCCCCTCTCCCTTCTTGTATATTGCCCCCCT
>NW_006408799.1:2413345-2427501 GCF_000296735.1 Chrysochloris asiatica | reverse complement strand
CCACACCAGGCTTCCACAAAGGTGTACTGCAATTGTATTCATATTACTATTTCTACTGCTGCTACTAATACTACCTTGGCTACTGCCACTGCCAGTCACGCCATCCCAGATGGGATTGTCCACACAACATGTGTGTCAACTTATCTGGGCCATGATTCTCTGTGGCCTGGCAGGTATGGAATGATTCCTTGTCATGTGACCTTGCCACAACATGAGAGGCTTATGGTAGGGTATCTAGGAGTTGGAACCGACTCCATAGCACACAACAACAACAACAACAATAGCACCTTTAAGGAACCCTGGTAGCATAGTGGGTTTCAAGTCAGACTCCTAACTGCAAAATTAGCAGTTTGAAACTGTTAGGGTCCAGAAATTTGACTTCCAGAAGCATAGCAAGACCCACTTGAGGTTGGCGCAAACAGCCCACACAGACAAAAAGCAGCGAGTAGCAAGCAAGGTTCATTAAGCTGTGAAAGTCCACTTGTCGTGAGAGGAGAAATGGGCATCGCTTTCACGAGTGAGGACCCAGGCTTTCTCCTCCTTTTTTTGTCTTGTCTCTCTCTAGCTTAATTCTGATTGGTGGCAGGGGGGGTCTAGGTGGCACATAGTCTTCCTTTGCACCTTTTTGGGGGTCTAGCACTGCTTTATTGTTCAGAAGGTGTGCTGGACTCAGTTACTTAGAATTGGGGATTCAAATGCTGGTAGGCTGGCTGTTAGGTTCTACTCTGTCCCTAACAGAAACTACCAGCTGCTCTGTGGAAGAAAGATGAGGCACTCTGGTTCCGTAAAGATTTGCAGCCTTGGAAACCCTATGCAGGGTCGGTTCACCTCCACCACCACCACCACCACCATACCTTCAATCCCTTCACAGTCCTGCTCTGAGGTAAGGGAGTTTCCCTGGGCTGTGGTCCTGAAATACCTTTCATCTTAGGAGAGGGGAAAAGAGAGAGAAGATGAAAGGAGAGAGAAGCAAGCTGAGTGAGGACAACCCACTACCACCAAGGGAGAGGAGCTAGGAGCAATGCGTGCCCGCGGACCCAGGGCCCTCTGCTGGGAATTTCCTGGATCCAGGGGAAAAGCACTAGACCTCTAACTAAAAGGTCAGAGGCTCAAACCCACCAGTCACTCCTTGGATACCCTATAGAGTATCACTAGGAGTTGGAACTGACTCTTGGTGCTGGACAACAAGGGGAAGACTAATGGAGATCTCCAAGGAATGACAGGCACATAGATGTTGAAAGGAAACAAGGACCTTCCTCCTAAACCGGGGGTGGGGAATGTTTTATCTGCCGAGGGCCTTTTAGATATTTATAACATCACTTGCAGGCCATACTAAATTATCAACTTTAAAATTAGCCTGCTATGTGGCACTGTGGGCTAAGGTACTGAACCACAAGGCCAGTTTAAACCACAGGTCAGATGTTCAACTTATCAGTCGCTCCTCAGAAACCCTATACAGGGTCACTATGAGTTGGAACTGACTTAACGGCACTTAACAACAACGTATTTGGTGAAACATTAAACTGACTCATTTGTAATGTGCTAGGCTGCAAAATTGATTTGATCTGCAAGCTCACCAGCCACTCCTCGGAAACCCTATACAGGGTCACTATGGGTCGGAGCTGACTCGACAGCTCTTAACAACAAATGCGATGGCTGGAACTGCAATTGCCTTGGCAAGGCCAGACCAAATAATTCCTACCCCTGTCCTAAACTATGAGGCTACGGGAAGAGACAAAGTTTTTCTCTCGAGCCAGGGCTGTGAATTTGGACTTGTAGCCTCCCGAATTGTGACAGAACACTTTTGTTTAGTAAAGCCAACACTTGTGGTGTCTCTGTTCTAGCAGCACCAGGTAAGAAGACACGCCTCACCCTCATCCCAACATTGATGACCACCCTCCCCATCCTACCTCTTCCACGCTCCTCATCACCCTCCTGCCTCACATCTGTTCTTCTCGTGACACAATGGGACCCAGTAAGACTGCCATTCCTCTTGGAAGGATGAATAAACGGTGCCTCTAGTCTCCTTCCACTTCCCCACCCTCACATTAACTAGTTTTATTGTTTTTGTATTATTCAAAACACACTGGACTGTTAACTGCAAGTTTGGCAGTTCAAACCCACCACCCTTTCCTTGGAAACCCTATTCAGGGTCACTATGAGTTGGACCTGACTCAACAACACTTAACAACATCATGTCTGTAACACTGATAGCTGTGGAACTGGTTTCTTTGTTGTCTTGCGAGAAAATAATTTGGGCACTAGGTTGGACCACGATTTAGAAATAAAACAGTATGAATCTGTTATACTTCTTTTCATTCAACATTCCCTTTGAACTTGCCTTCAGGCAATACAAATGATTAGCCCCCCAAGAGTTTCCAAGAATACAGCTTTTGGTATCAATCCATACGAACATGTCACATCATAAAACAGACTTTGGCAGCTGTTGTCACACAGCGTTTATCTTTGTGAAGAGAAATTATGCTCATTGTGAAAATCAGCAATATGCTGAAACAGCTGCCAGGCATTTTTAAGGTTAATCCAATTATTAATGGAGGTTGATGATTCTGAATGAGGCAGCCTCCATGGCTCTAAGGTCCCGGGAAACCAGCCTCCCTTTCAGAATGTGCTGTGCAAGTTAAGGGGCTCTTTGCAACATTGCTTATGCATTACAGCAAAGGTGGCAGAACACTGCGTGTTCCTGCTATATTTATATGAGAATGTGTCAGGGTCCCGGATCAATCCACTCCTTAAAGATGGCTTTCAGCTCTCCCCGATCCTGGGGAAGCCAGCACAAAGCTTTCCAGACCCTTCCAGACACACTTGGTTGCTCTGTTATCCTGACCTAAAGGACATGGGGAACACAGACAGAATGACGGTCTTAAGCACAGCTCTGGAGACACATGTTAGTTTTTTCTTCAGTATTGATGCGCTGTGTAGTGTTAAGCAGACTACTTAACATCTCTGATTTCTTGTCTTCCATTGCATTTTCAGTTTCTTTTAGTATTAACCTTTGTGCCTATTTAATCAATGTTTTCAAAAGGTGAATGATTCGCTGGTCGAAGATTCAGAACAGCCAGGATAAGGAGAGAAATCCACCAGCAGAGTGTTGAGGGGAGTGAAGGGAAGCTCTGTTTTTCTTGAAACACCAAGAACTGCTGTTACAGTTCTCAGTTCTGTGGCTCTCAGCTCAGGCTGCATCCTTACTTGCCTACTTTGTAACGTTAGAGCTGCACCCTGTAGACGGTTCTCCTTTGCCAGTTGGTGCAATACTGCACTCTACCTGTAGAGGGTGTTGGAGAGACTCTTCACTCGTAGTGGATGAAGGGGCTTTTCTCCAGATTTCAGGCTATGCTCTCTGAAGTGCGTCCCTCCCTTGCATAATGCCCCTCCTGCATTTTCTAGTTCTGTAATGTTTAGAATCATCTTATGCCTTTTAGTATCTCATGATTATTAATTGTCCTCAAGCCAACTCTGACCCATTCTATTGTAGAAGAAAAGTGCCTGATCCTAAGTCATCCACACAACCGTTGGCATGTTTGAGTCCATTACACCATTTTTGTGTTGGTCCACGTGATTGAAGGCTTCCCTCATTCTCATTAACCCTCTGCCAAACACCATGTGCATTTCCAGAAAGTGTTCCTACCTACTTTGAACTTTAGAGTCTGGCTAGCCTGACTTCTGTAGAGCTTTCTGGTTTGCAGGTCTCCAAGGCTGATTTATTTGTTCATTCTTCTGGCGGCCTATGGTATATTTCTTTCAACAGAGTTTTTTGTTTTTTTCATGTTTCCTGCTCAAACTACTGGTGTAGTTTCTATCTTCTGAGCAGAGCCTGATGGTTATAAATACCCATCACCGTGCCCCAGAAGGACCTTAATTCTCCCATCACTAATTCTTCATGTTTATCTACTGTATTTACATCGGCTTCCCAAGGCCTTTTGTAAGCTGGGTTTTTAATGAATGGGTGAAAGATCTTTTTCATGCTAGACTGATGTGACATACATGCCATTTCTTTTTAAAAGATCTGATCATTGAGACTGGAGTCTCTTGTACTTGAGTGGGCTGCAGATACACATGGAAACCTAAATTAAACTGTGGACTTGGGAGCCTCCCATCCAGACTGATTTAAGAGTACTGGGGCAGACCAGGAATCAACATTTCAGCTGACTCTGGCCTATGATTTCAGTTCAGCATTAAATGCGTATCTTCCCCCTAATCCTCGGCACAGCTCTGTCAGGTCTCAGCCTTATTTCGTGGGTGACAGAGAGCAGTATGTCAAAGCAGGTGAGTGTGGAGACAGGCTCCCAGCCCTCATCACTGAATCCACTGCTTTGCTGTCTAGCACTGACGCCCATGTTTTGTCTCTTCCATCTGTGAGGAGGGGGAGCTTAAAAAGTTCATGGAAAAATTCCAGTATCTTTTCATTCCATTTTTCCATGAGCTTTTAAAAGCCTCTTCACAAAGGTGCACCTATTGCAATTTGCTTTATTGCGCAGCACAGATATTGCATTTTTCACAGATGGAAGGTGTGTGGCAGTTGTGTGTCAAGTCTGAGCTGTGGAGACCATTTTCCAACAGACTGTGCTCACTTAGTGCCCCCCGTGTCCCAGGGTGGCCATTCACAGAGTATTTCCATTGTTTTCCTCGGCATGGTGTTCCCCAATGAATTAACTATGGTGTAGTGTGAGCATAGCTTTTATAAGCCCTAGTGTAGAGTCCTGGTGTGGCGCCATAGGAGAAGCATTTGTTGACCTCCAGGAATATACTGGACTGCCTGAAGACTGAACAAATCTATCTTAGAAGAAACACAAACCTGAATGCTCCTCAGAAGTCAGGCTGTCCAGACTCTGAAGTCCAAAGTAGGCAGGACCAGTTGCTAGAAAAGCACATCATGTTTGGCAGAGAGTCAGTGAGCATGAGAGAAGCCTTCAAGGTCGCTTTGAACCACAAGGTTGGTGGTTCAAACTGACCAGCTGCTCCTGGGAAACCCTGTACAGGATCGCTATGAGTCAGAACTGACTCCACAGCACGTAGTAACAGCAACAAGGGAAACAGAACATTCATGTAATGGGCTTCGCTGAGGTAGTCTGGAACCCAACCCACGTTATTTGTAAGGTCTGCCTGTATATGAGGAAGGAATTGATCTCCTCAAGACTTCCACTTTGTTTTTCTTTGTTTCTACCACTGCCTAGAGGTCATCACTATCAACATTTGGCATGTTAATTTCTAGCTTTTTCTTTCTTTCATTTTCTCCTCTCTGCATCTCTTGTTTGGAGTAGGGGCCCCTGATGTTTTTGTGATTAAGTACTTGATGGTTAAATAAGAGGTTAGAGTTTAAACCTAGCAGCTTTGGGAGAAAGACAAGACAATCAACTTCTGAAAAGATCTCGGAGACTTTATAGGGCAGTTCTACTCTGTTCTACAGAGCCGCTTTGAGTTGAAATCCCCTAAATGGCATTGGTGGTTGTACTGGTGGTGATGTGCCGTGGAGTCATACTGACCCTATATAGGGTTTCCGAGGCTGTAAATCTTTATGGGAGCAGAAAGCCTCCTCTTTCTCCCAAGGAGCTGTTGGTGGTTTCGAACTGCTGACCTTGAGGTTAGCAGCCTGGCTTGCAACCACTACACTACCAGAAAGTTTCTGTAATATCTACTATAGTTAGTTTTGAACCTATTACTTTTCCCACACTTGTAATGGTTAGGGTTCTGTGTCAACTTTGACTAGGCCAGGATTTCCAGAGTTTTACCAGTTAGGATGTGCTTATTCCCATGGTGATGAAACCTAATACAGGCAGAGTTCACTCTAAGATGAGTGGCTATGAGCAGCAGCCAGTCAAATTAAAGGATGATTACTTGGGGCTGTGGCCTGCTCCCAATATAATGGACACAAGGGAAATTCTCTCTCTCTTCCCTTGGGGACCTTGGACTCTACAATTGTGAGCCATTTCCTTGATAACAAACTTTTCTTTATATCTATATATCTATATCTATATCGCTCTCTCTATATATATATGAGTCCTGGTGTGGTACTGTGGGCTAATGCATCAGGCGGCAAAGTCATTTGAACTCCATGGTCAGTGGTTCAAGCTCACCAGCTGCTCCTTGGAAACCCTTTACAGAGTCGCTATGGATCAGAATCGACTCGACGACACTTAACAACAACAACAACAATATATACATACAATATATATGTGTGTGTGTGTGTATATATGTATATATGTATACATATATACATATATACACACACACACACACACATATATATATATATACACACACACACAAGGAGTGGTTACGAATCAGGCTGTGAACCTTAAGGTCAGCAGTTCGAAACTACCAGTTGATACGTGGGACAAAGATGAGACTCTCTGCTCCCATAAAGATTTATAGCCTCAGAAACCCTATACAGGGTCGCTATGAGTTAGAACCGACTCCACGGCACACAGTCACCACCACCATACACACATACACACACACGCACACACACACACACACACAGATATGTTTCCCTGGTTTTGCTTCTTTACAAAACCTGGCCTAAGATGACACTATATTTGAATGAGTTTGCTGTTGTGTAATAAAAACCATTGACCCTTCAGTGGATTCTGACTTATGACAGCGCCATGTGTGTCAGAGTAGAACTGTGTTCCACAGTGTTTCCAATTGTAAGGTCAATATTCATATTCAAACTATGCATGCTTATACAGTTGAACCTTGAACAATAAAGGGGTTAAGGACACCGATTTCCTGCACAAATGAAACTCCGGATATAATCTACAGCTGATCCTTAAAGGCATGAGTTTGAGCTACTAGGCTTTACCTACATACATATTCTTTTCCATTGTTATTGCTACAATGGTTGGAATACAAATTGAAATGTTTCAATAAACTGAGAAAGCACAGGAGGCATTCACTCATCTATGCCAAGAAATTTTTACAGCCAGGTAGCTGTCCTGTCAGAAGAGATCCGTATCTGTGTGACCATTCCAAAGAGAGCTGACCCAATGAAATATGGAAATTATTGGACAATACCATTAATATCACATGCAAGTGAAATTTTGCTGCATGTGATATTAATTAAAAAATGGATGCAACCGTATGTTGACAGGGAGCTGCCAGAGATTCAAGCCGGATTCAGAAGAGGATGTGGAATGAGGGATATCATTGCTGACATCAGATGGATCTTGGCTGAAAACAGAGAATACCAGAAAGAGGTTTACCTGTGTTTTATTGACTTTGCAAAGACTTTTGATTGTGTGGATCATGACAAGCTATGGGCAACATTGTGGAGAATGAGTATTCCAGAATACTTCATTGTGCTCATGAGCAACTTATACACAGACCAAGAGGCAGTTGTTATAACAGAACAAGGGGACCCCGAATGGTTTAAAATTAGGAAAGGTGTGCAACTGGGTTGTATTGTTTTACCATATTTATTTAATCTGTATGCTGAGCGACTAATTTTAAAAAATGGATCATATGAAGAACAATGTGGCAACAGGATTGGAGGAAGACTCATTAACAGCCTATGATATGCAGATGATACAACCTTGCTTGCTGAAAGTGAAGATGATTTAAAATAGTTACTGATGACGATCAAACAGCTCAGTCTTTGATATGGGTTGCATCTCAATGTAAAGAAAACAAAAATCCTCACCACTGAACATCCATATAAATGGAGAAAAGATTGAAGCTGCCCAAGACTTCACTTTGCTCAGATCAACCTTCAACACTCTTGGAAGCAGCAGTTAAGAAATCAAACAATGTATTTTACTAAGCAAATCTGCTGCACGAGACCTCTTTGAACTGTTCAAGAACAAGAATGTCAGTTTGAGGACTAAGGTGCACCTGACCCAAGCGACAGTATTTTCAGTAGTCTCATATGCTTATGAAAGTTGGACAGTGACCCAGGAAGACCGTAGAAGAATTGATACATTTGAATTAAGGTATTGGAGGAGAACCTTAAAATTACCATGAACTGCTGGAAGAACAAACAAATCTGTGCTGAAAATACAGCCAGAATGCTCCGGAGAAGCCAGTTTGGCCAGACTTTGTCTCTGATACTTCGGAGATATTATCATGAGGGACCATTTCCTGGAGAGGACATCATGCTGCTTCTGTAAAGTAGAGACTCAGAGAAAAAGAGAAAGACCCTCATTGAGGTGGCAGCAGCAATGGGCTAAAGCGTAGCATGGATGATGAGACTGGCATGGGACTAGGTAGTGTTTCGTTCTGTTGTGCATAAGTCACTGTGAGTCGGTACTGACTCAGAGGCATCTAACAACAACATTATGGCGAGCTCAAACCTTTAGAGTCTCCCCTTAGAATGTCTTGTGATGGCTAATTATCAAAGTGTGAACAGTTCATCTCTCCACAGCATTTTTATATGATATGAGGGGACTCTAAAATGTACTTGGAAAATGGAAAAAAAAAAAAAAAGATAATGAAAAAGTTTCATGAATCATTTGAAACTCATCACAATATTAACAGAAAAAAATAATCTGCATAATGACTTTCCTTTGTTGTTCGAAGGCCGGCTAGGTGCGACTTCTTCATGGTTTGTGACTGTGGGATCAGATCAAGGCTGCCTCTCCTGACTTCTGCTCATCCTGACTTCTCTCTGAAGGGCAAGGACCTCCCAACTTCCTCCTCGGTCACTGCTCCTGGGACTGTACATTGTACACGGAAGTTTACTGAAAACACAAGGTGATCAAAGACCCATTCTCATTCTGTCTCAGGGGCAATGAGAAAAAGTAGTGATTATGGTTTGAGACAATGTGCATTGCTCTTGTGGCTGGCTCCAACTTTGAGCGAAAGGCAGGTGGGGAAACAAACCCACTTGTGCACTGTTGCTAGGCAGATGCCTGGTCCACACCCTACGAAGGGAGCTGCATACATAGGAAATGTCACAGACATGTGTCTTCTTGGGAGTCCCAATACTACTACTACCAGTTAAGAGTATTACCAGTTATATGTGGGACTGCAAAATGAACCCAACCTGTCTGGAAAACAATATGGCGTTTCCTCAGAAGTTTGGGAATAGAAACACCTTATGATCCAGCAATTCCTCTACTTGGTATTTACCCACAAGAACAACGAGCCACAACACGGGAAGATATATGCATACCAATGTTTATAGCAGCATTGTTTACAATAGCAAAAAGATGGAGGCAGCCAAAGTACCCATCAACTGAAGAATGGATAAATAAACTGTGGTACATGTACACAATGGAATACTATGCTACCTTGAAGTATAACAAGGAAGCTGTAAGCTACCGCATAACATGGATGAACCTTGAGGACATTATGTTGAGTGAAATTCATTAGTCACTGCACGTTATAATAGCACCGGTTAGGTTATAAAATTGCCAGTTATAATACCACCTATTATAATATTATAGATTATAATACTACGTGTTAGAATGCTACCAGTTATAATGCTTCCTGTTATAATGTTAGCAGTTATAATTGTACTGCTATAATGCTGCCTGTTAAACCACTTATAATACTACCCGTTAGAATGCTAGTGGTTATAATGTACCTATTATAATACTACCAGGTATAATATGACCATTTTAATAATCCTAATTACAATACTGCCTGTAATAATACTAATGGTTATAATGCGACTTGTAATGATACTGCCTGTTATCACACCACCTATTAGGATACTGCTAGTGAACACCTAGAGCCACCCGCAGGTCTCCTCAGTGTGCTGTACACTGGTGCTGAGATTTGGGAAGTTATGCCATCAGGAGTTCAAATCCCAGCAGGCTCATCAACGGTGGACAGGTTTCCGTAGAGCTTCCAGACGAAGACAGAATAGGAAGAGAGGCCTAGTGATCCACTTCCCCAGACCAGCCAGTTAGAACCGTCTGGCTCATTGTCCGTTCCAGTGCTGGAAGGTTGGGAATCCTAATCAAACCCAACCCACTGCCCTCCAGTCGATGGTGACTCATAGCATCTCTGTATAGAGCGTCTGAGGCCATAGAGCTTATGGGAGCAGATGGCCTCAGGTTTCTCCCTCCCCTAGAAGGCACTCACAATACACAGTGGCCAAAGTAGTGGACTCCAGCAGCTCACTGGTTCTGGGCAGGGTTTCCTCCTGCAGTGCGTGGAGGTTGCAGTGAGTCAGAGCCCACACAGCAACAACTGACAACTACAATGTAATTTACTTGGCCCTTCGGGCCTTACTGGGTTTTCATCGTCAGGGACCTGGAGAAAGGTCTAAGGATTCAGTGTGGGGACAGTGACTCTTCTCTGTTTGGCTCCGTTTGTTAGTTGCTGCAAGGTGGCAGCACTATTTGGAGCTAGAGAAAATCACCATCCAAACCCACCCAGCACCTTCCCAGTGTCTCCCCATGCCCTGAGAGACCCTAGAAGAGCCACTTCCCTGGTGGTTGCCCACTGCCCCCTGTCAGCACTGCTTGCCTTCTGCACAAGCTCAGCTGTGTGTCTGCTTTGTGGACAGCCATTCATCCTCCTGCTGGGCCTTCTGGACAGCTGGCCTCACTGTTGTGTCTCTTTGGAATCCTCTGTGGCTCTGGAATCAGAAATGCACTGGAGATGAAGTACTCTATCTGTTCCATGGGGGATGGTGTCCTATGGGGCTGGTGGACAGACATCTTCAGACCTCAAGGCCAGGGGGTTACACGTGGTGGGCTGTTGCAGCAGAGGACCTGACCCTGGACAAGTCCAGTACCCTGAGTCTCAGCTTGCTCGTCTCTGGACAGAAGGATGGATAGACGGATGTGCAGGCGGTGTGGTAGCAGGGCAGTGGCAGGGAGGGAAAGAAGGGCTCTGGTGTGCACAAGACTTTTGCTGTTGTCTCTAATCAAGGCTGACGGCCTCACTGCTGAGTCCTCTTCAAATCAGGCAGCCGCTGAATTGGACTCAGCATTTATTAACACTGTTTCCGAGTCTGTCTGCAAATCAGATCAGAGAACATGGCTGGACGGCAGCCTCACTTCACTTCCAGTGCCTCTGACTGCTCTGAATTTCAAGTTCAACAGGGACGCGAACCCTCACACCTGAGTCAGAGAGCAAGGAGCTGGTCTCATGCAGGGCAGCAGGGACAGAACGCCCATTCTCATTGGGCCAGCTGGGGTCATGTGTCAGGCCTTCATCCAATCGCTGGGGCCAGAGGAACGCCAGGTCTGAGTGGCTGCTGTTCATTGGTGGGATCAGCTCCAGCAGCAGCATGTGGTCTGGGAGTTGGCTTCAACAGGCACCCAGAGCTGATGGCTGAGGGGCTCATAGCAGATCTGGGCCAGCTCCTGAAATTATAAGTCACTCTGCCATCTTCCCCTTTGGGGCTCTGATGAGCCTTCAGAAGTCATTTCCAAAATTCATGGTAACATACAAATGTAAGAAGTAGGTTCACTTTGTCAGTAAGTCTATCCCTGTCCTTTCAGTAGACACAAAGTTCGTGGAAAAAGGGAATGAAAAGATGATGGAATTTGTTCATGAACCTTTTGAAGCCCCCTGGTGTGTGTATCTGTGTGTATGTGTGTATCTTCACACACACAAAAACATGGTTTGTGTTAAATTGAATGGGACTCACAGCATCCCCATATGTTAGAGTGGAACTGTAGAACTGTGCTCCACAGGTTTCTCCTGTATGATTTTTAAAAAATTCTTATCATGATTTGGGTGAACGTTAACAGAACAAACTGGTTTTCCATTCAGCAGTTCATACACATTTTGATTTGTTTCATGGCCTTCACTTCCAACAATGGGACACCATTCTTCCCACTTCCACGCTATGCTTCCTGTTTCTATGTGTCCTTCTGTGCTATCCCTGCCTGCCTGCTGCGCTTCATCCCTGGGTGGATGCTGCCCTGCTGATCTCATATGGTAGATTGTTCTAGGCAGAGTGTGTTCTTGGTGATGTAGTTCACATTAGAGGCCTGTCTGTTGTTAGTAGGGTTGAAAGTTGAGTCGTGGAGGTGAGTTCACTTCCAGGCCTGAAGGGTGACTCAGAGGTTTTGCTCTTCTTTATCTGACAAGTAATCCTGACTATTTTATGATGTTGAGTTTTCTTCCGTATTTTCTCCCATTCTACACATCACCTTCTATTGTAATCCCTTTCAGAGCAGTTGGTAGTGGTAGTTGGGCACCGTCTAGATCTTCTGGTTTGAAAATCAGCTTTTCAGCATCATCAATGGCTTAGTTGTTTGGGAAGCACATCACCAGACCTTTCTTCTGAGGTACCTCTTAGTGAGTTCAAATCCCAAAGCTTTGATATAGCAACCAAGTGCTTCATTAGTTGCTCCATCTAGGGACTCTTTAGTATAAACACACATGTTGTTGTTGTTGTCAGGTGCCATCGAGTCGGAACTGACTCGTAGCGACTCCATGCACAGCAGAACGAAACAATGTCCAATCCTGAGCCAACCTCACTACCGCTGCCACAGTTGAGTCCATCAATGATGCCACCTGGCCAATCCATCTCGTTGGGGGTCTTCCTCTTTTTCTCTGACCCTCCACCTTACCCAGCATGACATCGCTCTCCAGTGACTGTTTCCTCTGGACAATATGTCCAAAGTATGAGAGATGAAGCTTAGCCATCCTGGCCTCTAAGGAGCACTCTGGCTGTACTTCTTCCAAAACAGATCTATTGGTTCTTCTGGCAGTCCATGGCACCGTCAGCATTCTCCTCCAACACCACGACTCAAAGGCATCAATTCTTCTACGATCTTCCTTATTCACTGTCCAGCTTTCGCATCCATATGAGGCTATTGAAAACACCATAGCCTGAGTCAGGCGCACCTTAGTCCTCAAGCTGACATCTCTGCTCTTCAATAAACACACATAGACACCTTAAACTGAAGTATCAGGAAACAGCAAGTAGGTTTGACCCACCATGTAAGCAAGAACACACCTTGAAAGCAGCAAAGAGGAGAGGATGGCTTCTGGAGAATGGCTGGGTTACTGGGGAGCCCCTTTGCTGTCACTCTGTTCCGACCCACAGTGACCACAGAGCCGAGTTGCCTCATGGGGTTTCCGAGACTGTCACCTTTACAGAGGCAGACTGTGATGGCTTTCTCCCAGGGAGCAGTTGATGGGTTTGAACTGCTGTTGACAGCAGACTCCTTAACCACTGGGCCACTTTGAAAGGCAAAAGAAAAAAAACAAAATCTGTACAATCTCCCAGGTTTTTAAGTATAATGAAATAATAATTGAAGTAAGAAATTAAGAAGTGAAAAATCTCTGGTTTTCATTAAATTAGTTATAAATAGGGGGTGGTGGGAATTAACTTTTCTCAACACTGTGAGGAGATTGATAGAGAAGGAACCAAGGCTGAGTTTTGCTCACAGGTAAGATGAGGGTCACATGATTTTTTTTGAGAGCTTTTTTTTCCTCCCACTTTTCCTAATGAGATAAAGGTCAGTCCTGAGAAACAAGTTCACTAACATGCATAAAGACTCAAAGAAATGATGAAGTTGGATTTGATGTAACACAGCTGTGAAGACAAAAATAGATTTGTAGGCAGAAATTTCATTCATATGTATTTGATTCTTGAAATCAATCTGTAAGTGCTTGGGCGGCACAGAAGAATTTGGATTATAATAGTTTAGCAAAAAATTCCCTTCATATATTAATATGAATAGATTCATGTCTCTTAAGAAAAAGGTGGTATGCAATTTACGAATCACAAATTAAATGCACATTTTACAATATGTCCTATAACTTATGTTTTTAAATGGAGTCTTGAAAGAATGGAATCAATCTTGGCATCATACCTCTTTCATTGTGGAAGAAAGAGAGAATAGGATTGATTTTCATTGAATCCTGCTTCTTGCTACCATCCTCCATCCTTTTTATATTAAATTTTTTTTTCTATCTTTTTTTACTAATGAGAATTACAAGGGATTTGGAGGGAAAAGGTGATGTTCTCCATGGGCTTTTGTCCATCAGAATGTGTGGCTTCCTCAATTGATGGGCAGATTTTTTTTTTAAGGGATAAATTTTATTAGGCATATCTGCTGCAAAATAACTCTTTTTTTAATCTGACATGTTTTTCTCTCCCTTTAACAAATATATTTTTTTAAAGTTTTTATTGTGAGCTGAGTGATAGTTTACATGGGAGAACACTGGCTTTACACCATTGTGTAATTGCAATGATTACAACCAAGGTTGTACAACAAGCAAGG
>NW_006408799.1:2404618-2413097 GCF_000296735.1 Chrysochloris asiatica | reverse complement strand
GATGACCCTCAAAGAGCTGGCCTGACACAGTGGCAGCAGCCGTGTGCTCATTCATAACCATAGGGAGGATGTCACAGGACCAGGCAGTGTTTGGGTCTGTGTGCTCAGGGTTGCTATGAGTCAGAATCCACTCAAAGGTATTCAACTACCACAATATGTGTACATGTGTGCATGTGCATATCCCTACACATGTAATAGACCTGCATACACAAAGAGGCTTGAAAAAGTTAGTAGAAAAATGGGATGGAAAGATTGTAGACTTTTGTGAGAACTTTTCGAACCCTGTGTGTGTGTGTTTGTATGTGTGTCGATTCCCCCCAACCCCTCTCCTTTCTTCTTCCTGGACACGATTAGATCAGTTATGTCTGTCAGTTCCTTGTTTCCCCTCCAGTTCCTGATTATGTTATTATTATTTCTCTCATTTTAAAACTGTTTGCTCTTCATTTGTAATCATTTGTATTGATGTCTTAAAATTAGTGTCTTCTAAAGGGCAACCTGCTGTTAATTCCATCTAGTGTGTTTTCTAATTCAGATATTCTATTTTTCATCTCAACAAGTTCCATTTGGGAGGTTTTTGAGCTCTCATTTCTCTCTTCATCATGTTCACATCCTTCTCTCATTCCTCTTCTCTCCCTCTCCTTTCCCCGTCCCAGTATGTCTTTGTGGTCCCTCTCCCCGCTCTCTCTCTGCTCTCCATCCATCCAGAAACAGAATCTGAACAGAGGATGGAGAATCAGCCAAAGATGGAAGTCAAGACTTTTCCTGCTCACTGGGCTCTCCAAGGCACCCACCAGCTTACCATAAAATATCACAGAAGGCTTTATTCATATTTAAATAAAGTCCTTATTGGGGAAGTGCTTTTCCATCATTTTGTACTTTTTCTCTGGAGTCTTTGTCTTGATGGTGTCATCTAATCAACTTTCAGCTTTAATTGAACAGCTGCCATTCGCTCTGGAGGTCTGTGGCAACCTGAAGCTTTATTAAATTTTAATTTAGCCCAAGATATATAAGAAGACATTTCAGACAAGAAAGGTTACCACTGTAATTAACCAGAGCTCTGGCGAAGTGTTCATAGTCGTGTCCAGGGAAGGAATGAGAGAAACCCTTATGTAATTGTTATTTGGTGTCAGGACAGGGGTGTGTGAATGAACATGTAGCCCTCACTGGAATTGGTGGGAACACAGTGAACGGGAAGGCAGAAGAGACACCACAGTTTAGGCTGTATGTATTCTGTGTGCTACACCCTCTGATGCACGTCTGCTCTGTGACTGTCTGACTCTGTCTGTCTTCCTACACCTCTAAACTTCAGTGTTTTCTGTCTTCCTTCTGCCCTAGGTCACTCTCCAATTATCTGCCTAGCTTTGTTAAAAAAAAGATAAATGTGGTTCTTTTTTATCTTTTTTTTTTACCTTCTCTTGGGCTTTCTCTCCATTAATCTTCCTTTGCTCAATATCGGCGTGTGTGTTCTCTGATTTCCTCTGTCCAATTCCAGTTCAACACCAACAATCCCTTTCTGACTAGGAGCCCCTTTCTCCATCATTGAGAAACCTGGTTCTTGTCCTCTACAGTTTCTTTATGTGGCACTGTAGGATCAGCACTGGACTGCAAATGAAAAGGTCGGCAGCTCAAATCCACCAACTGTTTCTTGAAAACTCTATA
Source organism: Chrysochloris asiatica (assembly GCF_000296735.1). Taxonomy (NCBI): domain Eukaryota; kingdom Metazoa; phylum Chordata; class Mammalia; order Afrosoricida; family Chrysochloridae; genus Chrysochloris; species Chrysochloris asiatica. The sequence continues at coordinate 2,411,438 of NW_006408799.1, read as the reverse complement.
TAGCGATGCTATGAGTCAGAGCTGACTCAATGGCACTTAACAACAACAGTTTTGGAACTGCTCATCATTTTCTCTGGGAAATAAACCACCTGGAACTTATTTGTTTCCATTCATTTAGACAGAGATTCCACAGTCAGGGTAAGATGTTCAAATGTTACTTGGGGTCCCTAAGTGGGGAGTGTGCTCTGTGTTGTCCTCACCCAGGGCCCTGGACTGAGAGAACCATCTCTGTCACTGTGACCATGGAAAGGAGAATATGGAGTCCATTGGCCAAGCACCAGAATTCTAGGTAGGCTGGATATGCACCACAGCCACATGCTTGGTGACCTTGCCTGTCTAGTTGATGCTGTTGGTCGGTGTGGAGGCAACTCCATCACATGACAACCTTTAGGCTTAGCACGTGTCACCCCATCCAGGGCCATGTTCAGGGTCATTGGTCTATCTGCATTCTTTGGGGTGGCCATTGTTTCACTGCATCTCATGGAGGGCTTTCTTGGTGTTCGCTGACTCTACTTTACCAACCAGGACATTTTCTTCTAGCCACAGGGCTCTCTTGCTGGCATGTCTATAGTAAGCCAGCTAAAGTCTTGCCATCCTTAGTTGTAAGGGGCACTCTGGTTGTGTTTCTTCTAAGACTAATGTCTTTGTTCTTTTCATAGTCCACAGCTTATTCACTATTCTTTGTCAATTATTCCTTTGTCTTCCTTTTAAAGTTATGTTGTATTTGTTGTTCTGTAGAGTCAGCTCTGAACTCATAGTGACACTGTATAAGGTTTCTGAGGAGTGGCTGATGAGTTTTAATTTATAGTCTCATTGATATATGTATGTATGTGTATGCATTCACATCATACATATGTTGCTGTTTTTGTGTGTTGTCGAGTCAGTTCTGACTCATAGTGACCCAATTTAGGGTTTCTGAGGAGCATCTCGTGAGTTTGCACCACCAATCTTATGGTTCAAAGTCTACTGCTGTATCCAACTGACTTTGCAGTCCAGCACATTAACCCACAGCACCACACCAGGACTTCATATATACATATGCAAGTGGAGGCATCAATGGGCTCGAGCATAGCAACAATTGTGAGCTTGACCCAGGTCTAGGCAGTGTTTCATTCTGTTGTGCATAGAGTCGCTATGAGTCAGTGCCAACTCAGTAGCACCTAGCAGCAACATGCACACACATACACACACATATAGACAGAGAGAGAGTCCTGGTGTGGAACTGTGGGTTAATGTGCCAGACTGGAAGGCGGTTTGAACTGCAAGGCCAGGGATTCAAGCTCACCAGCCACTCCTCAGAAACCCTATACAGGGTTGCTATGGGTTGGAACTGGCTCGTTGGCACTTAACAACAACAACATACATACACACATACATATGTATATATATGTGGTTGTTAAGTGTCACTGAGTTGGTATATATACATAAGATGATGCTTTCTGCTCTCTAATAGATTTACTATCTCAGAAACCTCATCGCTATGAGTTAGAACCAACTTTACAGCACTTAACAATAAACTTCATATATGTGAGTGTGTTTGTGTATACATGAGGAGGTCTTAAAAGTACACAGAAAAATGGAATTAAAAGACAGTGGAATTTTTCCACAAACATTTTGAAGTCCACACGTGTGTGTACACACACACACACACACACACACACCTTGTTTTATTGTGCTTCACTTTATTATACTTCCCAGATATTGCAGTTTTACAGATTGAAGATTTATAGCAACCCTGAATTGATAGTCTTCCGGCATCCTTTTCCCAGCAGCATGTGGTCACTTTGTGTCTCTGTGTCACATTTGGGTCATACAATGTTTCATACTTTTTCATCCTAGTGTTGCACTGTAGGATAAGCATTGGACTGCTTTTCCAAGGTCGGCAGTTCAAATCCACCAGCTGTGAGAGATTGTTAATGACACTGGATAAATGGGCACAAACTTCTCAACCACCCATGACAAGGATAAATAAGACAAACACATTTAAGAATAAAAAAAAATTGTAAGGGAAGCATAAGTTTGTATCTGTGGTGATGGTTGTTAGGCAAAGCGAAACGATCCCCCCTTGAAAGGTTCTGGGGTAATCGTCGCAGTGGGAAGAGGCTGATAATACCTAGTGTTTGCTGCTTCCATCCTGCTGGCTGTGTACACTCTCTCTACTCAGAACAATTTCAGCTGAAAGTACCTGAAAATTAAATCCATGAAAACGCTGCCCGGGCAGACGTTTCCAAGGATAACAGGATTCAGATACAGCTGGGTGATGTCATAGTTCCAAGACCGTCTCGGGTTACTTTTGTTTGGGCTTTCCTGAAGTAGGCATTGTGATCCAGAGATTAGAACCACCTGATTGGCTAGGTTTTGATCATGTGACTCTTTGGGTCATGTGGGTCAGAGTCAGCCATAAGGACTGGAATGGAAACTTACAATAATGGTGGGATAACACCAGATGAAAAATGTAATGATGTTATTGAAAAGAGGAGATAGATAGATTCTGGGTGGATAAAATATAGCAGAGAGTTGAATGCTGGGCAGGCAGGATTAGTAGCTCCTCAGTATACAGAAAACAGAAGAGATGTGGTGTTGCAGTGGTGAAGAGCTTGGATGCTAGCTGAAAGGACATTGGATACAATGCACCAGCCACTCCATTTGAGAGAGATGAGGCTGTGCTTCCATAAAGATTATAGCCTTGGGAATCCTACAGGGAAGGTCTACTCTATCCTGCAGGGTTGCTATATGTCGGATCAGCAAGATGACAGTGCATTTGGTTTCTGCTTTGTTTTTAATACCGAGAAAAGTTTTGTGTTTTTTCGATTGAATGTTGGCATTGAATTTGGTTACAGTGAAAATGAGGAAAACCCTTAATGCCATGGGTCTACGCAATAATGGGCTCAGACATGCCAGTGATGGTGAGGGTGACACAGGAAAGGACTGGGCAGCATCTTCTTCTGTTATCCTCCACAACTAACCTCAAAACCATCAGATTGTGGATGGCGGAGAAGGCTGCTTTTTCTGCAGAAGGGGACCTGAGATCTGAGTGTGGAGGAAGCAGGTGAGGTCTATCTATCTGCACATGGGAAGACCAGAAGACATGGGAGCCCTGCATAGTTGAAAGAACTAATGACACATGTGAATGACAGAGAAGTAACATGAGATGGGCCAGGGTCCAGCCTTTCCATGTCAGCACATTTAAATCTCATTCCACAGTCGATACTACCAGAGAGATTTAAGCTCAGAAAGAAATGATCCAAATTATACTGGGAAAGGTATGTTTGGTGTGGAAAGAAGAAGAGAGAATAGTAAAAAAAAAAAAAAAAAAAAAGGGTTCTGTCATTTCCCAAATTAGGGAAGATGACTGAAGTTGGGGCAAGGTTGTTTTGAGGGAGGATGGAGAGAAGGGAACAGAGGAGAGATGAAATCTGAAGGTAGAACCCACAGAACAATGTGGTGTTGTCAGGGGAACAGATAAACTTACATGTGGCATCCTTTCAAGAAACCCAGATGGCTTAATGGAAGCTCTGGGTGTATCTGGAGGAAGGAGGAGGGTGCTGTGGTCAGTGTAGGTGTGTGAGGTTTATGACTTTTGGCTAGTCCACTCTGTTCTTCATGCTGTCATTGTTCCTAATCGGAAACAAAATTGAAGGCTGCACTTACCATGTTAACAAACTCAGAAAATGTGGCAGCCACTTCCCAGATGAATCTTTAGCGAAGATCTAGAAGATACTAAAACACACTCTAGCTGTGTTGAGTGTGTGTGTCTACAAGAGGTAGGATAGATGAGGGGTCAGGGAAGATAGATGGGAAGAGGTGATGCTGACCCTGTACTGGGGTGGGAAGAATGTCCAACTTCAGACTTGGTTCTGTCAGTCTGGAAAAAGTGCTTTTCTGTGTGCATCTGATGACTTCATCCATTTAGAGAATCACTGAACATACAGAACAAGAGTGGACGGAATAGCCGTCACCCTTGTCTCTCTATTTAGTACTCTGTTCAAGACTTGCCTTGTGACTGAGGGTTTTGAACATTGCCATCCTCATGGGAAATGCAATGTCAGCTTCCATCAGAGTTGTGGGCATTCAAGAGGACAGTCTGGTGTTTGACATGTCAGACTTTATGGAATGCAAGTTGGCTGATGAAAATGTCGTAAAAATACAATGGGGCTTCACCTTTCTCTCTCGTTCTCTTTACATTCCTCATAACATGGTGCAGGCACACCTAGTTTTATTGCACTGGATTTTGTTGTGCTTTGAAGATGTTGCATTTTTCCAAATGGAAGGTTTGTGACAACCCTGCATTGAACAAGTCTATTGGTGTCATTGTTTTACAAGAACAGAGGCTCACTTCCTGTCTCCATGCCGCATTTTGGTTATTCTCACAATATTTCAAACATTTTCATAATGTGATTACACACTTCATAGACTACAGTAGAGCATCAACATCACTTTTAGTGAGACCCTCTTTATGGTGCTATTTGCTTTGTTGGGGTGGTCTGAAACCAAACCTGTAATATCTCTAAGATCTTGAACCACACTCAAAATATCTCCTAGGTCTGCCTTGTAATCTTAGCTTTAGCACTCCATATACCAACCAACCAACCAATCAACCAACCAACCACCAACCAACCAACCACTAACCAACCAACCAACCAACCAACCAACTAACCAACCTCCTACCACCAACCACCAGCTACTAGCCACCAACCAACCAACCAACCAACCACCAACCAGCCAACCACTAACCAACCAATCAACCAGCTACCAGCCACCAACCAACCAACCAGCTGCTGTAGAGTTGATTCAAAGTCATGACAATTTTATGTGTCTTCAAATGTGTGCCCACTCCACATCAAATGTCATTTCTGAGTATATTTCCTTTTAGTAACTTTTGAGAATTTAGAAATCAATGTTAGACCCTGGTTTGCCAGACGGCCAGATGACACGGGTGAGTGAGGCTCCGGGTTCGGGGGAGGGGAATTAATGAAAAGAAACCTTCCTGTGGCGAACCCACACCCTTACAGCCACCATAAGTCTCAGTATGTCAAAATCTTAAACTAGCTTTAAAAAAAAAAATCACTATACCGAGGAACTACTGGCTTTTTAAACTTGTACCCGCCGCTGCATGTAGCACAGCCCCAACGCCTTTGAGTTTGGGGGGCAGGCTGGAACCAACTCGTGCTGAAAGCGGCACTTTCAGTAATTATTGAACATAGGGAACCAATGGAGACAAGGGGAAGAGAAAGTGGGGGTCATCTGCCCCACCGTGTAATTTCGGCGCTTGCAGTGGGCAGAGAGTAATCAGTCAACAAAGAGAGGACGGAAAAAAAAAAACGGCAACTGTCTGATGTCACCGGGCAAGGACTGTGTCCGCCCAGCCAAGTGGCTTCTCATCCGCCGTATTAGCCCCTCGATCCCCACACCCCTGCCTTCCCAGACCCAGACCAGACCGGACTGCAAGCACCCACCTGAGCATGCCCTAACCTTCAGAGCATGCGCACATACCCCGCTGACTCCGCCCATGCGATATAACAAGCTAGAGGCCCACACGGGCCACCTAACCCCCCCCACCACAACCACCCCCCCTGCACTGCTTGCAGGACCTCACGCAAGCACCACCCTGCCCACGGGACCCACCGCTAGCCCCACACAACCTGACTGATCGTTAGTGACCCAACCCCGCCCACCAGGCCCACCAGGTTCCACCACAGAATTGTTCCCTCCGCCTCGGACAGCACGCCCGCACCGCGCTGAACCCGTCCACATGCCATAACAAGCTAGAGCCCCGCCCAGCCTCCCAGAACCCCCATGGGACCCACCCTGCTGCAAAGCTTATTGAACTGCAAGGGCAGTGATTCACGCCCACCAGCCAATCCTCAGGAAACTGGGCTCTCAGCCCAGGCTGAGACGTGGATGTGCACCTATCTGGGTCTGCCTTCTTGCACTGGTCTAGCAGGAGCACTGGCACGGCTCTAAGGGTTGAGACGGCATACTACAGAGCCTTATGAACTGCAAGATCAGTGGTTCAAGCTCAGCAGCTGCTCCTCAGGAACCCTATCTAGGTCTCACTTTTATATCTGGTTTAGTAGGAGTCCCAGTGTGGCTCTGAGGGTTGGGGCGCCACTACAGAGCCTTTTGAACTGCAGGGTCAGTGGTTCAAGTTCACCAACCGCTCCTCAGAAACCCTATATAGGGTCGTTACAGGTTGCAATCGACTCGACAGCACCTAACAACCAGGAGAGGAGGGCAGAGTAACCGAAAGAGAGTTAGGACATTAAAGGCATATCTACATTAAGCCACAGATTTTCCTATTCTTATTGTTGTTGTTTTTATATTTGTTTTTTTCTCTTTCTTTCTTTTTTCATTTCTTCTTCCTCTTTTTCTCCTCCGCCCCACTCCCTCTTTTTTGTGAGTGGAGAATACGGTATTGAGTCTTGTTTTGGCTGGTGCTACATCATTTTCTTCTGGTTTTATTATATATATATTTTTTTCTTTTCTTTTCTCTATCTTTCTTTTTTCCCTTTTTCCTCTTTCTCCAATTTTTGTTTTTGCTTTTGATTCTGACTTTGTTTTTTTACCCGGCTGCTGTTGTTTGGCTGTTACAAGCCAAGCCTCCCTTCTGCTATTGGAGGACTCTTTGTCTCCCTATTCTACATGAGAAGAGTTAGCAACTGCTGCCAAATAACCAAGCTACATTCACACCATATTAAACACCAAAACCCAGGCAATAACCAATACCAGCTACCAGATACCAAGGAAACAGGCAGCACCTGTGAAAGTTACTCTGAGTCAAGCAATAAGAAGAGTGAAAAGGGAAGACCACACCCTGACC
>NW_006408799.1:2390185-2404518 GCF_000296735.1 Chrysochloris asiatica | reverse complement strand
AGATGCATTACACTGGGCAAATCTGCTGCACGAGACCTCTTTAAAGTGTTCAAGAGCAATGTTATCAGTTTGAGGACTAAGGTGCGCCTGGCCCACGACATGGTATTTTCAATAACCTCATACGCATCTGAAAGTTGGACAATGAATAAGGAAGACAGTAGAAGCATTGATGCATTTGAGTTATGGTGTTGGAGGAAAATATTAAAAGTACCCTGGACTGCCAAAAGAACCAATAGATCTGTATTGGAAGAAGTATAGCCAGAGTGCGCCTTGGAAAAGACAGGATGGCCAGACTTCATGTCTCATACATGGAAATACTATCAGCAGTGATCATTCCTGGAGAAAGACATCAGGCTAGGTAAAGTTGAGGGTCAAAAAAAAGAGGAAGACCGCCTCCCAGTGAGATGGATTGTCACAGTCGCAGCATCAATGGGCTTAAGTGCAGCAACAGTAGTGAGGTGGGCCCAGGATCGGGCAGTGTTTCATTCTGCTGTGCATAAGGTCGCTATGAGTCGGTACTGACTCGATAGCACCTAACAACAACAACCAAATTGGCAAATAAAAAGTGAAACTCTCTGTTTGTATATGCTATGATCCTATACTTAGAAAATCCCAAAGACTGAGCAAGCCTGTTATTGGAACTCATTGTTCGATTCTGTAAAGTGGCAGGGTGCAAGATCAACAGACAAAAATCAGTTGGATCTCTTTACAGTCATAAAGACAGTTCTGAAGAGGAAATCAGGTAAACACTACCATTTTTAATAGTCACCTAAAAGGTCAAATGTTGTTCTTGTTAAATGCCATCGAGTCAGTTCCCACTCATAGCGACCCTGTTAAGGGTTTCTGAGGAACAGCTGGTGGATTTGAACTGCTGACCTTGCAGTTCAAACCAACGTTGCAGTTTATGCTTATCCTACAACACCACAGCAAGTCAAACACTTGGAAATAAATCTAACCAGAGAAACAGAAGAATTGCACAAAGAAAACTACAAAACACTACTACAAGAAACCAAAAGAGACCTGCAGAAATGGAAGGACGGACATACCATCCTCTTGCATAGGAAGATTTAACAAATTGTGAAACTAGCAACACGACCAAAGCAATTTAGATATATAAGGCAAACTCAATCCACAATCCAACATTATTCTTAGAACTAATTTTATGTGAAAAGGAAAGAGACCCCTATATAAGCAAAGTACTATCTAAATAGAAGAATAAAGTAACAGGGTCCTCACTTCCCAATATCAGAACCTACTACACAACCACAATCGTCAAAACAGCCTGGTACTGGTGCAAAGAAAGACACATAAATCAGTGAAACAGAATTGAAAACCCAGAAGTAAATCCACCCACCTTCAGTCAGTCAGTTAATCTTCAACAAAGGGTCAAAATGCATTAAATGAGGAAGACGGAGTCTCTTCAAACAATGGTGCTGGTAAAACTGAAAATCCATTGCCAAAACATGAACTAAGACCCATCTTTCACACCATATACAAAAATGAACTAATCGTATATTAAAGCTTGGAATTCTAAAGATCATCAATGAAAAAATAGGGAAAACTTAAAGGCTCTGATACTTAGTATAAATCAGTCATAACTGAAAACACGCAAACTAGATGACTGGGACCTCTGAAAAAAATAGACAACGTTTGTCAAAGGATTTCACCAAAAGACTAAAAAGAGAACCCATGGCAACGATATCTGAGACAAAGGACTACTTCCTAATATGTATAGAATGCTTCATGCTTCAACAAGAAGACAGGTCATCCAGTTTCAAAACAGGCACAGGATATGCACAGACACTTCACCAAAGGAGACCTTCAAGCAGTCAACAAACATGAAGAAATGCTCGTGATCATTAACCATTGTGGTTGTTGCTGGTAAGTGCCGTTGAGTCAGTTCCGACTCCCAGCGGCCCTTTCTTTATAGGGTTTCCAAGGAGCGGCTGTTGAGTTTGAACCACCGACCTTGTGGCTCAAATCAACCTTATACTTCAGTACTTTATCCCACAGTGCCACACCAGGACTCCATTAGCCATTGTTGTTGTTGTTAGGTGCCATCGAGCTGGTACCAACTCATAGCGACCCTATGCACAACAGAATGAAGCAGATCAAAACAATGAGATCTCATTAGTCCAGGACTAATAACAAAGTTTGGAAAACAGAAAACAAGTGTTGGCGAGGGTGGGGAGCTACCGGGACCCTCGTCCCCTGCTGGGGGGACTGTAAAATGGTACAACTACTGTGGAAACTGTATGATGATTTCTCAAAAAGTTGGAAATAGAAATACCGTGTAACCCAGCAATCCCTCTACTTGACACATAGCCTCAATAAATAAGAGCCAGACACGAATAGATCTATGCATAAACATGCTCATAGCAGAACTATTCACAATAGCAAAAAGAGAGAGAGAGACAGCCTAAATGCCCATCAGCAGAAGAATGGTTAAGTAAATGCTGGTGCATACACACAAAGGAATATTACACAACACTGAAGAATAAGGAAGACTCTGCAAAACACCTCCCAACTTGGATGAACCTGGGAGACGTTATGCTGAGTGAAATTAGTCAATCACAAAAGGGCAAATATTGTATGAGACCACCGTTGTAAAAGGTAAGAAAAGGTTTTCTTGATAAAAAGAAACATTCTATGATGGTTATAGGGGAGAGGGGGTGGGTGAGAACAGGCTAGAGAGTAAGATGCATGTTAACATGGGTGATGGGGCAATATACAGCAAGAGGGAGGTGGGCAGAGGAAAGATGAAGGTAGCGGAAGACACAGGGAGGAATATAAGAGTTAAAGTGAACAGAGGTCAATATTGTTAACTGTTGGTACATGGAGGGGATTGCAATCATTGTAATGAAGAAAATATATGATTTATTGATTATAAACTGATGATCTGCTCTGTAAACCTTCACTCATTTCACAATCAAAAGTTTAAAAAACAAGAAAGAAATAAAATTCAACTGGTTTTAGGATTTAAATGTTTCAAACAATATAGTAAGCTACTTTTAAATTATATTTAAAACTGTATTAAAATAAAATAAAATGTGGAGAAATGTTTTTAAATTTGAGATAGGGAAAACATTCTTAAACAAAATACCAAGTATAAAAAACAATAAGGAAAAGATGGATAAATTTGACTACATTGAAATTTAGAAACATATCAGAAGCAAAATTAAAAGACAGAGAGGAAATATTTGAAATCTATGCAACAGAAAAATTAGAACAATCCTGAATATATATACATTTTTTTTTTCACAAAACAATCAGAAAAAGACAGTCTAAAAGAAAACTAGACACGATTTACCATTACCAACTGCTCTGAAGGGATCGCATTAGAAAGTGCTGGATCGAGTTGGAAAAACTGTGAAACAAACCTCAAACTCAAAAAAAGACTAGACTTACTGGTCAGAAAGAGACTGGGAGCCTATCAAGACTACGGCCCCTGTTTCCCCTTGGGTCTGGAAGTGAACTCACCCCCTGGCTCCATTTTAAGTCAAGCAGTAGATAGGTATATTGGGGGAACAACACTAGTGAGGTGCACTCACTAGGAATGCTCAGGCATTGGAGATCAAAAGGGCAGTGTTTCCCTAAGGACAAAGTTCAGAAGGGTGGGGAAAGAAGGGAATGGAAAGAGGAACACAGGGAGCAAGGGCGATGCGTCACCTTGAGGTGGCTGTAACGAAGTGTGTGATTTGTTAAATGTAAAACTGACGGTCTGCTCTGTAAACCTTCACTCCATTCACACAAAAAAGAAAAGCAGAGTCTAGAACAGAAGGACTACACGGAGGGAATAAGCATATGAAAGCCTGAGGAGTTTCTAATCAAGGAACTTTACAATAGAACAAGACACCGTTTTCTGTTCATTAGATTGACAATCATTAACACTGTTGTTGTGTTAGTGACCCTGTGTAGGGTTTCCAAGGAGTGCCTGGTGAGCTTGAACTGCCCACCTTGTAGTTCAAACCAACCTTGAGGTCCAGGGCTTTATCCCAGGACTCCATACTTAACAATACTTGCCAATAATAAATTTCTGCTGACATGCTGTTGACAATCTTTGGGCCCCGTTAAGTCTTTTTATTTCTTTGTTGTGAATGAGTGGAGGTTTACAGAGCAGATCATCAGTTGTACATTCAATAAATCACCTACATTGCAGTCATTACAATGGTTACAATCCTTTCCTTGGACCAACAGTTAACACTATTTACCTCTATTCACTCTAACTCTTTCATTCCTCCGCTGTCTCCCACTACCTTCATCTTTCCTCTGCCAACTTCCCTCTCATTCGTTGTATATTGCCTGCCCCGTCACCCATGTTAACCACATGTCTACCAGTGAATCATTTCCCCTTCTCTCCCATCCCTGATGACCATCACAGAACGTTTCCTTTATCAAGAAAGAGATTTTCTTAACTTTTTAACACAGTGATCTCACACAATGTTTGTCCTCTTGTGATGAGCTAATTTCACTCAGCATAATGTCCTCCAGGGTCATCCAGGATAGAAGGTGTTTCACAGATTCATTGTTACTCTTCAGTGCCCCTGTTAAATCTTAAATGTGTGTACTATACTTTCCACCCTGGATGGTTCTATCTTAAGCCATATGAAGGTGGTGCCGTGGGTGAAGCTTTAGGCTGTGAACTGAAAGGCCCGTGGCTTGAGCCCAGTGGCCACTCCTCAGGAAAAAGGAAACTGTCTGCTTCCAAAAAGCTTTACAACCTCAGAAGCTTGATGGGGCAGCTATGGTTTCTCCCATCAGGCCGTGGTGGCAGGATCGACTGGCCAGCAGTGGGTGACAGGTGAAGCGTAAAAGCTCTAGACCCACGTGCACAGGGAGACTTGGAAATGTGTTTATTGCGATCAAAGGGAAAAAGTAAGCCACTAGAATGTCTTCTCATAGAATGGTGCCATACAAACACCCCCAGAACGTGAAACAATGACCACGTTTCACAGACCCTGTTCTGTTCCACAGGGCTCCCCATGAGTTTCCAGTAACAGTATGAGGGGGACTGCACCACCCTGTTCAGAGCAGCAAGCAGGCATCAGGGCTACAGTATTTGTCTCAGGTCACACAGTTAATAGGGACCCTGGTGGTGCAATGGATAAGCACTCAGCTGAAAAGCTAGCCTCATTACATGACTAGAAAATCATGAATAATATGAGGTGAATTTAATAAGTAAAAGAAAATAAGGTGTCAGTTCACTATCAGATTTCACCACTTAATGTATAAAGCTAGAGTAATCAAGGCAGTGCTGCATTGGAGCAAATAGATCAGTGGGACAGAATAGAGTTCAGACATAGATCTGCAAAGTCAATGTGGTGATGATGGTCAAGGGGGTGAATGTAAAAAAAATGTCCATTGAGAAAATGGAATAAAAAGATAATGTAATTTTTTTCCAGAAATGTTTTGAACCCCCACCCCCACCCCCCACTAGTATAGGCCAGGGAACACAGTGGCTCCATATGATAAACACTGGGCTGCAAACCACAAAGTTTGTGGTTCGAGCCTACCAGCCGCTCCACGGGAGAAAGATGAGGCTTGCTTTTCCTGAAAAGATTTAAAGCCTCAGAGACCCTATACAGGGTCGTTGTGAGTCAGAACTGACTCAGTGGCACCTAACAACAAGAAGAAGTGTATGCCAGCCAAATAAAGAGTGTACAATGTATAATCCCATTTGTATAAAATGCTGGGAAATGGATAGTGACAGCAGATCAATGATTGTGTCAGGATGAGTGAAGAATTGCACAGAAGTACAAAGACATTTTTGAAAGTGACAATTGTGCTCACTCTTTTGATTGTGGTTGTGATTTTCAGCACACCAGTATGTGAAAACATCAAATTATACTTTGTATACAAGGCAACGATGAGTTGGAACAGACTCAATGGCACTTAACAACATTGCACCTCCAAAGTGCTGTTTAAAAACTACCTTTGTCAATGTGCCTCCTAGCCAGATTTGGGTATGAGGAGTGGGGATGATGAGAAACCTTCTCCTGGGACATTTCTCCTGGTTTCTTCACTTGAATTCCCTCCAGTTATGGATTTGTGACTCCGAGTAGAGCCAGGAACTAGTCCATGGTTTACTACATTCTTTGCTGGTTTCTGTTTGAACCACCGTATACAGTCTTTCTAGCTTTTATTTCTTATCACGGTGATTAGCTGTGTGTGCAGCAGCGACTTCAGGGCGAAGGTATGCCAATCTTCAGAACCACTCTTCCTCATTGAAGTTGCTAAGAGAGACTCCAGGTCCCATCTATTCATGATTTCTGAGAAATCCAATCTGACTTCTCTCCTTCCTGGTGTTGTAACAGCATCTATGTCCATCTGAAAGTTCAGACTTCAGAACTTCAAGGGAGACAGACAATCCTTTCAGTTAGCATCCAGTACTTCAACCACTGCACCCCAGGGCTCCTCCCTCTTCCTTTTCTTCTCACCAGGTAAAGGCATGCTTCCTTCAGTGTCCCTGCTGAGCTTCCTTCCAAGAGCTCTTAGCACCTGGGCACTCTAAGCAAAGTTCGGCCTCTCCAGGTCCAACAAATGCAAAACTCTTTGTCATGGGGTACAGATGGTCAGAGGTGTCAGGGGGTCCTGAAACCTAGGGACGAGTGTCCCTTGCAAAACTCAGCACTGAAAATGCTATAGAGCACAGGCTCACTCTTATATACCTGGGACCATCGTAAGTCAGAGCCCAACTTCCACCAACTGGCACTAATTGTATTTCAGGAGAAATAATGGTAACTCCGTAACCACACTATAAAACCAAGCTCTCTGCCATCCAGTTGATTCTGACTCAGAGAAACTGTGTAGGGTTCACAAGCTGTAAATTGCTATGGGAACTGACAGGCTCTTCTTTCTTCTGCAGAGCACTCCTGAGTTTGAACTGCAGGCCTTGTGGTTAGCATTCCAGTGTTTATCTTACAACCATAAAGTATTGTTGTTGTGTGCCATCAAGTTGGTTCCAACTCATAGTGACTTTGTATAGGATTTCCAGGAATGGCTGATGGTGGGTTTGGATTGCCGACCTTGTGATTGCCAGTCCAGTGATAATCCCTCAGCGTCACACTAGAACTCACCCTCATACTATGTGTCTGCTGCTGCTGCTGGCTGTTAAATTGGTTCCAACCTTGTAGAGCGTTTCCAAGAATGCAAATCTTTATGAGAGCAGAAAGCCTCATCATTCTCCCGCAGAGCAGCTGCTGGATTCGAACTGCTGATTTTGTGGTTAGCAGCCCAATATATAACCTACTTATTGTTAGGTGCTGTCAAGTCGGTTCTGAATCATAGCAATCCTGTTTAGGGTTTCCAAGGAGCAGCTGGTGGATTTGAACAGCCTATCTTATGATTCACAGTCTAGTGCTGTACCTACAGCACTACACCAGGAGTCTTTAACCATATAATAACCATCTTTATATTCATATGTAGACCCATATTTTATCCAAGGAGCTCTGGTAGAACAGCGGTTACGAATCGGACTGCTAACCTCAAGGTCTGCAGTTCAAAATTACCAGTGGTTCCATGGGACAAAGATGAAACTTTCTGCTCAAGTAAAGATTTATAGCCTTTCAAACCCTATATAGGGTTGCTATGAGTCAAAACTGACTACACAGCACATATCCAACTTACTAACCAACCAATGCCTATATCTGTCTCTTCATCTATGTATGTAAACCTCTGAGTGACTGCAGGATGGATGGACTAAGTCCCTTACTAACCACGTAGTTCCTGTTCCCACACAGACTCTGCTACATCTCAGGTGCTCAGTCAGTCTTTGGTGATGGTGTGAGTGAGTAATAGAGTTACCCTGAGATGACAAAAACTGTCTGTGTCAGAATGTCTCTAGTGAATTCCAGATCCTGGCATGTCTTTAAATGGACTTGGTACTGGGAGTGGGGGGTGGGGGGAGAGAGTGGGGATTAGGGGAGGACTTGGAGCTGATCCTGTGCTCCATGTCTTCCTTGTTCCTGTGGATGCATCTCATCTGCACATAGTTACTGAGCGTCCACTGTGTGGAGGGAAGGAAACAGAGTTTGGGAGTTACAAAGATGGAATGAATGTTGCATCTGCTCTTAGAATCTTACAGTCTAGTTAATGAATCTTGATCACTGACATTTGATCTGTGCCAGACACTAATACAATCTACTGCCCATTTGTCAGTGGTTCATACTGTGTTATCATACTGAGATGTCATATGCATTGTCATACTGCATTGTCATACTATGTTGTCATACTGCGATGTGGTACTGTGATGTCATACTGCAGCGTTGAACTGTGATGTTGTACTTCAATGATTGGCTGTTGCTGTGATGCTGGAAACTATGCCATTGGTATTTCAAATACTTGCAGGGTCACCCATGGTTGGCAGGTTTCTGTAGAGCTTCTGGACAGACTAGGGAGAAAGGGCTGGCTTCTCTCAGCAGACATCTGGAACCACTTGTTGCCTAGAAGTACTCAGAAAGCAGACCACTCAGTGGCCCCTGATGCTTCTTCCTAAAATCAGTCATTGAAAACCCTGTGGATCATAGGAGAAAATTATCTGACTTTCTTGCTTTGGACCCTCCATCAGGAGAGATCCATCACTGGAGGAAAACATCATATTTGGTGAAGTAGGATGGCAGCAAGGGTGAGGGACACCCTCGGTGAGACAGATTGCCGCAGAAACGGTAGCAGTGGACTCCAGTGTGCTGACGGTGGTGAGGATGGCACAGGACAGAGCAGCGTAGTGTTCTGGGCTATTCTGTCCTGATCTGTGTATGCGGTCACCATATGGTGTGGTCAGTTCCATGGCAAACAACAATAGCACTATTTTAAAAAGCACAGTAGTTAAAGGATGGAAAAAAATATATACCAAGTTAGTTGTAATAAAAGATGAGCAGGAGTGGCAATACTAGTCTCTGATAAAATAAACTTTAAGGCAAAAATGAGCATTATAGACAGAACAAACGAGATGGTGGATCATGTGGATGTGCATTGAGGAGCTCCATCAGCAACAACACAGAATACTGGACCAAGCAGGCTCAGGGGATAGTGCCAGAACTCTGAACCACATATAAAGGAATGTTTACAAATTTGGAAGACTTATAGCTAGTGGAATTTGTAGCAGAAGCAAGAAATCCAGTGCTTTCTAATCCAAGACGCTCAGTTGCTCCCTGAGTGGCCATCTTGGATGAGACCAAGCGGGGGAAGGATCAGAGCACCATGGATGCCTGACGGAACCACAGAGGTAAAAGTGTGGACATTCTTTTTTTTTTTTTTTTGTATCTGTTCATTGTTATCTCGCTGTCTGCGTACCTCCATTCTGGTGATTACAGGGGGTGCTTGAGTGAATGGACACCCCACCCCAACCCCCAACCCCCAACCCCGGAGGGTTCTACTATTCATGCACACAGATCTGCTCAAAATTTAAAGTGACAGTTTCCACTAAAAACTAAATGGCAGTGCAAAACGGCCATAACTAGCCCTTAAATGTTTATCACTAGGAAAAAGGCCTGAGCAGGAGTTGTGGAGCAGGACAGGCAGACTAAAAAGGAAACAGGCCAAAAATTAAATCCTGAGTTACGTTATAATGACCAACCATGGCATCTTCACGAGTAAAGATGGAAGTCCATCTCCTGATCACATCTACCTGGAGGCAACCAGAAAGCATAAAAAATACCAAAACACACACTCATCTATGTATTTAGACCACAGCTAACTACTGCCTATGTCCCCAAAACAGAAACAGATGACCATATCAGCACATGTCCAGAAAGAAGATAAAGTGACTGTGACAAATGAGCTGGAGGTAGACCTACACTCCATATCAGATGGAGGGCAGGATTTATAAAAGCCTGAGAAAGAATTCAGAAAAATGATTATAAAATGTATCAAAAACACTATAAAATGGAGTTGAGAAAAATAAGGAAGAAGTCAGAAAAGCACTACAGAAACAATCAAATAAGATAGATACAGCATTGGAAACAATTCAAATCCTACAGAAAGAGGTCCAAATGATTAATAATAGAATACCAGAAATGGACAATACGCTGAAAGGGCAAAGGGATAGAATTGAAGAGATAGAAACCAGAACTAGTGAGCTAGAAGATAAATCTCTCAACACTACTAAGATAGAAGAACAAGCAGAAAAAAATGATGAAAAAATCTGAAGAAGGTCTAAGATGTATGTTGGACAACATGAAGAAAAATAACTTAAAAATTATCGGCATTCTGGAACAGGAAGAATTACACAAATCCACACAGGAGATAGTTGAAGAGCTTCAGGATAAAAACTCCCCTAACATTCTGAAAAGCAAAAAGGTAAACATTCAAGAAGCTCAGAGAACCCCAGGAAGGATAGACCCTAAAAGAAAATCACTAAGACATATAATAATCAAGCTCTCCAAATTCAAAGATAAGGACAGAATCCTGAAAGCAGCTAGGGAAAAGAGAAGTGTAACATACAAAGGCAAGCAAATTAGATTAAGCTTGGATCTCTCAACAGAAACCACGCAGGCAAGAAGGCAATGGGGGTATATAGATAAAACCCTGAAAGAAAAAAACAAAAACTGCCAAGCAAGAATGCTCTACCCAGGAAAGCTGTCAATCAAATACGATGGTGTAATCAAAACATTCCAGGATAAACAGAAGTTAAGGGATATTTTGCCAAAGCCAACCTTGTGATGAAAAACATCCTAAAGGGACTTCTGTGGACTAAGAAGCAACACGAAACATCACACAGAACTTAATTGACAAATGGAAGAGTCAAGAACAGAATAAAACTATAAGAGCAAATTCTGAGGATCTGGGAGGTCTATGAACAAAACAATTACAATGTGAAAGAAGTTAAATATAGAGGAACAGAGATCCAGGTGGTGAGAAGGTCAGGTAGATTACAGGATAAAATAGACTGTCTTAAATGGAAAGAAAAGTTAATGGAATATAAGGTAACCACAATGGTGGGTTGGGGTGGGGGGACTAGGGAGATGAGGAGAGAGGTGACGGTAGAGCACAGGGCAAGGACAGACACATCATAGTTCGGGTGTTGGGCAGGGCAATGTAAGAAAGGGGATGAGGTGGAAGAACAAGGTAGATAGGGAAACACTGAGACAGGTTTGCATGGGCTAAGTGGGACAGAGGTAAATAGTGATGCATGCTCAGCCTTGGAAGAACAGGGCTCTGTGATACAGGGATGTAGGCATAGTTTGAAAAGGGGAAATAATACTAAAAAGCTTGAATGACTTATGAATATTGGTTTTCTTTGCCTACTATTGTAAAATAGACATTTGAGTGGGATAGAAAGGAATGTTGGGAAACATGATTAGAGAAAACTTGTAAGCCTGTATTCAGCCTATAACTGATTGGAATACCTAAAAGGGGTTCTAGAACTTGCCCAGTGAAATAGGCCTCTTGTGGAGCCTTTGCAGAGTATAAGACCTTAGGTGGAATCCTGAGTCCCATCCAGAACCTTCTGAGGTGGGACATTCCCACTAGAGAGGACAAGCAGGCCAGCCTGGAACAGCTAAAGCAATAGGAGATACATCTTCATAGAAAGATCATCAGGAAAAACCCAAAATAAAAATGTCAGTATGACTATCTACTACAAGAATAAGCAAACTGTTCACCAGGAAGCAATCAAAGCAAGCAATCAAGTCCCTTCAGAACAACCCCCCCCCCACAAGGCTGAAACTCAAAGCAGGCATGAACACATGAGCAGGCATGTAAGTTTGCTGGTGACCAAGTTGGTATACTGGTGAGTAGAAGAGGGGAAAAGCAGCAATGAAGAAATGGGCTGAGTTCAACCACGTTCCATAGATTTCCATTGACCTGGAGATGAGACAGAGAAGAGGAAGGGCTGGTTGGTACAAAGTGTGGTGAGACCTGACGACACCTGAGCCCATGGACAAGGACATACCCACAGAGGGCTAGAGCTGTGACTGAAACATCTAGCTGATATGAAGTGAGGGGAGATGCACAAGAATACCCAAAGTTGCAGGTAGTACCCATTTACCTAGCCTCAATGGTTTGATAATCAGAACTCGACTAGAGGAAGATAAAAACAAACAAACAAACAAGCAAAAAACAATTTTTGATTAAGGAAACAAGGGTAAATTGCTACAATTAAAATGAACCTGGCCTATACTCATGGAGGTAGTAACTCTAAATACCAACAGAGAGGGAAGGAGTCTTCACATCAAATATCAATGGTATCCCCTGTGTCCACAGGATAGATAGGTACGGACAACTTAGACATTGGCTACCAAAAATGAGGGGGTGAAAAAAGCACAAAGTGACTGGCTTACAAAGTTTCAAGAGGGAGTTTAGTTTAAGAGTGTATGGGGGAAGAAAGAGTCCCCACTGAATAGCTTTAATCTTGTCTAGATGGGTCTGGTTAAAAGAGGTGGAGATAAGATTCTTATGATTCAATAGTGAGTAATTGTTATCATGACTAATTGCGACTTTCACAATTGTAAAGATAGAAATTTTGTAACAAAAATGGGGGAGCAATTAATCTTATAGTCCAGAAACAAAGAATCCTAGGACCATCAAGGGAGAAGACCACAAGTGGAATGCAGGACTTTATCCAGAGAAGCAGCGACACCAGAGATGAAGGCAGAGATGGGGACATGGAGAGAGGGAGCAGCTGAGGACTCTAGATTCACGGTAAGAGAGGGAATAAGAGATAGTGGCCAGGAGGCAGACTTGTCAAATGTGCCCTTTGGTGGTGTTAATTATTATATATGCTTGAGTTTTTTGTTTGTTTGTGTGTATGTTTTTTAAGAGCTAAAGTGAAAAGAGAGAAATACTGCTAAGTGATAGTACAAGGAGTGGATTGTAATCATTGTGATGAAACAAGTTGTGTGATTTGTTGAAAATAAAATTGATGATCTGCCCTGTAAACTTTTACTCAATCCGTGATAAAAACGTAAAGAAAAAAAAATGAGCATAATAGATAAAGATAGACATTATCTCATAATTTAAAGGGACAATTGAACAAATTGCCATAATGAATATCTGTACTCCCAATGAAAGAGCTCCAAAATATATAAAGCAAACTCTAATAGATTTGAAGAAAGAAATAGACAAATTGACAATAATAATGGGAGATATTAAACACCACTTTTGAAAATGGATAGAACAATCAGAAAGAAACTCAACAAAGACACAGAGGAACTAAACAGCACAATCAGTCAATTTGACCTCATAGATGTGTACAGAGCACTCATCTCCACAACAGCACAATACACATTATTTTCCAGTGCATATGGAACATTCTCCAGAATTGACAATATGTTGGGCCACAAAACAAGCCTCCATAAATTTACAAACATCAAAATACTACAAAGCATCTTCTCAGATCATAATGCTATAAAATTAGAAATCAACAACAGGACAACCAAGGAAATAAAGTCAAACACATAGAAACTGAATAACACCCTGCTTAAAAGTTACTGGGTAGGAGAACAAATAAAAGGTGAATTATCAAAGTTCCTAGAAACAAATGATAATGAAAACACACCATACCAAAATCTTGGGCACATCGCAAAAGCAGTGCTGAGATGACAATTTATTGCAATAAATGCACATCTAAAAACAAGAAATAACCAAAGTCAACACTTTGACACAACATCTCCAACAACTAGAAACAAACCAGCAAAGTAAACCTATAGTCACCAGAAGAAAAGAAATACTAAAGATTACAGCAGAACTAAATGAGATAGAAAACAGATAAAACTATAGAAAGAATCAACAGGACAAGAAACTGGTTCTTTGAAAAGACTAATAAAATTGATTAATCATTGGTAAACCTAACAAAAGAAAAGAGGGGAAAAAATACAAATAACATGCCCAAGAAACCACATGGGCGATGTCAGAACAGAATCAATAGAAATAAAAAGGATAATAACAGAATACTATGAAGAGTTGTACACCAAAAAAATTGAAAACATAGAGGAGATGGATGCATGTTTAGAAAAACACAACCTACCTAAACTTACATAAAGTGAAGTAGAAAATCTGAACAGACCTATAACAAAAGAAGAAATTGATCAGATCATTAAAAACTCCCAACCAAAAAAAGCACAGGTCCAGATGGCTTCACTGATGAGTTTTACCAAACATTCAGGGAAGATCTGTCACCAGTTCTACTCAAATTATTCCAGAATATAGAAAAGGATGGAAAACTTCCTAATACATTCTATGAAGCAAGAGTAACCCTCATACCAAAACCAGGGAAGGACATTAGTAAGAAAGAAAATTATAGACCAATTATCATTCATGAACACAGATGAAAAAAATTGTAACAAAATCCTAGCCAACAGAAATCAATAACACATCAAAAAAATAATACATCATGA
>NW_006408799.1:2385554-2388884 GCF_000296735.1 Chrysochloris asiatica | reverse complement strand
CTGAGGCCATGGACAAGGACATAGCCATGGAGGGTTAGAGCTGAGAGTGAAGTGGCCAACTGATATGAAATGAGGGAAGGCGCACAAGAATGCCCAAACTTGCAGATAGTACCCATCTGACCTAGCTTCAATGGCTTAATGATCAGAACTTGACTAGAGGAAGATTTTGAAAAAAACTGATAATGGATACAAGTGCAAATTGCTACATTTGATGAACTTGATCTATACTTATGGATGAGTAGCTCAAAATGCCAACTGAGAGGAAAGGAGTTTTCACATCAAGGATCATTCCTATCCCCTCTGTACACAAGATTGATAGGGAGGGCAACATAAACATTAGCTACTTAAAGTGAAAGGGGAGAGCTATAAAGGCATGAAGTGATAGGCTTACAAGTTTTTAAGAGGCAGTTTTGTTTTACAGTGTGTGGGGGAAGGTAGAATTCCCACTGAATAATTTTCATCTTGTCTAGTGGGTCTGGTGAAAGGAGATGGGGGATAAGATTTTTTTTTTTTTTTTTTAACTTTTTATTGTGAATTGAGTGATAGTTTACATAGGAGAACATTGGTTTTACACTCATACTTCCATTGCAATGAATTCAATCTCCTATGTGCACTATTCAACAGTATTTGCTTCTATTCCTTTTGTTTTCTTTTTCTTTTAATAGGGCTATAGACACAAAAACATGCAAGGATATATAGTAATATAAAAAACCAAAGGGCACATTCTGCAAGCCTGCCTCCTGGCCGCCAGTACTCATTCTTTCTCTTCCCATGAGTCTAGAGCCCTTAGCTGCTCTCTCTTTCCATGTCCTCATCTCTGCCTTCATATCTGGTGTCGCTGCTTCTCTGGATATGGTCCCACATTCCACTCATACTCTTCTCCCTTGATGGTCCTAGGGTCCTCTGTTCGTGGACTGTAAGATTAACTACTTCCCATTCTTTATTACAAAACTTCTACCATTACAGTTGTGACCGTTGCAATTAGTCATGATAACAGTTACTCACTATTGAATAAGAATCTTATCCCCCTCTCTTTTCACTAGACCTGTCTAGACAAGATGAAAACTCTTCAGTGGGGACCCTACCTTGCCCTGCATACTCTTAAACTAAGCTCCATCTTGAAACCTTTCAAGCCAGTTACTTTGTGCTTTTATTGCCCCCTCATTTTAGGTAGCCAATGTCTAAATTGTCTTTCCATCAACCCTGTTTATTACAAGGGATAGAATTGACACTTACGTGATGACTTCTTCCCTCTCAGTTGGTATTTTGAGCTATTACATCCATAAATATAGGTCAAGTTTATTTAATTGTAGCAATTTAGAATTGTTTCCTTTATCAAAAAATTGTTTTTTAAATCTTCTTCTAGTCGAGTTCTGATCATCAAGCCATTGAGACTAGGTCAAATGGGTACTATCTGCAAGTTTGGGCGTTCTTCTGTCTCCCCTCACTCCATATCTGTTGGATGCTTCACTGTTAGCTTTAGCCCTCAGTGGCTATGTCCTTGTCCATGGGCTCAGGTGTCCCAAAGTCTCACCACACTTCAGACCAACCAACCCTTCCTCTTCTCTCTCTCATCTTCAGGTCATCTGAAGTCTATGGAATGTGGTTAAACTCAGCCCATTTCTTCATTGCTGCCTTTCCCCCTTTCCACTCACCAGTAGACCAATGTGGTTTCTAGAAAGTGTACATACCTGCTCATGTGTTCTCTTTGAGTTTTAATCTTGTAGGGGGGTTTATTCTGAAGGGATTTGATTGCTTGCCTTGATGGCTCCCCAGAGAACAACTTGCTTGTTCTTGTAGTAGCCAATCATATTGCCATTTTGCTTTGGATTTTTATTGCTCATCTCTTTTTTCAAGAAGTGTCTTCTGTTGGTCTAGCTGTTCCAGGATTGTCTGCTTGACCTTTCTAGTGGTAATGTCCCACCTCAGAAGGTTCTTGATGGGGCTCAGGATTCCACCTAAAGTCCTATACACTGCAAAGTATCTGCAAGAAGCCTATTTCTCTGGGCAAGTTCTAAAACAACTTTTAGGTATTCCAGTCACTTATAGGCTGAAGACAGGCTTACAAACTTTCTGTAATCATGTTTTCTGGTATTCCTTTCTAGGGGCTAAGATTCTTAAGATTAAATAGTGTGTAATTTTTATCACAGCAAAGTTCAATTGTCACAATTGTAAAGGTAGAAGTTTTGTAACTAAAAGAGGGGAGTAGCTAATCTTACAGCCCAGGAACAAAGAACCCTAGGACCATTAATGGAAAAGAGTGTAAGTGTAATGTGGGACCTTATCCAGAGAAGCAGCGAAAGCAGAGATGGAGGCAAAGATGATGAAATGGAGAGATAGAGCAGCTGAGGACTCTAGATTTATGGAAAGAAAAAGGTTGTGTGCTGGTGGCCAGGAGGCAGGCTTGCAGAATGTGTCCTGGGGTTGTTCAAATGTTTATATATTCCTGAGTATTTCTTTGTACATCCCCCCCAAAAAAGAAAAAGAAAACAGAGGGAATAGAAGCAAATACTGTTGAATGATGATTCACAGAAGAGATTGTAATCATTGCAATAAAATGAAATATAATAGCATTAGTGTATAACCAATGTTCTCCCATGTAAACTATCACTCATTTCACAATAAAAACTTGAAAAATAAACAAACAAAAAAGCACAGTAGTGCTGATCACAACAACCCTCTGAAGTTGGTAACCTGTGTGCAACCATTCACAGTTACAGAGAAGGAAGTGGAGGCCCAGGGAGGTTAAGTTTCGTACCTAAGATCTGTCACTGTGGGATGGAAGGAGCCAGATTTCTGAGGTAAGCAGCCAGCCTCAAAGCCTACAGTCCTGACCACTAGACATGAGGAGGGCACTGGAGGAAGTTACATTGAGTGTGGAGCAAAGCACCATCCCTGCAGTCTCCCCACCTGAGAATCTGTCGGGAGTGGACTTCTTCCATCTTTGTAAACTGCCAAACCACCAGGGGAGCTTGTTTTCTTCCGTTTGCCAAGCTTCTTTGAAGGCCTTCACAGGGAAGATGAAGAAAGGGATTTTAGAGTGTGATTATATTGTAATCTCTGAGTGTCTGAATTGCTGATTAATTTATGGACTTTCATTTCTAATTGATTAGTAACTGTGTTGTTTGTCCATAAATTGTGGTTTACAGAAGTCCTGCAGCCAGTTGGACATCATCAGTGGGGGGTGTATGTCTTAACTCATAAGGAGAAATAGAAACTGCAGTCATGCTGATATCTGGAATTGGTGCTTCCCACTTACGTCGACAGTCATCAAGGTTCTCTGTGTCCCGCATCAGCTGGACCCACAATACTGGGACACTAAAAGGTTCA
>NW_006408799.1:2366455-2384833 GCF_000296735.1 Chrysochloris asiatica | reverse complement strand
ATTTCAATTTATATTCAGTCAGTTCCTGGAGCCTTGTTGGCCAGTGACTTCCATGCAGCTTGGACTTCTTCCTTTAAAACCATTGGTTCTTGATCATATGCTGCTTCCTGAAATGGTTGAATGTTGACCAGTTCTTTTTTTGGTACAGTCCACTTCATTTCCAAATGTAGAGTTGACATATGTAAAAACAGCTTTCTTATTCCCTGTCTCACAAATAAATTTAAAGATGGATCAGGGAATCCATATTCTGATGTATGCCTTTTTTGTATTGAGATGTTGGCAAGTCATTCAATTGAGAAGCGAACATTGGCGTGGTTTGTGGACACACTCTTCCTGGATGCCAGGCTGCTCTGCTGCACGTGGCACCTGTGGGAGCAGCTGGCAGGATGTGGAAGATGAACCTCAGCCCCAGGGGCAGTGGGGCTGCACCGGAGGCTGGGGACCAGCAAGATGTTGATGGTGGAGGACATGGTTTCCTAGCAACCTCTCTGCATTGACTCATCTTGAAAGGTCCTCTGTCTGTTGTGGGTTAGAATGAAATTTCAAAGACACTCTGAGACTGACTCTAAGTTTATTTAGGAGGAGTGGTAGAAATACTCAAAAGAGATTTCAGGCACTTCTGGTCTCCTGCAGGACAGCCTGGCAGACCCCTCCTGGAAGACCACCATTGTTCTGTTTCTGGCCTTGAGCTTCCTTCCCTTTGCCTCTCCCACTGCAGAAGCCAGGCAGCTGAGAGTAAGCTGTCAGGTTATTTGGATACTACTGCCTGCTTTCATCCTTCTTTATGCCAGCAATTTGGACATTATTGTTCCGGATGGAATATGCCTCACATAATTCCTGTTGGCCAGAAGACAGACCTGGCTGCCTCCTTGGCCTTTTGTTCCTGCACTTTGACCGTGATTCCTGTATTAATTAGATTCTCTGTTTATCTTTGGTGTTGGCGTATTTGAGAATTACATTCTGGCATGGTTCCTAGTGATGCTGAGGAATCCTGGCATGTGCCCGAATGACCTGAGACCCCAGCCACTTCCTCACGCAGGCAACCTCGCTGCAGGCTTCCTTCTCTCCTCCCCAGGAACCTGTCTTCTGCTTCAATAGGGTCCCCAGTAGGGCAGTGGGGTACACATCAGGTGATCTGTTCTTGAAAGATTAGCGTGTAGGAAACAGTATGGTGAGTGTCTAGGTCTACACTGTCCTACAGTGTTGCTATGAGTGAGGACTGATTTGAAGGCATACAAAAACAAGTGTCAGTGAAGGATGATGGAAACAGAGAGTGAGTAAGGTAGCATGATGTGGAGAACATTATTATTACACATAAAAATTGTTGAAGTGGTAAATGTTTTGGTATACATGAAAGGAATTTAAAAAGTTTGAGGAAAAGTTTTATTATCTTTTCATTCAATGTTTCCATGGAATTGCATTGAAATATATAAGCCCCCTTGTATATTTTATCACAATAAAAACAATGAACACAACTGGGTGACAGGAATTTAAATAGGAACCAAAAACCCAAAACCAACAGAGCTCTCTTCCCACATACTGAGCACAAAATAAACACAGTTCTAAGAGACACAGGTTGTAAGTAGGGACCATGTTTAATTGAGACCTGGTGACCCCAACTATCCACAGGCCCAGTCTTCATGCCTCATTGGCTTGGGAGTGGGGTCAGGCCTAGGAGCAACAGAGGGCAGGTCTGGGGGATACCTACAGGTGGTCACCTATGTGAGGAAGAGGCCGGGGCCTTAGGTCACCCAGACTTACTCCATTTGTCATGATGTTAATGAGTGTGAGTAGTTTTGTTTTTGTTTTTATACACTGATGTGCAATCCATACTGAACTCTTTACTCTGTGACCTTCATCAGTAAGAATTTCAAATCCTATTTGCATCCAGAAAGTAAAGTTGTATCACCAGCATATTACAGGTTGTTAATGAGTCTTCCTCCAATCCTGATGCCATGTTCTTCATATAATTTAGCTTCTTGGATTATTTGCTCAGCATACTGATTGAATAAGTATGGGGCACAGTTTTCCTGATTTTAAACCATTCAATATTCCCTTGTTCTGTTCGAATGATTGACTCTTGATCTATGTACAGGTTCCTCATGAGCACAACTAAATGTTCGGAAATGCCCCTTCTCTGTAATACTATCCATAGTTTATCAGGATCCAAATAGTCTAATGCCTTTTCATAGTCAATAAAGCACAAGTAGCATAGTGGTTACGAATCGGTGTGTGAACCGCAAGTTCAGCAGTTCAAAACTACCAGCTGTTCCATGGGAGAAAGATGAGGTGTTCTGCTCCTGTAAAGATTTATAGCCTTGGAAACCCTGTACAGGGTCGCTGTGAGTTGGAACTGACTCCATGGCACATAGCCACCACCAGCAAAGTACAAGTAAACCTCTTTCTGCTTTCAGCAAACATCCATCTAATGTTAGCAAATAACCCTCCTTTCACATCCTTTTTTGAATCTGGCTTGAATTTCTAACAACTCTGTCAATGAACTGCTGGGGCCATTTTTGAATTATTAGCAAATTTTACTTGCATGTGATATTAATGATACTGTTAAATGTTTCTTAACTCCACTGGGTTACCTTTCTTTGGACTAGGTGTAAATATGGATATCTTACAGTTGGTTGGCCAGTTGGCTGTCTTCCAAATTTCTTGGCATAGATGAGTGCCTCCAGCGCTGCATCAGTTTGATGAAAGATTTCAGTCTGTATTGAATCAATTCCTAGAACCTTGTTATTTGCCATTACCTTCTGTGCATTGTGGACTTCTTCCTTCAATAGCATCGGGTCTTGATCATATAATACCTCTTAAAGTGGTTGAACATTGATGAATTCTTCTTGGTACAGTGAATCTGCATAGTTCTTCTAGTTTCATTTGATGCTACTGCATCATTTAATATTTTTCCCATTGACTACGTCACTATTTCAAATCGAGGCTTGGATTTTTTCTTCATTTATTTCAGTTTGAAAAATGCTGAGAGAGTTCTTTGCTTTTGATTTTCTAAGTCCAGTTTTTTTGTACAGTTTATTGTAAAACTTGACTTTGTCTTCTTGAGCTACTCTTGGAACTTTTCTGTTCAGGTCCTTTAAGTCATCATTTCTTCCAGTAGCTTTAACTTCACAAGCAAGTTTCAGAGTCTCTTCTGACATAACATTTTGATGTTTCTTTCTTATCTTTTTAATGATCATTTGGTTTTTTTCACTGATGATGCTCTTGATGTCATTCAACAATTCTTCTGGTTTTCAGTCTAATGCATCAAATCTACTTTTGACGTGGTCTTCTAAACTTAGGTCATCCATATTCAAAGTCATATTTTGGCTCTCTTGAAGTTATTATAATTTTCTTTAGCCTCACTCTGAACTTACATAAGAGTAAGTGATGATCTGGTCCACAGATCTGGCCCCTGGCCATGTTTTGTCTGATTATATTGAGCTTTTCCATTATCTCTTCGCATAGATGTAGTCAGTTTGATTCCATATGTATAATCACTGTTTATGTTATCAAAAAGAGATATTTGCAATGAATAAGTCATTGGTCTTGCAAAACTCTATCATGTGATCTCCAGCATCATTTCAGTCACCAAGGTCATATTTCCAACTAATGATCCCTTCTCTTTGTTTCCAACTTTAACATTCTAATCACCAGTAATTACCAATTCATCTTGATCACATGTTTGGTCAACTTCAGACTGAAGAATTTGATAAAAGTCTTCAATTTCACATCATTGGCTTTAGTGGTTGATGGTTAAATTTGAATAGAGGAAGTAACTGGTATTCTTTGTTGTTTTTGTTAAGTGCCATCAAGTCAGTTCTGACTCATAGTGACCCTGTATGGATGAAGTTAGCAGTCCAGTGTTTATCTAACAGCACCACACCAGGATTCTGGTCTTCTTCACAGATGAATGACTAGTACCCTCTTACTGACAGCATTGATTTTCAAAATAGATCTTTAAATTCTCTTTTTGACAATAATTGTGATATCATTTCATTTCAAATAGTCATTTCTGGCATAGTAAACCATGTGATTGTCTGATTGAAAATGGCCAATACCAGTCCATTTCAGCTCATTAATATCCTGGTGTGGCATTGTGGGTTAATGCTCTGGATTGCAAAGTCGTTTGAATAGCAAGGTTGGCAGTTTAAGCTCACCAGTCACTCCTTGGAAACCCTATACAGGGTTGCTATGGGCTGGAATCAACTTGACAGCACTTAACAACAATAACAACCACACCTTAGGATATCGATCTCTATACGTCCGTTCTATTTTTGACACCTTCCAGTGTTCCTAGTTCCATACTTTGTACATTCCACGTTTCAGTTATTAATGGATATTTTCTGCTGTTTCTTCTCATTTTGAGTAGTGCCCCATTAGCAAATGAAGGTCCTGAAAGCTGAGTACCCCTCGGATAATACTTTCCATTTCCCCTCCTACTCATCCATGGTAACCCTGATACACTTTGGCCTTTATACTTCATCCAGGCTGTTTGATGGGCAGAGTGCATAACTCACTGGGTTTCCTGAAGAAATTCAATTCATTAAAAAGGTGCCAGGAGTTAACTGGAATCAGAGGAGCACACACATGTGCAAGTCAGAAGTCTGCATGGTGGATAATGTCTCCTTCAGATTGGTGACTCTGCTTCGTTAACAGGTTGGAATCACTTTCTGGCTGTCCTCTGCTCCCCGCAGGCCTGACTCTACTCCAAAGTCAGTGAGGTATGATGACCCAGCTTACAGATGGGTCAGGGACACCAGGCCTGGGTCAAACATGGCCCCTACAGTCTGTGTTTCTTAGAAATGTGGTCTCTGATGGGGCCCTCTAGAGGTCCCAGACTCTCATCCTATTAGTTTTGTAAGACCTGCATTAAGATAGTGCTGTGGGATTGGCTTTGAACCAGTCACATTGGTCAGGAAGATAGTGTGTACTGATTGGCCAGGCTGGACCACATGGCCACCCCGGGCATCAGCCTGGCCCAGACTGCACCCATGGAATGTAGGGAGGGGTGGTTTTCTAGTGTACATTGGAGGGGTATTTCTCAGGTAAGTGAGGATGCTCTTGTGGTATTGTTGTACGGTGCTATCCAGTTGGTTCTGACTCATAGCAACTCTATCTAGGCTTTCTGAGGCATTAAGTCTTTGTGGGCGCTCCCTTCCACAGAAGAAGAGGCTGAGGCTCAGAGTTGTGAAGTGGCCCTGACTGTGCTGCTCAGGCAGAGACACAAGGGGAGAGCCCAGGCTCACCTTACTCAGAGTCGCCATTTCATCACCTGTTTGCTGCCATCCACAAATGTGTCCTTTAGGACTTAGGACTTAGGAAAAACTGAATGAATTAAGGAATTTGAACTAGTACTGAAATGTTAGGGGCCCCGGTGTTGCAGTGGTTGGCGCTTTGTCTTTAACCACAAGGCTTGAACACATCAGTGTCTTGAACTCACAGCAATAAAAAAGATAAGGCATTCTGTTTTAGTAAAGATGGCAGCCTGAGAAATACTGTGGGGCAGTCACTCTGAGATGGAATTGACTTGATTGTATTGGTTTGAATCGTCAACCATGTGGTTAGCAGTTCAGTGCTTATCCTATAGTGCCACACGAGGAGTCTGGGCTTGAGTTGTTGGTGTTGTTATGTGCAGTGGAGTTGGTTCCGACTCATAGCGACCCTGTACAGGGTTTCCGAGGCTGTAAATCTTTACGGGAGCAGAAAGCCTCATCTTTTTCCCACGGAACAGCTGGTAGTTTCAAACTGCCGACCTTGAGGTTCGCAGTCCAATTCGTAACCAGTACGCTAACAGGGCTCCTTTTGGGCTTGAGTTAGAGGGGTGCTTTTAAGGAGCTCTGATTCTACAGTGGGTAAGTACTTGTCTGCTAACCAAAGGCCTGGAGCTCAAACTTACCAGCTACTCCCTAGATGAATAATGTGTCAGTCTGCTTTTGCAAAGGTGCACAACCTTGGAAATTCTATGCTGTTATTGTTGTTTTAAGGTTCTGTTGAGTCGGTTCTGACTCCTGTCAACCCTATGCACAGCCGAATGAAGCATTGCCTAGTCCTGTGTCCTCCTCACAATTGTCGTCTTGTTTGAGCCCATTGCTACTGCCACTGTGTCAGTCCATCTCCTTGGGGTTTTTCTCTCCTTCTCTGACCGTCCACTTTACCAAACCTGATGTGTTAGTCTAAGGACTGGTCCCTCCTGATAACATGTCTCATGGATGAGAGCCATCCTGGCTTCTAAGGAGGATTCTGGAGATTCTTCTTCCAACGCCAATTTGTTTCTTCTTCTGGCAGTCTATAGGGATTTCTGGAAACCCTACAGGGTAGTTTTATCCTGCTCTATAGGGTCGCTGTCAACTCTACACCAATGTTTTTCTTGCTATTGTAGTTTTAAGACTGTTTAAGGGGCCCCTGGTGGGGCAATGGTTAAAGGGTTGGCTGGTAACCAAAAGGTCAGCATTTTGAATTCAAAAGGTCAGCAAGCCACTCCAGAGGAGTGTGATGCAGGGGTCTGCTTATGTAAAAATGACAGCCTTGAAAACCCTGTGGGACATTCCTACTCTATCCTATAATAGGGACATTATGAATTGGAATCCACTCAAGAGTGGTAAGCTGTTGGCTTAGGGAAGTGTTTGTAGTGTGTAGGGGGAGGGCAGTCCCAGGAATGATGCCCAAACACTGGCTGTAAGCCTAGAGCAGGGATGAGCAATGTCAGGCCAGAGGGCCATATAAGGCCAGCAAAATCATTTGGTCTGTCCCTGCCAAGGCAACCGCAGTTCCAACCATCACATTAGGGGTGAGTATATTAAATGTTTGACCACATATAGCAGGCAAATTTTTAAGTTGATTGTTTTGTGTGGCCTCTGAATTATGTTATAAATTTTGGCAGAAAAAGGATTGCCCATTCCTGGCTTAGAGGTTGAAATGAGGGATGAGCCCTAGTAAGAAAGTGGGGCCTTAGGAAAAGCCTGTAGAAACAGATGGATGAAGTCATTCCCTTAGAGCAGTTGGTCCATGCCATTCTCTGAGTGTAGACAAAGTGAACAGACATCTTATTATCAACAAGGATGATGCTGTCAAAGTAAATCAATAAGCCCACATCTCCAGGCTGCAGCAAACAAGAATCTTTAATAGAGTTATCTCAGTCAGCCAGGACAGATAATCACAGAGGTGCCAAGATTTAACTTCAAAGACAGGAATGGAGTGCTTACAAGAACAGAAACAAAAACAACATAGAGGGTGTGCCAATGAAAACCAAAGAGCACATGAAAACTGTTGCCTTAAACTGGGAGGATGAATGTTTTGTGTAGTTTCCATTCTGATATCTCATAGTTTATTTGTCTCATGTGGAAGCTGAGCCTTGCACCTCAGGACCTTCAGAAATTAGAGGTGAAGATGTGTCCACTGATGATTCTTGGCAAATAATGTCGTTTGGCAGTTATGTAATGATGTAATCGCCCTCTGTGATGAGATTTGCTATGAGCAGCCAGTCAATTGAAAGGGAGTTTCCTTGGGGGTGTGGTCTGCATCCAATATATATAGACATTATGACAAAGTTCTCTAGCTTTTTGCTGGATCTGGACCCTGTATCTGGTATATAATCATCTGAACTCCGGTTTTGGGGACTTGAAGCAGAAGCCTGATGAATTATCTGCTATCTTGGTATTGGCTAGCCCTTGCATCCTGGGAACCTGCAGCCTACCATCTGACTTACTAACATCGGGGATCAGTCCCTGCACCTATGTGAGTTAGCTGAAATCCCGAGCCTGACATTGTACCCATGGATTTGGGAGTTTCCAACCTTGACAACAGCGTGAGCCATTTCCTTGAGAAACATAAACAAGGCGACTTCAAAAAGCTCATGGGAAAATTTAATTATCTTTTAATTCCATTTCCCATGAACTTAATGAAGCCCCTTTTTAGATACACTATCTGTATTGATTTTACTTCTTTACAGAACACAGCCTAATACTGCTAGTTTGAGCTAACCCATTGTCCTCAAGTAAAGGGGGGTTGTTGATTCTCATAAAAACATCTTGGGAAGGTTGGGATTCTGACAGTGCAGAAACCAGACAGAGACTGGATCTCCATCTTTTTCCTGTGGAGCTGGCCTATTACTTAGCAACTGAAATGAGGTTTATAAATCTTTCCAGTGATGTCTCATGGGACCCTTCCAGCAGGACACATGCTCTTTCTCTGCCCTTCCAGAACAAGACTTTCTCTGACCAGGAATTCCAAGCAGCTCTTCTCATGCAGGACAGCACTCAAAGTCACTCAAGGACATGCGTTCGGGTGTCTCTTTTTGCTGTCAGTGCATCTTGTGCATATTGGTTTCCTGTGACCAACTCGGCCTGACTTGGTTCTGACTTGCTGGGTCTCTCTTTGGAAATACCCGCAGAGTCTGATTTTGAAACTCCAACCTGCTTTGGGCAGCAGTAAGCAGTCTCTGTCAGCTCCTTTTACTTTGGCCTTCCAGAGTCTCTCTCCTACTTCCTGTTTCCGGAGCAGGTGTGGGGAGGCTCCCTTTTCAGATGGACCCCTCTCCTTTGTGGGGGTTTCAGGAATAATCTCTCAGTTCCTGATTTTTTACACCTTGAGTGTACAGCACACTACTTTCTTACATCAAAGTTTCTTTTATGAGAGAAACTTTCAGAAATATTTTCCAAATAAACAGGAATCCTGCAGATTTTGCTCTCCTTCCCCCAGAGTACCCTTATCCTGCCAAAATTCCTGTCTTTCATGTCACTAATTTATGTTCAAACTTGGACTCCTAAGCTGGTGGCTGCAGCATCCATGCCAGTGGTACCTCATTAGCAGGCTTCTCTCCAGCAAGTTCTGTGCAGGTTAGAGCCAGTGCAGGGAGCTGGGTGGCACCATATGGTGGGTTTTCACCAGATAAACAGCTCCTAATCCCTTCTGAGGCAGTGCTCATGAATGTCAAGTGCATGAATCTTCCCCAAAGCTAAGGAGCGTGGTGGAGGCTTTATAATCTCCCACATCCAGGGATGAAACACTAGCATGAAAGCATCCCACCACTAAGTAAGTACTAAAGCACCGAATCACAGTATTGGGCCCAGGTGACTAGAGTGCTCTTGATAAGGGACAGGGTTTGGAAGAACATATCTCTCTCCAAATGCAGAGTCAACCTGTGTTGAATTCAATACGGATTTTTTCTCTGCGTGGCCCTTTAGAATAAGCACTGGACTGCTAGCCACAAATCGGTGGTAGGAACTCACCAGCCACACCTTGGAAATACTATATAGGCCCACCATGAGTTGAAACAACTAGATAGCACTTAACAACAACATCTGTCTATCTGTCACTCTACCTATCATCTATCTCTCTGTCTATATATATCCTGGTATGATGCCGTAGTATAAGCCCTTGACCACAAGTTCAGTTTGAACCATGAGGGCAGTAGTTCAAACTTACAAGCCACTCCTTGGAAACTATACACAGTCACTATGAGTCAGAACTGGCTCAACAGGACTTAACAACAACAATCTATCTATCTATCTATCTATCTATCTATCTATCTATCTATCTATCTACCTATTGTTGTTAAATGCCATGGAGTCAGTTTTGACTCATATCGTCCCTGAATTGAGTTTCCAAGGAGCAGCTGGGTTTGAACTGCTGACTTTGTGGTTCACAGTCCAGTGCTGATCCTACAGTGCCACACCAGGAGTCCATGTATTTACATCTATCGTGTATCTTATCTATCTATCTGTCTATCTATCTATCATCTATGTCTCTGTCTACTTTTATCTCTATCACCTACATATATTGTCATCTATCTATGTCTATCATCTATCCATCTATCTCCATCTACATGATCATTGATATAGTTGAGCTCAATGATGTGGCTGTTGTGGCAACTCATCTCATTGAATTTCCTTCATTTTTGCTGACCCTCTACTCTACCAGGCAGGATGCCCTTTTCCAGAAATTGGTTCATGGGTGTCCACATTGTGTACTTTACATGGATGAAACCTATTTTACATAAACTGTACTTCAGTCACATTGGTTAAAAACACCACTGTGTGCATTTAGTTCTGTTGCCCTCCTGAGAGGAGGCTGTGTCTGCAGAATACAGATACTACTCAACCCATGGTAAGCTGTGTTCCCTTGGAGCAGTGGCCTCAACTGGACCTGAATTTTCTCATTCATGAAATAGAACAAAACACCAAACACAGAGATTTAATAAGTATAAAATAAATAAATCAATGACACCCAAACCAGTTGCTGCTGAGCTGATTGACCCATGTTGATCCTATATGTGTCGGAGTAGAACTGTGCTCCCTAAACTGGTTTTTTCCTAGTAAATCACCAAGACTTTCTTCTGAAGTGCATCTGGGTTGACTCAAACTGTCAACCTTTTGGGTAGCAGCTGAGGACAATAGCCATTTGCAGCATCCAAGGATTCCTTTTATAATCATCACCATCATTAGTATTTATACAAATTCAGGACAAAGTAAGGACTCATGTGGAGACCTCTGTCTATCAGACACAGTGCTGCCCACAACTGTCTGGTCCATCCTGACTCATAGGTACTGTACAAGAAAGAGTAGATCTACACAACTGGGTTTCCAAGCCTGAAGTCTTCATGGAAGTTGAGTGCCCCATTTCTCTTCTATGGAGTGGATGATGGATCCAAACCACAATTTGGCTACCAGGGGAGCACTTTACTACAGCACCATCAGGGCTTAAGTCACAGGTCTATCCCCACACTAAATTCTGTAATGAATATTAAGTACTTGGTTTTTATGAGAAACAAATATCACACTGTGTTCTTTATGTGGTTTAGCTAGCCTTTCTTTTCTCATAAATTTGATTTTCTGCATTTCTTGTGTATGTGGAAGAAATTTACCAACTGGTTCTGTAGCTTTGCTTCTTTCTAACTTTGTGCCACCTTTTTTCTGGTTGACTGTGGGGTTTTGGGGGTGGATTGTCTTGTACGGTTAGGTTTCACATGTGTGGACAAATGGATCCATACAGTGCACATTTGGCATAATAAGTGAACATACTTCTTAAATTTTTTTGTCTTCTAAATGGAAAACAAAGCAATATGTGCTACTTATGGGGTTCCCACAGTAACATACTTTCATCCTAAGACTTTCCCTTTTGCCCCCATTACCCTAGAGTATTGCCATTGCAAGAGTGTTAATTTGACAATTAAAATATTATCCTCCAAAGACTACTTCCCCAGTGCCATCTTCCACATGTTCAAACACGGAAGTGGCAAACACCTTCTGTTTTCTGTCACACAGTCATGACATCCTTAGCCTGCATCCCATTAGAATTCATACAGTGTGGTTCTACCTATTCTCTTGGGGCTCAGAAAACCCTGAAGGACTTGTCGAGATGAATCCTGCGATGATTCTGATTTAGAACTACAGCTTTTTGTGTCTCAGTTTCCTTCTACCACTTCCTCCCCTAACATACATACACCCAAGGTGGAACCCAGTGATGTCAGAGACCTCATTTCTGAACTAGGAGGCCAAATTCCCTGTTGAGCAGTTCTCAGATTTAGATCCCAAATTTCCATTTCTTGGGGCTCCTAGTTTCTCCTCCTGAATTCATTCCTCTCATGACATAGGAGATGAGTGTCATTCTCAATGCCATTACCAAGAGCACCAGGTTTAAGAGCTCTTCTTACCCTCA
This sequence comes from Chrysochloris asiatica, assembly GCF_000296735.1. Taxonomy (NCBI): domain Eukaryota; kingdom Metazoa; phylum Chordata; class Mammalia; order Afrosoricida; family Chrysochloridae; genus Chrysochloris; species Chrysochloris asiatica. The sequence continues at coordinate 2,373,178 of NW_006408799.1, read as the reverse complement.
CACTCATGGTGCACAGGGCTGGAGTGCACAGAAGAAATAGCTGTGGTACTGTTATGCCTTCAGCATCTGTTTCAGGAATACCTCCTCTGTGCAACACACTGTACTAGGGGCTGGAGATACATCAGTTAGGGGGCATCAAGGTACATGTGCTCAAGCAGACAATCTTCAAGACAGGGGCAGTGATAAGAAGCAAGGAGGACGTTCAGGTAGTGATACATATTGTGAAGTGAATTAGATTGTGTAACATAGATAGCACACTGTGGTATCATTAATACAGTGCAAGTCATATGAGATAATAATATGAATAGTGTAAGTAATGTTGTTGCTATTGTTAACAGCCATAGGGTCCACTTAGACTTAGGTAAACTAGAACAAAAGCTCGCCTAGTCCTGTATTGTCTTTATGACCACTGGATGCTCAAGTCCATTGGTGTGGCCACTGTTTGTTTTGAGTGTCTTCCAACCTAGGGAACTCATCTTCCAGCCCTATGTTGTTGTTGTTGTTGTTAAGTGCCGTTGAGTCGGTTCCGACCCATAGCGACCCTGTACAGGGTTTCCGAGGGTGTAAATCCTTACGGGAGTAGAAAGCCTCATCTTTCTCCCGTGGAGCGGCTGGTAGTTTTGAACCGCTGACCTTAAGGTTCGCAGCCCGATTCGTAACCACTACGCTACCAGAGCGCCTTATAGTGGACAATATTTTATTGTGATTCATAGAGTTTTCATAAACTAACATTCTTATGTAGATCCCAGGTCTCTCTTTCTAGTCGGTCTTAGTCTGGAAGCTCTGCTGTAACCTGCCCACCACTGGTGATCCAGTTGCTATTTGAATTACACATGGCAAAGCTTCCAGAAACACAGCAACATGCAAGGCTCCACAGTACAAAATACTGACAGAACTAACATAATAACATAGCGCACAAGTTATAGAGACAGTGTGTATAAAACACTGATATAGATGGAGAATGCCCAGGTGGGAGAAACAAGTTTAAATTAGGAATGGTTAAGGATTCCCTCCTGAGAAATGACAGTTAAATGGAGTTCTTACATAATTTATGATGCTTGTGGATGGAACTTACAGAGACCCATAGCTCAACATGACTTAATCAAGAACAACTCCTTCTTGATAATGAGACCAGAAGAACTAGATCGTGCCCAACAACCACTACCAACTGATCTGAAAGCTACCTCCATAGAAGGTACCGAAGAGGAGAAAATGTACAATAAAACTTAAAATCATAAAAAGGAGCAGACGTACTGATCTAATAGAGACTGCTAGAGACTGTTGGAACCACTAAGACTAAAGCCCTTAGTCACCCTTCAAGCCTGGATGCTTACCTGCATGACTCAGCTTTCAGCCAAGCTCTAGGCAGGCTTACAGGGTGAACAACTGCAGGAGATGTACAGCCTTTCCTTAGAACAATTGGCCATATGATAGCAAAAGAGCAATTTGGGGCCAGAAATAAAGCTCATAAGTCAGGAAGGGCTAGAAATAAGGACAAATGGAAAGGAAAACATAGAGAGGAAGTGGGACAGCAGTCAGTGTCACAGGCCAACCTGTATATGAACGATTGAATGGAAAATCAGTTTACTTTATAAATTTTCACTCAAATCACAATAAAAGGTTTTCAATTAAAAAATTTTTTATTTGACAATAAAGCTATCTGTCATGGACTGAATTGTGTCCTCTCTGCCTCCCACTCTCACCCCAGATATGTGTCAATCTGGTTAAAATACGATTCTCTGAATTATGTAATTATCTTCTATTTTGTGATCTGATATAATTATCTTGTGTATGTGTATTCTAGCCCCGATGATGTTAATGAGGCAGGATACAATCTATAAGATTAGGTTGTGTTTTCAGTTAATCTCTTTTAAGCCCAAGGGACCTACTGCCACCAAGCAAGAGCTGGGAGTTTCGTATGTCTTTTGGGCCCATGTACTAGAATCTCCTAGACCCTGAGGAAGATAGATGTCATTTCACATGGTGTCTCCAAGTGACACCAGACCCACAGGTGCTGAAAGAAGGCATCTGTCCTTAGAGCCTACAGAGTCAGAAAGAAAGCCCCCCTGAATGAGTCTTCTGGGCTGCTAACCACAAGGTCAGTAGTTTGAATCTACCAAGCACTCCTCAGGAAAAAGATGAGGCTTTCTGCTCTTGTAAAGATTTATAGCCTCAGGGTTTCCGTGTGTCGGAACTGACTTGGTGACACACAATCACCTAAATGAGAAAACAAATTTATGTTTGTTAAAGCAAGAAAAAACAAACAAACAAACAAAAATAACTACAGAAAATCTCCTGAAAAGCATCCACAAAGCTGAGAGTTTCCAAGTTGGCTGGTCCCATGGTCCTTCCTGGCTATCCATGACTTGGGTCTTATATCTGTCTGTACTGACATTTCTCTGTCTTGCCATGATTCCTGGGTCAGACTGGTCTTCGGTTCACTGCTTCCAGTCTTTGAGATCACTGTAGTAGTTTCTACTTCTATCCAATGTTACAACATCCAGGGAAGAAGGAGCCACCATATCCTCAGTCTCTTTACAGACCTAGGAGGACTTTTCCAGAATCCTCCAGCAGACTCCTCATTGGACAGAAATGTGTCATGGACCCTACCCTAAGCCAGTAACAATCAGGGGCAAGGCATGATACTGACTAGCTCAAGAAGCAGTGGTGGGGAGGCGGGATTTGATGGCAGATAGGATAGAGGTGCAGTGAAGTTCACTGTCAGCAATACCACAGAATACAAGGCAAAGCGGGTTCAGGGCAGGGCTCCCAAACTCTGAAACACATGTCTAGGAATATTTAAAAAGTTTGAAGGCTTATAGCTAGTGGAACTTGTAGTGGGAGTAAGAAATTGCGTACTTCTGAATCTGCTGGGCTTGGGACCTGGAGATGACAATTTGGGTGAGACCATACTGCAAGACCAAGTGGGGGAGCAGACCCACCATGGAATAACATTGCAGGAAACTCAGAGCAAAGGTGGACAATACACTTTGTTGGTTTTGCTTTGTTCTGATTTTTTTTTTTTTTTTTTGGTATCAGTTCATTGGCCATGCACTGTGTGCACACCTCAATTCTGGTGACCAGAAGGGGTGCCTAAGCAAGTGGATACCCCTCACCCCCACCACTGGTGGGTTCTTCTGCCACACATGTATACAGATACTCTCAGCCCAAGACATGGCCCTGAACTGTTTTTTAATAGGGAAAGGCCAAAACAAAGTCTGTGGAGAAGGAAAGAGAGTTAAAAACCAAACAAGCAGAAAATTAAATTAAATCCTGAGGGTAGTGCATAACAACCAACAGTGGCATCTTGAAATTTATCAGGCCACCTTGAAGGCAAAAAGCTGAAAGAGGACATTATAGTCATACTCATTTTAGGCTACAGATTTTTTTCTTTTTTCTTTCTTCTCTCTCTCCTCCCCCTTTTTTGTGATTTGAGACTACAGTATCCAATATAGTTTTATTGTTGGAGCTTTTTGTTTTGTTTTGTCTTATGCTTCCCCTTTTTACTTTGGCAGACTTTTTCTCTCACTATATTACCCAAGAAGAGAAAGCAACTGCAGCCATATAGTCAAGCTACAATCACACTCTATAAAACACCAAACTCCAGGCGAGAACCAATACCAACTGCCATACACCAGGGAGGCAGACAACACCTGTGAAAATTACTCTGAGTTAAGGAATAAGAAGAATGAAAAGGGAAACCCACCTTCTGATCACATCTTCCTGGAGACAATCAAAAACCATAAAAACAGCAAAACACAAACTCAATTAAGTATTAAGGCCACAGATAAACACTAAACATGTCCAAGAAGTGAAAACAGAGGACCATATCAGCACATGACCAGAAGTAAGATAAAATGTCTGAGACAAATGACCTAGAGGAAGACCTGGACTCCATTCTGCAAGAAGGGCAGGCCTTTAGAAATGCCTGAGAAGGAATTAAGAAAAATGATTATAAAATGTTTCAAAAACACTTTACAATGGAGTTTAGAAAAATAAGGTAAAAATCAGAAAAGTGCTACAGGGAGGGAAGATGAAACAAAGAGGAGGAGTAGGAGATGAGTCTTTTGGGATTTGGGGATTTGGGAATTTCAGCAGCTATTAGAAGTGGACACCCCAGGTCTGTGGGTTCCAACGCCCCTCAGATACATTGATTCAATCACCCTTGATTTCTGTCCAGACCAGTGACATATGTTTAGGTAGGCTTTTTTTGTTTGTTTGTTTGTTTGTTTTTTTCCATCCAGGTTACAGAATTCATAAGCTAACCTGCATCTCCAAAAGCCAGTTCATTTGATTTCCCTGTAGCAGTGTGTCAGCGAGTGTTAAGTGGAGGGCAGTTTCAGGGCTGGCCAAGAGGTAAGAAAAACACAAATGATGGGGTGATGCCTTTCCTCAGGTTCACAGTCTTTGAATTATTCCATAACTTTGCCTGTGGAGTGCGGTAGTTAATGACATTCCTAGGAAAACACTCTCCTTGCTTCTGCTGGTAGGTGTTTTCGCCTTGAAGGGAAAGCTTTTGAAGACGGCACTAGATTCACACAACTCAGAAATCTTGACATCCTCAATTGTAAGAAAGTCATCTTAATTTGCCCCGATCTGAGGAGTCCAGGAAATTAAATTCTGTCTATGCTCTGACGCCCTTCACAAAGTGCTGGGGACTGAAAGAGGTCAGAGTAGAAAGCTAGTGCTTGACTGTCAAACTGCATTTTATTTGTGAAAAGTGATAACAATAATTTTAACAATTACATACTTCAGACATCAAACAGTACAAAAACATGCATCGAGAAGTCTCCTTCCACATTCATGCACCTTCATCTTATTCCTTGCAACTCTAACCGTGTTTGATTAATACCTTGTTTTCCTCCCTTTGTTGCTTATACAAAATTGAACAAATAGAACTTTATATCAACTCAAATAATTTAAATAAATAGCTATATTTATTTGAGTAAAAATAAATATATTTCTATTGTATATATACATATATATAGAGAGAGATACATACGTATGTATATACACACACACCAGACTGCAAAACCATTTGAACTGCAATGGTTCAAGCTCACCAGCTGCTCGTTGGAAACCCTATACAGTGTCACTACGGGTTGGAACCAACTCAACGGGACTTAACAACAACAACAACACTCAAAACAACACGTGCATAGCTTCCAGCATCACAGCAACACACAACCCACCACAGTAAAACAAACTGTCAGACACATGATGGATATAAAGAATAACACCTTTGACTAATGAAGGGAAGTCCTGGTTTAGCACTGTTGGATTAACACTGGACTGCAGAGTCAGTTTAAAACTCAAGGTTGGTGGTTGAAATCTACCAGTTGCTCCTTGGAAACCCTATACAGAATTGCTATGAGTCAGGACAATTAATGAAGAAGTATATCACTATATATATTCCTAGAGTCCTGACATGGCTCTGTAGGATAAGCATTGGACTGCTAATCACAGGATGGCAGTTCGAACCCACAACACACTCCTTGGAAACCCTATACAGGCTCATAGTGAGTTGGAACCGACTTGATAACACTTAACAACAAAACCAGCAAACAATTAATGAGCTCAGCTGTTGACAAGAGATGCAGGTCTAAGTCCATCAGAAGCACCTTGGAAGAAAGACCTGGTTATCTTCTTCCAAATGCTCAAGGTCAGAACCATTGAAATCCCAGTGGAGCACAGTCCTAGTGGGAAACACATGGGGTTGCCATGAGTCATGGCGGACTCAAGGTCAATTGTTTGGGTTGATATACATAGTGCTATTTGCTCTGGTAGCATAGTGGATTATAAGTTTCACTGCTAACCACAAGGTCAGCAGTGGGAGTCACTCTGTGGGAGAAAGATGAGGCTTTTTGCCCCCATAAAGATTTACAACCTCAAAAACCCTATATAAGGCCTTGAGTCAGAACCGACTTGATGGCATACAACCATTTCCTACATATAGAACTAAAAAGTCCTGTTTGCTGTCTTGTCATTATTGTTAGGTACTATCAAGTCGGTTCTGACTAATAGAGACCCCATGTGCCACAGCACAACACACTGCCCGGCTACACCATACTCACAATTATTGTTACTCTTGAGCTCATTGGTGCTGCCACTGTGTCAGTCCATCTCATTGGCTGTCTCCCTTCACTTTACCAATCATAACGTTCTTCTCCAGGGACTGCAACCCTCACCCCCCACCCCCACCCCCATTAACATATCCAAAGTATGAGAGATGAACTCTCACCTTCCTGGCTTCTAAGGAACATTCTGACTGTACTTCTTTCAGCACAGATTCGTTTGTTCTTCTACCAGTTCTTGGTACTTTTAACATTCTTCTCCAACACCATAACTCAAGTGTATCAACTCTTATATGGTCTTCCTTATTCTTTGTCTTGAACACTTTAAAGAGGTTTTGTGCAGCAGATTCAACTAATGCAATATGTCATTTGACTTGGCTGCTGCTTCCAAGAGTGATGAATTTGAATCCAAGCAAAATGAAGCCTTTGACAACTTCAATCTTTTTCTCCATTTATCATGATTATATTTATTGGTCCAGTTGTGAGGATTTTTGTTTTCTGTATATTAAGATGCTATGTAGCACTGTGGGAATAATGTACTGGACTATAAGGTTGGTTTGAACTGCAAGGTCAATTCACCAGCTGCTCCTTGGAAAACCCTATACAGGGTCACTATGAGTCAGAGTCGACACGACAGCACTTAACAACA
>NW_006408799.1:2358456-2359215 GCF_000296735.1 Chrysochloris asiatica | reverse complement strand
TGGTGTCAAGTGTGGCAGCAGTAGTGAGGTTGGCCCAGGATCGGACATTGTTTCATTCTGCTGTGCATGGGGTCGCTATGAGTCGGTTCCAACTCAGTGGCACATAACAACAACAACAACAAGAGTGCTTCATCAGTTTGTTGAAGGATTTCAATATGTAATCCAACAATTCCTGGAGCCTTGCTTTTCACCCATGTCTGCAGTACAGCTATATTGGTATAGACAATTCAATTTGCTATATGTAAACACAAATCATTGCCCTTGATTCAACCATAGTGACCAGTTATGTTTCTGATTATGACTGTGTTCCATACGGTTTTCAATGGTTGTAAGCTTTTGGAAGCGGCTCTCCAGTTCTTTCTATAGTGGCACCTCCGTCCTTTGGGTTAACAGCTGAATGCATTGACTGTTTGCACCACCCAGGGACTCAAGGAGTAGATTTAGTGATAGAGTTCTCATTAATAAAAAGTGGTACACAGGGAGCTTGCTGGCTCCATAAGATAATAATCTGGACTGCAAACCACAAGATGGACAGTTCAAGCCCACCAGCTGCTCTGCAGGAGAAAGACGATAAGGCTTTTTGTTCCCATGAAAGATTTAAAGCCTCAGAAACACTTTGCAGGGTTGCTGTGAGTCAGAACCAACTCCCTGGCAGTTAACCACCACAACATTCCTTATATATTGTTCTGCACTTGCTTTTCTCATCTGGTGACATATACTGGAGTCTTCCCATGTCAACACATGGCGTGCTTCCCACCC
>NW_006408799.1:2334728-2355953 GCF_000296735.1 Chrysochloris asiatica | reverse complement strand
TGGAGTCGCTATGAGTCGGTTCCGACTCGATGGCACCTGACAACAACAACAAGTGTTCCAGTGTGGTGTTCCAGTGTGTGATATGCCATAATTGATCTTGGATGTTTAATTCCAGGACCATACACAGAACATCACCATTTTCCAGTCCCTTTCATAGGATGCTTCATAAATGTCTTATGAGGTTGAGGATCATTATGCCCTACTCCATTTGTGGATAAGGCATCAGTGATTCAGGGCTAGCATCCTTGCCTTTTGTGTTGGAGACCCAGTTTCCATTCCCAGCCATGGCACTGAATGCACCCATCTGTATGGAACATTTTACATTTTGCTAGAATGCAGCAGGAGTCCTAGGGTAGCATTGTGGGATAATGCAACGGACTGCAAGGGTGGTTTGAATTGCAAGGTTGGTGGTTCAAATTCACCAGCCAATCCTCAGAAACCCTATACAGGGCATCAGTGAGTTGGAACTGACTTGGTGGCACTTAACAACAACAGGGTGCTACAGAGGTTTCAGCAAAGCATCCAGACTGAGATGTTGTTGTTAGGTGCCATCGAGACAGGACCAACTCATAGCGATCTTATGCACAACAGAATGAAACACTGCCCAGTCCTGCACCAATCTCATAATCGTTGCTACACTTAAACCCATTGCTGGTGCCACTGTGTCAGTCCACCTCATTGCAGGTCTTCCTCCTTTTCTCTGAGTTTCCAGTTTACCAAACAGGATGTCCTTATCCAGAAAATGGTGCCTCCTGATAATACGTCCGAAGTATGAGAGACAGAGTCTGGCCATCCTGGCTTCTAAAGAACACTCTGCCTGTATTTCCAGCATAGACTTGTTTGTTCTTTGTCAATTCACAGTAATTTTAATATTCTCCTCCAACACCATAACTCAAATGCTTCAGTTTGTCTATGATCTTCCTTGTTCATTGTCCAACTTGCATAATAAGCATATGAGGCTATTGAAAATACCATGGCTTGGGTCAGGTTCACCTTAGTCTTTAAACTGACATTCTTGCTCCTGAACACTTTAAAGAGGTCTCATGCAGCAAATTTGCCCAATGCAAATCATAATTTGATTTCTTGACTCTGACTTCCATGAACAGTGATGGTTTATCTGAGTGAAATGAAGTCTTTGACAGCTTCAATCTTTTCTCCATTGATCATAATGTTGTTTATTAGTCCAGTGGTGGGAATTTTTGTTTTCTTTACTCTTAGATATAACCCATACCAAAGGCTGAGGTCTTTGATCTTCTCCTGTAACTATTTTAAGTCCTCTTGGCTTTCAGCAAGCAAGGTTGTTATCATCTGCATATCACAAATTGTTGATGAGTCTTCCTCCCATCCTGAAGCCATGTTCTTCTTCATATATTCCAGTTCTCTGATTATTTGCTTAGCATAAGTATGGTGAAAGAGTACAACCCTGGTGCATACCTTTTCTAATTTTAAACCATTCTATGTTCTCTTGTTCTGTTTGAACAAGTGCCTCTTGGTCTATATATGGGTTCTTCATGAGTACAATTCAATGTCTGGAATACTCATTCTCTACAGTGCTGGCCATAGCTTGTCATGGTCCACATAATCAAAAGCCTTTGCATAGTCAATCAATCACAGGTAAACATATGTCTGGTATTTTCTGCTTTTATTCAAGATCAATCTAATGTCAACAATGATATTGTTCATTTCACATGCTTATCTGAATTGGGCTTGAACCTCTGGTAGTTCCCTGCCATTGTATGGTTGCAGCATTTTTAAATTATCTTCAGCAAAATTTTACTTGCATGTGATATTAATGATCTTGCCTGATGATTTATCCATCATGTTGGGTTACGTCTCTTTGGAATGGGCACAACTATGTATGTATTCCAATCAGGAGGCCAGGTAGCTGTCCTCCAAATTTCTTGGCATAGATGAATGAGTGCCTGGAGTGCTTCATCAGTTTGTTTAAAGAGTTCAACTTGTATTCCATCAATTCCTGGAGCTTCGTTTTTCCCCAATGTGTTCAGTACAGCTTGGATGTCTTCCTTCAGCACCGTTAGCTCTTGATTGTATGGTACTTCTTAAAATGGTTGAACTCTGATCATTTGTTTTTTTGGTAAGACTAAGACGGACCATAACAACAGGTTTGGTAATATACTTCTAGAAATCAACTACAGAAAGCCCTATGGATCACAATGGTTTGATACATAACTGATCATAGTGACGATGTGGGACTATGCAGTATCTAGTTCCATTGGGCATGAGGTCACTGTAGCAGCTAACACCACCACCAACTGCCGAGGCTGAGGTTCAGAGGGATCCTTCAGAGGTCACGTCAGCAAGCAAAAAAGGGGGTCATGATGCTCCCCTAGTGCCAACTGTGTCCTCTGTCATCTTCCACAGGAGGAATTCCAAGAGCCAGAACTTGACTTGGTGGGGTTAGGTTCTCAGACTCCCACCCTCCTCACATAACTTAATCTGTGAAATTAGACATGCAGGTTACTCTCTGCAGAGCTCTGAGAAACAGGCCACTTCACGCCCTAGACTTCTGTCTCTGTAGTTCCACAGAGAGTAGAGTGGGTGGGAGAGCACATTGTGAGGCCAGCTCTTCAATCTTTAGTAGTCCATGTGACAGATACTCTGCTTCTCAAAGAAAGAGGGTAACAGAAGAGAGAAAGACACTCTGGAATCGATGTGGGTATGTGTGTAGATAGGCATGTCTTCTATCTTCTCATTTTGGAGGTATATGCTTTCTAATTTTGGAGGTACCTACCTTGTAATTTTGGAGTAATCTGCTAATTTGGGGGTATCTGCCTTCTAATTTGGGGGCACGTACCTTCTAAAATGTAAGTTCTCTGGTGCAGAGGTTGAGTTTGTGTTACTCATCCCTGTCTCTATGCACTTGAAGCCCAGCAATACTCTGTGGCCCTTGGGGCACATATCCATGAAGGGCCTGAGTAAGAACATCCCAGGACAAAGAGGAGAACCACAGAGGTCTTTAGGCCTCCAAGGAGAATGTCTGCTCACACCAGGTAACAGCTATAGAGGCAAAGTGTCTCTTGAACATCAGCGGTGCAGGGCAACGTAGCAGGTCACCAGGGCCCTCTTTTACCTTTGGCTATTTCTGTCATTCTTCCCCCACCCCCACCCCCACCCAATTCTTACCACCTGGAACTTTCCAGGAGAGCCATGAGCTGAGACACAACTTTGGAGAAAGCCTTAGATGAGAGTCGGCATTTCCTGTCAGGATCTCTCTCTAATCACTTATACCTGGTACCTGAAAATGCAAATGCCTTTCTTAGGTTTGTTGTTCAGTGCCTTGGAGTTGGTTCCAAGTCACAGTGACCCCATGCACAACAGAACAAAGCATTATCCAGTCCTGCACCGTCACAATGGTTGCTAAGTAAGTCTGAGCTCATTTTTGTAGCCACTGTGCCCATCCATCTCCCTGAGGACCTTCATCCCTTTTTCTGACTCTCTACTTTACCAAGCCTAAGTCCTTCTCTAGGGACTGACTGGTCCCTACTGATATGTTCTGTGTACATGAGACAAAGTTTAGCCATCCTTACTTCTAACGAACATTCTGACTGTACTTTTTCAAAGACAGATTTATTTGTTCTTCTGAAAGTCTATATTTGTTGTCCAGCTTTCACATACATATGAGACAACTGCAGATACCATGGGTTGGGTCAAGAGCACCTTAGTCCTCAAAATCACATCTTTTCTTTTTAACACTTTGAAAAAATCTTTTGCAGAAAATGTATCCAAAGTAAGTTGATTTCTTGAGTGCTACTTCCATGGGTGTTAATTGTAGATTTAAATAAAATGAAATCCTTGACAACTTTAACATTTTCTCCATGTATCTTGATGTTACTTATTGATCCAGTAGTGAAGATTTTTATTTTTTTTATTGAGGAGTAATGCAGACTGAAAACTGTGGTTTTTCTTCTTCATCAATAAGTGCTCCAATTCCTCTTCACTTTCAGCAAGCAGGTTGTGTTAGCTGCACATTGCTAGTTGTTAATGGACATTCCTCAATTCTGATGCCACGTTCTTCATATAATCCAAATTCTAAGATTACTTGCCCAATTTAATGATTAAGTATCAAATAAGGATACACCCCTAGCCTGCACCTTTCCTGATTTTAAACTACACATTATCCCTTCATTCTGTTTGAATATTCTGTTTGGTTTATGTACAGGTTCTGCATGAATATGATTAAGTGTTCTGGAGTTCCCATTCTTCGCAATGTTATCCACAGTTTGTTAATGATCCACAAAGTCAAATGCTTTTACGTTATCAGTAAAACACAGTTAAGTATCATTCTGGTATTCTCTGCTTTTAGCCAAGATCCAGCTGATGTTAGCAACGATATCCCTCGTTCCATGTGTTCTTATGAACTTGGCTTGAATTTCATGAGTTTCTCTGTAGATGTACCACCACTGCAATTGTTTTTGAATTATCTTGAAAAATTTCACTTCTGTGTAAAATTAATGGTATTGTTCAATAATTTTTACATTCTATTGAATTACCTTTCTTTATAATGGGCACGAATATGGATCTCTTCCAGTTGGTTGGCCATGTAGTTGTCTTCCAAACATCTTAGCATAGTCATGTGAGCACCTCCAGTGTTACTTCTGTTTGTTGAGACATCTCAACTGGTATTCAACCTATTCTTGGAGCCTTGTTTTTTCACTGATGTCTTCAGAGCAACTTAGACTTCTTCCTTCAATCACACTAGTTCTTGATAACATGCTACCTCCTGAAATGGTTGAACGTCAATCACCTCCTTCCATCTTCCCTTCATGTTTCCTGTGCTGTTCAATATTTTTGCCCATGTTGTTTTTGCTAAGTGACATCAAGTTGATTCTGTCCAACTCATAGCAACCTTGTTTAGCATTTCTGAGGAGAAGCTGGTGGGTTTGAATCTCCGACTTTGTGGTTAGAAGTCCAGTGCTTATCCTACAATGTCACACCATGACTCCAGAGAATTCTTCAGTATTGCACCTTGAGACTGGGATTTTTTCTTCAGTTCTTTCAGCTTGATGAATGCTGAGTGTATTCTTTCCTTTTGGTATTCTAATTATAGGTCTTGTATATTTCATTATAATACTTTACTTTGTCTTTTTGAGCTACTCTTTGACATCCTCTATTCAGGTCTTTTAATTCATCATTTCATCCAGTTACTTTAGCTTCTCTACATTTAAGAGCAAGTATTAGACTCTCTTCTGACATCCACTTCATTATTTTTTTCTTTCCTGACCCAGTTCATGGCAAAATCACCTGAGATGGGTCAGCTGACATACATGCTAGACCCTGACTGGCAATTTGACATTATAGACCTCATGACTGAGTTCATGAAGGTGGAGGACTTGAAAATCACCAATTTACAGCATGGCAGGACCCTGGTTTGTCAAAAGCCAGGAATAACCCACCATCCAAGTATGATCGGCCCACCATCCAGCTCTTCCCTTCATTCTGTCTTGTATTAATGAGCATGCAGGTAGATGTGTCTGTGAAGAACTGCCTGTGTGCATCTATGTGTGTGTGTGCACATTCACACAAATAAGTCTGTGTCATGGCCTTGTATGTGAGTCTGTAGGCACATGTGGAAGAAAATCATGAGAATAAGAAACAGTGTTCATCAATCTTAGTCATTTAAATTCACATTAATTTTTGCATTTTACAGTTGAACAAAGAACATCTAATTTCTGTTACCAGTGAAAGCTAAATTAAACACATAATGCAAGCAATCATTTCCCCTAATGTGATTCTCCACCTTTTGCATGTCCCTGATGGAAGGCAGTGGAACCTGTGAAAGCTAATTTTTATTGCCTTGAAATCTAGCATTTTGCTGTATTATACTTTTGAACACTGGACATAAATTAAAAAACAAAACAAAACATAAAAACAGGGATTGGCACTAAAAGCAACAGAAGAATTCATTTCATTATTTCTTATTTCATTATAGCAACAGCAAAACTATTTTAGGCAGTTAATGCAAGATTGTTATACAGAAATGGTACAACATATCTTCTTATACAAATTATAAATGTTATTTCTCACTGTCAATTAAGTCATATTTGAGGTTTCACCAAAGTTTGTTTTAGACAAGGCTAGATTAAATACGTTATGGTCTTTAATTTTTTGGTTTTGCTGTTATGTCACAACTTTCTACACATTTAGATGCTTAAAACACATCCATTTACTAATTCAGAGTTCCATAGGTCAGAATTTTGGGGTGGGCTCAGATGCATTTTGGAGTGTGCTCAAGGTATGTGTCTTAGGTTGGGTTTTACAAAGAAGCAAAATCATTGATACTTACATATGTACATATACAGAGAGATTTCTCTCAAAGAAATGGCTCACATGGTTGTAGAGGCTGACATGTGCCAAGTCTTTGGGTCAGACATCAGGCCAGAGCTTCCCCTGATTCATGTAGCCACAAGTAAAATCAACTGCTAGCTCACATACTGTAGAAGCTGACAAATTCCAAGGTTCTCAAGCAATATTGCAGGTTGCTGTCTCAAGTCCCAAGATTGGAGGTCAGATGATGATGAGTCAGATGTGAGATGCAGATGGATCAAAAAGTCACAATGCTTTGCCAGACTGTCCATATATATTGGATGCAGACCACATCCCTAAGGACACTTCATTTAAACTGATTGGCTGTTCATCACAGATCTCACCAAGCAAGTGACTACATTATATCTGATCCTAAAACAGGAGATGACGACAAGCATAACTGTCAAACAGGAGAGTCATGACTCAGACAAACTGACACACAACATTCACCATCACAGTGTGGCAAGGTCAAAGTCAAGGTGGCAGCCAGGTTGGGCTCTTGTGTGTGGACTTTCCTTCCTAACTCATTCAGGCAGAGTCCAGTGACTTGCACTTGCATGGCTGATGCTCCTGTTTCCTTTCTGGCTTTCTGACAGGGCTCACTCTTTATGCTTATCGGCTACCTGCGTTCCTTATCTGGCCCCTCCATCCTCACATGAAGCTCACAAATACGGTCTTTCTCATGGTTTGAATCTCTCTGGACATCCCTTCTGCTGCAATGCAGAGAAAGTGCTTTGTCTTCAAGGGTCTGTGTCGTGACCATGGACCCACCTGGATAATCCAAGATAAAAATAAGAAATGGCTGCTGTTGGGTGCATTCTGACTCGTGGCCACCCTGTGGGTATAAGCAGAAGTGCTCTCCACAGGGTTTCCAATGACTGTGTTCATTCAGGAATAGATGACTAAGCTTTCCTCCCAAAGTGAGTCTGGGGGAGTTTGAACCACTGGCCTTTTGTATAGTAGTCCATTGTTTAAACAATTGTGCTGCCCAGGAACTTAAAAACCCTAATTAAGGTCAAATTTACCACCATATAACATATCATCATGGGAGTGATTTCTCATTGTACAATGATACATCAAAAAGTATTGCTATAAAATCATAGAAAACCTTAGAAATCTAAAATACCAAGTTGTATAGCTATTGTTTCTTGGCATATCCATATAATTCTATATACTTCTGAAGGCAGTGTTTCTATTTCTCTCACCCTTCCCCGACTAATTCTATGCTCTTTGATTTATACCACATCAAAACAGCAGACTGGGCATCCTTGAAGGACTCATATTGTTCGCCTGTTAAATGTTCAATTAAATGTTTGGGAAATCAAAATCAGTCCGAAAGGGCAAGATTACAGCTGTATGATGGCTGTGGTAAGGTTTCCCAATGAAATTCTCAGAGGACAGGCCTTGCTGCCCTGTAAGAATGAATAGGTGTGTTGGTGTGATGGTTGCTAACCGATAGCCCAACTTCTAGGTCTTTTTCTCACGAGTACAGTTTTCCAATTTCTTAAAACCTCTTACTGTGTCCTTCACCAAACGTATATCAAAATGGTGGTGGTGGTTATGTGCCATGAAGTTGCTTCCAACTCATAGTGACACTATACAGGGTTTCCCAGCCTCATCTTTCTCCCGTGAAACAGCCAGTAGTTTCGAACTGCTGACCTTGAGGTTAGCATACTGATTTGTAACCACTACACTATCAGAGCTCCTTATATCAAGATATACTAAATACATTAAATATATAAATATTTATAATAAAACTATAACTACATAAAAATAAAGATGTAATAAGGATATATAAAGTAGAATTCCAAATTCTCTTGATATAAGGAGCTCTGGTAGTGTAGTGGAATTTGGAATTCCATAAAACAATCACCGCGTTCTTCTGAGCTGGCCTCTCTGCCTTGAATTGAATTGCCCCAGCAGATCCCCTGGGAAGCCACTGTTTTGACGGGACTTTTAGTTTGAAGGCATCTTAAGCAGACTAAGACAAGTGCATTACTGAGCAAACTTGTCTGAAGCCATTCACAGTTGGCAGAGACATGTGGAAATAAGTTTTATTTGGCATAAACCCATGATCATATGAACAGAAAACCTAGAAGCAGTACCTTGTGAGTCTCCCTCATATTTGCAGGTCTGGACCATCTTTGAGGCCGGCATTTTAGAAATTCTGCTGACATATGTTCCTTCTCATGTTTCACATTTTAGTCACCTTTGTTGCAAGTAAAGATAATTAGAAAGGAAGGGTTCTTAGGATATTAAGATTCTCTTTCCAAGTCTGGTAAGTGGGTTTATTGAATGGAGACACAGCAACCCACCTGATGATCAATATTGCTCCAGAGTGAACATCTCACTGCCCGTGTGAAGGAATATGCATAGGAGGAGAGAGATATGTACCATTCTTTTGAACAGTTTTACCACAGTTCCGCTATTTTCAAAAGGAGCTGTTGGGAGGATGGTACTCTTTGCATGTGCGGTGCCAAGGTGGACAAGTTTTAGTTACTGTCCCCAAATTAAATCAAGCTCTTCTCAGAAAACACACTGCCAATTAGATCACATGCATCAGAGGAAAGAGAATGGACCAGGTGATCTTTGTACAAGTCCTCATTTGATTAGCACATGTGGTTGAACAATATATTAGCATGTTCCAAGGTGCCTGGGTGGCATAGTGGCTAAAGTATTCAACTGTTAACCGGAAATTGGTGGCTTGAACCCATCAGCTGCTTTAGGGGAGAAAGAAGTGGTTGCCAGTAAAGATGGCAGCCTTGGAAACCCTGTAGAGCAGTTCTGCTCTGTCCTATCAGGTCACCATGACTCAGAATAGACTTGGCAGTAGTTTTGGGTTTTGGTTTGGTTAGCGCTTTCCTAAGCCATCTCTGTAAGCGCGTTCACTCAGCAGACAATCAGAGGATGCTTTGATGGAAATATCAAGTCAAGAGTTTACAATGATGATGTGGATCAGAAACCCGAGTTTTCTCCTTACCTTCGAAGGTCCTCTCGCCTCTCTGTGACTCCATCCTGGCTGGGAAGACAGTGATTGTCCTGGATGACCGCGTCACCATCGCAGATCTGGGCGTGCAGCTGGTGGCTGGCTTGTCTCTCACACTGCAGCCTCACAGAGCAGACAGGAGAGCCATCGTGTCAACAGTGGCTGCTAGGGACGTTCTGCAAGCTCCACGGCAGGTAAGATTCCCAGGGGCCCCTGCGTCTATGGACCATGGACATGCCTTCTCTGTCCATTATCAAGTTCAGCAAAAGAGATCAGTAGAACATTGCAGCTCGGACTGCTGGTTTATTAAGCTTCTTATCTGCTGTCTCTTGTCTGAGAAAAGTGCTCAGTGTTTGGGATAAAGTTTCCTCATATATGGACAGACCACGTGTCCACAGACCATTTGCTTTCCAGTGGGCTTATGTGTGCCAGGCACAGTCTGCTGCTAGACCATGACCAAAGAATGGTCACCTGTGTTCACTTTTGCCAGAACAGGTGGCTTTTGATGGTTGGAAATTCCATTGCAGTTACTTGAGCGAGCAGAGCTGGTAGGCACTAACCTGCTAACTGCAAATACTGTCAGCTCTAGAACTGTCTTCATCTATAAACTTTTAGCAAGCTGTTTTTACCAATAGCAGGGTCGCTGTGTCTTTCAAGCAAGCCAGTCTCCTAATGCATCTTCCCCAAGTACTTCCAGCAGCCATGTTTTGCTTTATCAGCGTTGGCTCCCTAATAAAGAATGTTCAAAGTGATATTATCTTGAGCAGGAGCCTGATTAGTTGCACCTGAAATTGATTTAAACAAATTGCCTGATCTTTCAAAATGTTTTTAGAAAGGTCAAAGTCAAATTTCTGTTGTATGGCGTGCAATAAATTAATAACTACTTTAATGCATTCATTAAGTATATTATTTGCTCCTCACACCAGTGGGGCCATGGGACTTTTTTGATGTCAGTTCAAGGCTTACCAGAAACTGTTTAAGATTGAAAAACTCAAGGGCTTAGTTTTCTCAGTACGTTTAAACAATATTTTATAGGAACCTGATTATAACATAATGCTTTGCTTTCATTTTACTTAGAAAGCAATAGTCAGTTCTTGGATTTTGTTCAGTGATGGCTCGGTGACATCTTTAAACATTTAGGATCCTAAGGATTTCTCAGTCACTGTCTCCTCATTGGATGAAATGGTGGTGTCCATCCAGCCAAACCTTCAGTCCAAATGTCCAGTTGTAGTTGCAGAGGATGAAGGGCAAGGATCCTTGATTAAGTTAGAAATCATAAGTGAACTTTGTCAGAAGACCAAGAGAAAGAGTGTTCTTGCTGTGGGTAAAGGAAATGTCAAATTTAAACCAAATCTTGATGAGCAATGAGCAGGTACCAATAATACTGAGGGCATAAACCAGGAACATAGAAACCACCTGAGTGATTCCATAGAGTGTGAAGGAAACCAGGAGAGAGTGGTTTCAGGAGAGGTTCCAACATGGCTCATCTGTTGACCATGAGGAGGGTACCAAGAAAAGCATAACCCTACAGTCTCCCCTGGAAGGAAAGAATAAGAAATAACTAAGTGTGGTGGTACAGATACCCCAACCAGCATCCGCACTCACAGGAAGTTACTGGAACCCAATGATCCCAGTCACCTGGAGATTGGCATGTATACCCTGCTCTGTGTCTTCTGCCTGACCATCTTGGTCTTCTAAATCTGCCTATACAATGGCCAGAACAATTATTCCCAGTTGTGACTGGATATTGCTCCAGATCCCTTTAGAAGTGTGCACTGATAGAAAAAGGCATAGGGTATTCTCCAGAAATTCATCCAAAAAAATCATAGCACACAAAGAAATTGTATAAAACACAGTGCTAGGAACACCAAAGTGGCAAGAGAGCACAGTGCAGTCCATGCAAAAGTTTAAATAGAAAAGTAAACTCTATATAGAAAAATAAACAATATAGCAAAGCAATAATTCCAGAGTAGGAAACTATGACAATATTTTCTTTCTTTTTACTTTTCTTAACCTTTTACTGTGAATTGAATATACAGAGTAGATCAGTTTTCCATTCAACAGTTCATACACATTTTGTTTCATGTCATTGATTGCAGTCCTCACAGTGTTAACAGCGCTCTTCCAACTTCCTCCCTGGGTTTCCTGTTTCTCTTCCTCCTTTTCTACTCCCTGCTCCTTCTTACCTTTGTCCATGAACAGATGCTGCCCTTTGGATCTCAAGTGGTTCTAAGGATTGCATTCTTCCCAAGTGTTCTTGTTCACATTATAGACCTGTCTATTGTTTGACTGAAAGTTGAGCTACTGGTGTGAGTTTAGTTCTCAGACGTTCTGTCTTGCCAGAAAATCTGGTATTCCCTATGAGTGAATTTTGTTCCACATTTTTCTCCCACTCTATCCAGGACCTTCTAATGTGATACCTTTTAGAACAGTTTAGCAGGGCTAGTTCTGGCCTCAGGGTTATGGAGGCTGGGGTTTGTGGTCTTTAAATCTCTGGAGAAATTGTTTCCTTGTCTGTGACAACATTTTTATGTATTAAGATAGGAGGGTTGTTGAATCACATACATAGGGTTGGTGTGGGCTCTGCTGAGTCACTGGCACCTCTAAGAAATATAAAGTTAGGAAGCAGGAGTTAGAAGATCCTACAGGGATCATTTAGGGGAGATTCGTGTTTCCAATTGGTGATGATGGAATTATTCAAAGAGGGGCATTCAACCGCCCACTTATTATAGACTTTTGTGACTAAAAACATCGCAGCCCAGTCCCCTCAAGGGGCTCGGGGCTCTTTACATTGAATCTTGCTCCTTCTAGAAGGCACTTCCAATGTTCTCGCTCCTTGTATCATGAATATTTGACCAAAACATTATGGGGATTCACTGCTGAAACTGATAGACCCATTTTGGTAATTTCTTCAGCACAAGACTTAAAGAATACATCTGTCTTATAAAGTCAGATCTAACTTTTCATTTTATGTCCTGGTTTTATTTGGTGTGGCCCTGTAAGAGAAGCACTAGAAAGTAAGGTCAGTTTGAATTTCAAGGTCAGCGGTTCAAACTCACCAGCCACTCCTCAAAAACCCAATAGAGGATCATGATAGTCAGAATAGATTCAATAGCACTTAATGACAACAACAACACACCATCCTTTCCCCTGACCATTCTCCACTGTTACCTTGTTCAGACTTTCCTCTGAGCCTGTTCTTTGTGGACAGTAACTTGTCCAAATAGACCAGTGGCAATAAATTATGGAAGAAACTGGTACAAATACTGCCATTGATGAAAACCAAACAAACAAACCAGACATTTATTTTCCTTTGAACAGGGTCAGTCTGCAATCAGTTACCCAGAAATGTCTGAGATAGGAAATGTGTTTATTAAGTCCCCATAACTGGCATACATAGAGACTCAGTAAACTTGCACTCTCGTTAATTCTGCATATTGAAAATCCTGTGTTAACAATGAGCAAATCACAAAATGATTTTTGGTGATGCATTCAATTTTATGTCACAATTCTCCTAAAGATTACATTTTGTGATATGTATTTGTTTCCTGCCTTAAGGTGGCATTCACCATACAGAAAGTCAGCTGTTAGAGCCGGTTCATCTTTGTCTCTACATGGAAACTTTTTAATTACGATGGCTCTACCTGTTCATGTGTGCAGTCATGGACTTCATATTTCTCCTCCCTTAATTCATTGAAAAAAAACCAGTTGCTGTTGAATTGATTCCAACTCATGATGACCTCATGTGTGTCAGAGTAGAACTGTGTTTTAGTGACTGAGTTTGGTGGACGTACATCAACAGGTTTTTTTGTCCCCAGGGCACCTGTAATTGGACTCATATCTTCACTCTTTCAGTTAGTGGCCAAGCAAATTAACTGTTTGCACCATCCAGGGGCAAGTAACCACTGACTTCCTTATATTTTTCTGGAAGCTTTGCTTATAAGTTTAATGGTAGTGATGGTCTCCTATACATTTTTGCCTCTGTCTCAGAGGTTCCTAAAGTGACGTTTATCTGTAAATAATTGTAGTGGTGGTGATGTGATAGAGATGATGGTGACATACACTTTGATGGTAGCTTCTTTGGTGGACTGGAATTTGAGAGTAAGTTAAAAAGTGTTGCTATTAGGATTCCAGTTCATATATGGACAGGCTGATCCCAAACTAATTGTGTATAAACATGTTTCTGTGGTCAGTGGATGACTGCAGACAATTTCTCTCAGGAATACATCGTTAGGATGCCTTCAACATTTCTTTCATTAAAGCAGTGCCTTCCAAAGGTGTCTGCTGAGCCATGTCAATTCAAGACAAAGAGATCTGCTCAGAAGGTTATGGTGACTGAGTTTTGGGGATTCCCAAAGGGTCTTCTTGATAGATATTTTAGGACAGAGAACAATCATAGAGGGCTATTAAGAAGAAGGTTGAAAAAATGAAAACTGCCCTCGAGAAAGAGCAGAGTGTTTGCGGTGAAGAATTCTTTTTTCCATCTTGACATTCCACCTGCCTATTCTTCCAGGGTAACAAGAGCTGTCCTACAAGAATGTCACTGGGAAATCTCACCTCATCCACCCTACTGTCATAATCTTGCCCCTTCAGACTGCTAATTGTTCCCTAGACTGAAAGAACATTTAAAAGGAACACAGTATGAGTTCCTTCAGGATACCAAAACCTCCATTTTCAGTTGGTACCATCTAAGAGTGCAGAAATCTTTGGGGGAGAGTTAGAGACATGAAAACACCACCTTCAGAAGCACATACACCAACATGGAGGAAATGCTAAGAAATGATGGCTCCACATTTTGATATTCTTTTTGTTTAATAAAGGTTTTATAATTTTGAAACACTACTTTTTGACTTACCCTCATATTTTATCCCTTACAACTTTGAGCATACCTACCCCTGCCCCATTGACTTCGGACGAGGTGCTGTGACATGCTTAGACTGGCAGAATGAGAATTGAAATTCCTGGGAGTCAATTCTAAGAGACTTCTTTAGGTCTGGGGGAGTGGGGTTCACTCTTCACCCCCTTGAGTGCCCTCTGCCATGCAAGCAGTAGACTCTGTGGGTCCTGAAAGGAGGAGATGCAGAAATGACCAGAGCTCAGTCTCAGTGGCTTGCTTGCAGGCTTAATACCATGAGCAATAAATGCATGTTCTTTGAAGGCACTGAGATCCAAGTTCACTGAGATGGGTTGTTTCTTTCTACAACAAACGCTGACTGATGATAGAATTTGCCTTGAATACCCAGTGTGGGCATCGTGTGCACAGTTAGATAGCCATTGAAGCAGTTGTTGTTGTTGTTAAGTGCCATCGAGTCGGGTCCGACCCATAGCGACCCTGTACAGGGTTTCTGAGGGTGTAAATCTTTACGGGAGTAGAAAGTCTCATCTTTCTCCCGCGGAGCGGCTGGTAGTTTCGAACTGCTGACCTTAAGGTTCGCAGCCCGATTCGTAACCACTACGCTACCAGAGTTCCTTGGTAGACATTAATAGTTGTGATGCTTGCTTGCCCACCATAAATAGTCCTTTCTTACACCACCTACCACTTGTGCTCCAACTCTTTGTTCAGGACTAGAGCCTTGGCCTCATCTATAGTTGTAGTCTTGGTGTGGCACTGCGGGATAATGCATTGGACCTCCAGGTCAATTTGAACCACTAGGAGTTGCTATGAGTTGGAACTGACCCGACTGCTTTTAACAACAACATAGATTGGGTTCTTTCTCTCTCTCTTTCTTGGAGTCCTGGTGTAGCACTGTAGGATAATCACTGGAGTGTAACCACAATGTTGGTGCTTCAAACCCACCAGGTGCTCTTCAGGAACCCACTTGCCTGCAAACAAACAATAACAAAAAAAAAAAAAAAAAAAAAAGGGGGGGGGTTAGGAGCCTGGTTAAAGGGCTCAATTTCCAACCAAAAGGTTGGTGGTTCAAACTCACCAGCCACTTTGTGGGAGAAAAATGTGGCAGTCTGCTTTCATAAAGATCCCAGCCTTCTGAGTCCTATGGGGAAGTTCTACTGTTTTATAGGGTCACTCTGCATCAGAATTAACTTGAGGACAGTGGAATTGGTTGAAAGACAGGAATCTGGAATTACAACCCTACCGTGTACCTTGGGAGGCAAAAAACCTTTCCAGGTAGAGAATCCTGAAACCAGATCATAGTATCCAGTATTTCTGTGATGATAGGTGGGGTTTTTTTTGAGAATTTTCAAAGTGACTTTTAATCTATCGACTGAGTTGGCAGCCCAAAGCGTGAATGTCTTAGAGCCATACAGTGATTAGAAACACATCACAAGTGACAGATGTGGCATCCCATCTTGACCAACTGCCCTTTCATCCCCACACTGACTGTACATTTCCTAGACACTGAGCAGGCAGGAACATCTCATCTGTTCTTCCTGCACTCCCCCCCTCACCCCAATTTCTCGAGGTTCAGCTTCAAAAATCAAAACAGCAGCCTCTGATTGCACTGAGAAGCAATAATGATAAATTACACATGCAAATATATTCTGAGTGATACTTTAGATTTATAAATATACGATGCTAAAAAATAATGAGTTTAATATTTTAAGTAACATGTCTTATTTAAATGGCAATTGAGATTTTTGGTGGTTTAGAAATTAACACACTGTTTTATTCTATTGGGTAAATACTTGTCAGGCTGTGATGGCATACAGTAATTAATGAGGGCTTGGAGGAAAATATGAGATTTCCTTTCCTACCTCTGACATTAGCTTTTGTCCTCCATGAGGATGACTCTGAGCCGTAGCGTGTCTCTCTCTCTCTTTGCTGCCAGGTCGAAAGTCAGAGTGGTTGAAAATAAATTTCTTTATCTTAGAGTTATAGCCTAATAATTGTTAAATGTCATCGAGTCAGTTCTGTATCATTGTTATGTTTGAGCCCATTGTTGGCAGCTACTGTGCCCACCCATCTCATAGAGGGGCTTCCTCTTTTTACCAACCCTATATAAGTATGCTGGCCAAACTTTGTCTCTCATACTTTGGACATATTGTCAGGAGGGACCAGTCATTGGAGAAGGATATCATGTTTGGTAGGGTGGAGGGTCAGAGAAAAAGAGGAAGACCCCCAACGAGATGGATTGGCCAGGTGGCAGCATCGATGGACTCAAGCGTGGCAACAATAGTGAGATTGGCCCAGGATCGGGCAGTGTTTCATTCTGCTGTGCATAAGGTCACTATGAGTCGGTACTGACTTGATGGCACCTAACAACAACAACATAAGTATGAAATCCTTTAGGGACTGGTCCCTCCTGATCACATGTCCAAAGTACATGAGATGAAGTCTCTCCATCCTCACTCCTAAGGAACATTCAGGTTCAATTTCTACAAGACAGATTTGTTTCTTCCACTGGCAGTCCACAGTATAGTCAATATTCCTTGGTTTGTTGCCTGTTTTTATAAATAAAGTTCTATTGGCACATAGCCACCCATACTGGTTTATGACAGCTTTCATGCTACGATGGCAGAGTTGAGGAAATTCTCGAGAGACCATCTGGTCCCGAAGACCTAAATTTACGATACGACCATTTACAGGGAAAGTTCACAGACTTACACAAACCACAGGCAGTTTTTAATGAAGCTGATGCCTGTGGGAACTCTGCCTCCCTCTCAGACCAATTTTCACAAGACAACTGTGTCTTGTGGTACACACTAAAGCATTACAGTATTTCGTTCCCCATATTTTCCAGTGGAGGAGATTAAGGTAGAACGCGTGACCATGACACACTAGAAGCACCCCGGAAGTCACAGTTAGTTTTAGGCTGAAACCTCCCCTCTCCCAGTCCCCATAACTGGCAGTTCTGTTGGCAGAACTACAGTCTTGTTAGCACTATGACCCAGTACTAATGACCAGGCAGTTTCCTGCATTGTTATTATTCTAAAGTAATCACCATGGGAAACATCTGTGGTTGAACACGACCTTGTGTGCAGAGTTATGTTAGATTGGTTTCTATTCATTCCATACATAAATCATGGGTTAAAATGATTTTAACCAAAAACAGTGAGGAAGGTGACAGGAACTGGGGAATTATGAACCAACAATTTTACTCCTACGTTGCTAGAATCTCATCCATCATATTGTCTAGTGTTTGCATCCCTTCCTGCTCATTCTCCTTAATGGTCAAAAATCAAAGGGATGATGATGTGGAGAAATGGAGCAGTTGGGGACTTTAGACACAGAGAGGG
Source organism: Chrysochloris asiatica (assembly GCF_000296735.1). Classification (NCBI taxonomy): domain Eukaryota; kingdom Metazoa; phylum Chordata; class Mammalia; order Afrosoricida; family Chrysochloridae; genus Chrysochloris; species Chrysochloris asiatica. The sequence goes on along the minus strand of NW_006408799.1, from coordinate 2,338,447 downwards.
AGAGGGGTTGTGTGCTGAAGACAGGGGCAGGCTTGTAGTGTATACCCTTTGGTTGGTTGATGATGCATGGAGGGGATTGTAACCATAGCAATGAGACGATATACAATAGGATGAATGTAAAAGTAATGTTCTCCCATGTAAACTATCACATTATTCACAATAAAACATTTTTTTTTAAAAATCAAAGGGACCTTAGATACCTTCCCTGAAACCCAGATGTTCTGCCATGAGCAAGCGGTGGAGGGGTCCATGAGTAGAGGAAGAGCCAGTAGCCCCAACTGTTGGATTGTCTTGCATATAGATCCCCCAAGCCCTAGTAAAGCCACCCCAGGTAACTGAGAGGAACAGAAGTACTCCAATTGTTCATACCTGATACAGGTAGTTACATTTACACCTATCTTGCTTGTTGCTCCCCTGGACCAATACAGTTTGGTTACTCTTTGCTCTTGATAGAAAAGAATCACAGTGTTAGAAACCAGCTTCAAGTCCACACAGCGAGCCAATTGTGAGGAAGACTGAAGATCCAGAAATTAGAAGACCAGTGAAGCTAATCAAGAATACCAGCTGCTGTAAGAGGATGTCCAGCAATCATCAGCCATTGTTGTTGTTGTTATCCATTAATGAGATGCAATTCAAAACCACGAGATGCCACTTACCCTATCAAGATGGCTAAGATTTTAGGAACAAAAAGTAAGAAGCGACAAACGGTGGAAACAATGAGGAGAAATTGTAACTTCATCAATTGCTGATGGGAATGTAAAAGAGTAAGTTGCTGTGAAAAACAGTTTGGTGATTCCTCAAAAATTCAACATGGAATGGTCATGTTGTTGTTGTTAAGTGACATCGAGTCATTTCTGACTCACAGTGACCTTGTGTAGGGTTTTCAAAGATCGACTGGTGAGTTTGAACTGCTGACTTTGTAGTTCAAACATACCTTGCTGTCCAACGCTTCTCCTACAGGGCCATATCATTGTTGTTGTTGTTGGGACTCCCCATCAATGAAATCATAATACATGTGCTCTTTACTTTTATCCAGCATAACGCTTTAGAGACACGACTGTGTTGTGGCCTAAATCAATTGTCTGTTTTTTATGAATTGATCTTGTTCTTTTTTTTCCCTTCAAATCTATTTATCAATTGATGGATTGCATTGATTCATGATTTTAAATATTGTGAATAACATTGCTATGCCACTAAGATATATACTGAAGAGAACTAATGATCGATCCATTGAGAGTTCAGTAAAGGCCACTTACTGTATCATTCTTATCACCAGGTCCACTCAGATACAGAGTTCTGAGCTACAGGCTGTAGTGCCCACTGGACCCTGAGCCCTTACTCTACACTGGGGACTGCTCACCCAGGGTCTGGGTTCATCCCTGAGAAGCTATTGTGAGGGGTTCAGTCACCACCATGGGAAATGATGCACAAGTTTCCATCCTAGCAGTCAGGGGAGCAGTGGGCTGGGGACACTGACCCTGCTGGGGACAGTGTCAACTTCCCCCAGTGTCCTCCTTACAGCCCATCCAGGCACAACCTAGGCCACCCCCCTCTGCCTTTAGAGCACTGTCTCCAGTCCCCCTCTGAGCTGACCATCACAGAAGAGCCTTCTGTATGTGCAGTGTTCATTTCACCTCCATTTATCTTAAACTCACAGCCATCTGGTGTCTGGCCTGGCAGACACGGCTGTTGGCTTTGCTTAGGCTACTCGAAGCTGCACATCACTAAGGCAGACAGGCATTTGAAAGCCAGGTGTGCTTCAGGCTCTGTCTCTTTGGGTGTATGCGTTTTCATTGTGGTTTGGATGAAAGTTTACAGAGCAAATTGATTTTCCATTTAGTAACTTATACACATTTTGTTCCATAACATTACTTAAAATCCCCTCTATGTAACAACACCCTTCCCACTTCCTCTCTGGGTTCCCCATATACATTTGTCTTTCTTTCCTGCCCCTCCTGCCTTCTGACCTTTGTTTGGGGATCTCCTATGGTTGACTGCAATAAGGAGTACATTACTGCTGAATGTTACTGTTCATATTACAGACCTGTGTGTTGTTTGTTGTAAGGTTATCTCAGGGTAGGTTTGGTTCCAGGTTTGAAGAGTGTCTAAGGGATGCTTTTGAGTTATGGTGTTGGAGGAGAATATTGAAAGTGCCATAGGCTGCCAAAAGAACCAATAGATCCGTTTTGGAAGAAGGGCAGCCAGAGTGCTCCTTAGAGACCAAGATGGCCAAACTTCATGTCTCATTCTTCGAGCATTTTGTCAGGAGGGACCAGTCTCTGGAGAAGAATATCATGTTTGGTAAGGTGGAGGGTCAGAGAAAAAGAGGAAGACCCCCAACGAGATGGATTGGCCAAGTGGCAGCATTGATGGACTCAAGCGTGAAAACAGTAGTGAGGTTGGCCCAGGATCTGGCAGTGTTTCATTCTGCTGTGCATAGGGTTGCTATGAGTCAGTACTGACTCGATGGCACTTAACAACAACAACCACAACAAGGGCCACAGTCTCAGGAGTTCTACCAGTCTTTATCACACCCACAAATTTGGTCTTTCTTGTGATTTTGAAATTGTTATGCTTTATTTTTTTGGAACCTGTACTAAGAACCTTGTGATCATGAATGCAACAGCCTTGGGGAAGACAACCTGCAAACAAGCACATGATTAAGAATATTTAAGAGGAATTCTAATAATTGAAGAAGAAATTGAAGTCATAAATGATTTACTTTATTTGAATCAACCATCAAGAATCAAATGACACAATGCTTTAGGGCACTGAGTTTCTGTCCAGGGTGATGGAACAATTTGGGACTGGATTGTAGTGATGTTTGCACAACATGTTGAGCATGTCACTGGAATGAGTGTATAAAGACTGTTGAAATGGTAAAATCATTACATAGATATTTACCACAATAAAAAAAGATAACTCATAGAAAAAAAGAGATGAAGTGGTTTATTGTAATGGCTGAATCCACTACAAAACAACTGTAAAGTCTGACGAAGCAAAGACATCACATTGATGACTAAGGTGCACCTGACCCAACCCATAATGTTCTTAATTGCCTCGTATGCATGAAAAAGCCTCATATGAGGCTATCTGCACCAACCCCCAACATCTGGATTCAGGTGAGGGCTGCTCCAGACCTGCAGAGCCATTTCTGGCCAGCCCTGGACTAGCTGGAACTTTTGCCCCAGTTGCCCTTTGGGATAGAAAGACCTTGGAGGTTACACAAACAACTTCCTGGTTGGGTGCCCAGAACAGGCAAGACCTGGGCCTATAGAAACTCCATCTCCATCTAGGATAAGGAGCACCACTGTCTCATGCTTTCCTACCTACCATGTAAGCTCCTTGGCTGACAGGAGACCCCAGTGCTTTCTCTTCTTTGGATCTGGCATCTGCCCTGTCTTTTTTGTTTTTTCTTTTGTTTTTTTTTGGTTGTTTATTTTTTTCTTCCCCTTCTTTCTCTCTTTACCTTCCCTTTCTTTTTATCCTTTCTAGCTCTGCTTTCAATTTTCTTCTGTTTCTCTTACCCCGACCCCTGCTTCTTCTTCTTTCTTAATTTTGCTCTTGATTTTTCTTCCTACTCTCTGGTCTCTTGCTCTTTTATTTATTCTTCTCCCTAATTGTGTTGGCAGAATAGTTAAGGAAAACAAAGGAGAATTCAGGAAAACGTTACAGGAACAAACAAACAAAATGGAGAAAGAATTGGAGACAATACAAAA
>NW_006408799.1:2331841-2334478 GCF_000296735.1 Chrysochloris asiatica | reverse complement strand
AGTAAACTTCCTTAACATCATGAAAAATGAGAAGATAAGCATTCAAGAAGCTGAATAAACCCCAAATGGGGTGGAACCCAAGAGAAAATCACTGAGATATAACATAATCAGAGTCTCCAAAATCAAAGAGGAGGAAAGAGTCCTGAGAGCAGCTCAGGAAAATTGAAACGTTACCTGCAAATGAGAACCATGAACACTAAGTTCTAATTTCTCAGCAGAAACCATGCAAGAAAGAAGGCAATGGGAGAAATAGAACCAGAATGTTCCTTAGAAACCATTATGGGAAGACTTTGTCTCTCATACTTCAGATATGTTATTAGGAGGGACCAGTCCTTGGAGAAGGAAGTGGAGGGTCTGTGAAAAAGAAGAAGAGCTCAGTGAGATGGATCGGCACAGTAACAACAGAAATGACTCAAGCATAACAGCAATTGTGAGAATGGCACAGGTCTAGGCAGTGTTTCATTGATGTTCACAGGGTCACTATGAGTCAGAACTCACTCGATGGCGCCTAACAACAGTAACACCACAATCATAGCAGGAGATTTTAATGCACCACTTTCAATGAAGGACAGAACAACTAGTAAGAAACTTAACAAGGAGAACTAAAGAACACAACCAAACAACTGGACCTTATTCAGAGCACTCAACCCAACAACAGCACAATACACATTTTTTTTCCAGTATACATGAAACATCCTCCATAATAGACCATATATTAGGTCATAAATCAAACCAAATAAATTTAAAAACATCAAAATACTACAAAGCATATTTTTGTATCACAGTGCTATAAAATTAAAAACCAACAATAGGAAGATTAAGAGAAATAATCGAACACATGGACATTAAAAATACCCATGCTTTAAAATTATTGGGTAATAGAACAAATAATAATGGGAAATTTTTCATTAATCAAATGAGAATTAAAACACAACATACCAAAACCTTTGGGATCCAGCAAAAGCAGTGCTTAGAGGGAAACTCATAGCAATAAATGCCCACATCCCAAAATGAAAGAACCAAAGTCAATGTATCAACACAACATATCCAACAATTAGAAAAAGAACAGCAAAATAAGCCTACTTTCACCAAGAAAAAAGAAATAATAAATATTAGAACAAAACTAAATGAAACAGAAAAGCAATAGAAAGAATGAACAAGACAAGAAGTTGGTTTCTGAAAGGATTAATGAAACTGATGGACTTCTGATGTAGTGCTGTAAGATCAGCACTGGACTGTAAACCACAAGGTCAGCAGTTCAAGCCCACCATATGCTCCTCAGAAACCCTATACAGGGTCACTGATTCAGAACCAACTCTATGGCACTTAACAATAACAACAAAATTGACAAATCATTGGAAAATCTAACAAAACAAAAGAAGGATAAAATGCAAATGACATGAATAAGAAATTATATAAATGACACCACAACAGAACCAATGGAAATCAAAAGAATAATAATAGAATATATGAAGAATTTGGGAGAGCTGGTGTGGCAGGCACTGTAGAATAAAATACTGGAATGCAAGATCCATTTGAACCACAAATTTGGCTTACCAGCTGTTCCTTCGAAACCCTATACAGGGTCGCTAAAAATCAGAAGCAATTCAATGGCACTTAACAACAACAACATACAAGTCCTGGTGTGGCACTGCAGGATAATGCACTAGACAGCAAGATTGATTTGAACGTCAAGATGAGTAGTTCAAAATCACCAGTTGCTCCTCAGCAACCCTATACAAGGTTGCTATGAGTCTGAACTGTCTTGATGGCACTTAACAACAATAACCGTATACAAATTCAATAGCCAACATTATTCTCAATGAAGAGAAATGGAAAACATTACCTTTACAAACAGGAACCAGACAAGGATGCCCTTTATCACTACTCCTATTCAATATTGTTCTGGAAGTCTTAGCCAGAGATATAAGAAAAGGAAGATAAATTAAAGACATCCAAATAGGTAAAGAAGAAGTGAAACTCTTTCTACTTACAGATGATATGATCCTATTTATAGAAAATCCCAACTCAGCAAGAACATTATTGGAACTCACTGAAAGATCCAGTGAAGTACAAGATCAGCAAACAAAAATCAGTCAGATTCCTTTACACTAATAAAGAGAGCTCTAACAAGGAAATCAGGAAAACAATACCATGGTCAGCAGCCACCCAAAAGAGGAAATGTTGCTAGGTACCATTGAGTCAGCCCCACTATGCATAACCATATGAAATACTGCCTGACCCTGTGATAGCCTCACAATTGTTACATTTGAGCTCATTGCAGCTGCCACTTAGTTAATCCATCTCATTGGGGGGGTCTTCCTCTTTTTCTCTTACCCTCCACTTTACCAAACATGATGTCTTTCTCCAAGGAATCGTCCCTTCTGATAACATGCCTGAAGTATGAGAGGTAAAAATCTCATCATCCTTGCTTCTAAAGAACATGCTGGTTGTACTTCTTCCAACACAGATTTGCTTGTTCTTCTGGCAGTCCATGATACTTTTAATATTATTCATGGATACCATAATTCATATGGATTGATTCTTCTCTGGTCTTCTTTATTCATTGTTCAGTTTTCACATGCATATGAGGCAATTGAAAATACCATGGATTGAAAAATACCATGGTTTGGGTCC
>NW_006408799.1:2325803-2330261 GCF_000296735.1 Chrysochloris asiatica | reverse complement strand
CCACCCAAAGGATGAAAAATTTCAGTCCTTTCTCCATTTATCATGATGTGTTATTTATTGGCCCAGTTGTGAGAATTTTGTTTTTCTTTACATTGAATTTCAATCCACACTGAAGTCTGTGGTCTTTGATCTTCATCAGTAAGTATTTCAATCCATCTCTTTAGGAGCCTCACTCTCTTTCACTGACCTTCTACTTTACCGACCATGGTTTCCTTCTACAGGGACTGGTTTCTGCTGATAATATGTCTGATGTATAAGAGATGAAGTCTGGCCATCTTGATGGTTCCTAAGAAGCATTTTGGTTATTTGCACATGGGTATTTATCTTTGCTGCAAAGGTACCTATGAATATGGTGGAGCAAGTTGTTGTTAAGTGCCGTCAAGTTGGTTCCGACCCATAGCAACCCTGTATAGGGTTTCCAAGGAAAGGCTGGTGAGTTTGAACCCACAACCTGGTGGTTAAAACCAACCTTGTGGTTGAGTACTTATCCTTCAGCACCACATCTGGACTTGGGGGCAAAATGATGAAGACTTCTTAGACAGACATTACCAAACATCTTAAGACAATGAGTTGCTAGGCCTGAAGGCTCAGGACCATAGTCTTAGGGGATGCTGTGGTCAATTGGCATACCATAGTTCACAAAGATGGTGTTCTATCTCCTCCTTTGGTGAGTAGCATTTGGGATCTTAAAAGCTCATGAGCAGCCATCTAAGTTGAAACTATTGGCCTCTCCATGTGTAGAAGAAAGAAGAGTGATAAGAATTGAAAATGTTTGGAATCAATTAGTCCAATGGACTGATGGAACATGTGAACATCAGTCTCCACAACTCCACAACATTATCAAGGCTAACTAGATAATGTCTGGCTACTACTACCAACTTTTCTGAAAGGATCGCATTAGAAGGTCCTGGATAGAGTTGGAGAAAAAGTGGAATGAAACTCAAAATTGTAAAAAAGATTGGACTTACTGGGCAGAAAGAGACTGGGAGAATCTGGGACTATTGTGAACCTTCAGGTGTAGAATGGAGCACCTACTCATGGCCCAGTTTTCCACCAATCAGTAGATAGGTAGATGGGGGAAACAACAACACTAATAAGGTGTACTCATCATGGAATGGCCACCTCTTCAAGATCAAAAGGACAAAATTTACCTAAGGAGAAAATTCAGAAGGCTTGGGAAGGAGGGTGGAGAAGAAATAAGAGCTACAGGGAGGAAATGTGATAACTCGTTACATGGAGATATTTGCAGTCATTGAGATGAAAGAGTGTATGATTTGTTCAATATACGACTGATGATCTGCATCATAAGCCTTCACTCAATTTACAACAAAAGGTTTCAAAAGAAATACAGCACTATGGATTGCCAGAGGAAAAAATAAACCTATCTTGGAAGAAGTGCTACCAGAATGCTCCTTAGAAGTCTTTCATACATTGAACATGTTGTCAGGAGGCACCTGTCCATGGAAAGGACATCATGCTTGGTAAAGTGGAGGGTCAGTATAAAAGAGGAAGACCCCTAATGAGATGGATTGACACCTAGACAGCAACAATGGGCTCAGATTTAACAATTGTGAGGATGGTTCAGGATCGGACAGTGTTTGGTTCTGTTGTACGTAGAGTCGCTATGAGTTGGAGTCAGCCCAATGGTGCCTAACAATAATCATACTTTGTACACTGAACGTTCTGAGTGCTAATGAATATTTTAAGCTTTCTTTTCTCATTTTGAGTTGTGTTTGCAAGAGAAGATCTTGGAAATTTTGCTCCATCCACCTCACGAAAATCTACTCTACTTTGAGGAGGCAGCTCTTCTCCAATTGTATTTTGAGTGCCTTCCAGTCTCAGGGGCTCCTCTTCTGGCACTGTATTAGAGAATGCCTCACCGCTGTTCATAAGGTTTTCAGTGACTAACCATTCAGAAGTAATCTGCCTCTCCTTCTTCCTAGTCTTAATTTGGAAGCTCCACTAAATCATGTCCACCATAAGTGTCCCTGCTAGTAATTAAAATACTGGTTGTTGATGTAGCATCCAGCACAAGACACCACAGTAGGACACACTGACAGATGGGCAGTGTCTGTGTGGCTTAAGGATCCATTTTCTGAGATGTTGCTTACGTGCTGATGAACACATGGACACGAAAACAGCTCTGACTTTCCCATGACCAGACTTAAGGATGTTTTAGGTTGTGCACACTCTGTGTGTACTACATCGGCAAATGGGGGTTTGGGAGTAAGTGGAACAAAAAAGAAAAAAGAGAGAGAGAAAAGAAAGGAAACAAACAAAACTATACAAAAGAGAAACAATCCCCTCTCTTCTTTCTTTGTCTTATTTCTTTTCTTTCCCAGGAGTGAGATTTTAGTGACATCCAGTTCACCCTTTAGACAGTAAACAATCCTTCCACTAGGTTCAAGGAGATTGGGCTTTCTCTCCAACTCTGCAGTGCTAAGGAAGCCTGGTGGCACAGTGGACTGTGTTGAGCTGTTAGCCTAAAGGTCAGTAGTTCAAACCCACTAGCAGCCCTGAGGTAGAAAGATGAGGCTACCTGCTTCAGTAAGATTTACAGTCTCAGAAATCCTACACAGGGTGGTTGTGAATCAGAATTGACCAGACAACGGTGGGGTTTTTTGTTTGTGTGAGTGTTTTTTGATGCAGGTGCCTGTTTATACTGCCAGTTTGCACAGGGATTCCAGTTAAGAGAACCCAGGTTGTATGTTTTAATGGTAATTTTTCCAGGAGAAAATATCTTGCCTGTCTGTATTTTGTTTCTTGACTAAGTGACAGCACAGTGCGGTGGTTTTCCCACTGCCTTCAAGATGAAAAGCACCAAGACTGGAGTAATTCTCCAAGTGCTAAACAGAAAACAGATGGGAAGTAAATATATCTCTCAGGCAGGGTTTCAAGTTTACTGTGAAGGTTTTGGAGTTCCACTTTAGTGACTCCCACATCAAACACCTGTATTTAGGTTCGGATTAAACCAATGGAGGAGAGAGAGTGAGGGAGGTAGCCCATGTGTTGTGACTGCAGGGCAGACCCTGATGAATTCAGCTTCCTGCAGACTCTTACTGCAAGAGATTAATGAGTGAAAGAATGGGGAAGAGAAGATCATGGAAAAGAAGTACATCCTGAATGAAAACAGCCAAGGTTAGCAGCCTCCTCCTCACACTTACTGGATTAGTTATTGAATTCAGCACACGCTGGTCCTATTTGTGTGGCTGCTATGACATGACTGATGAAAGGCTCTGTGAGGGGAGTGCTCAGAAGACATTCCTTCATTGTCTTCCATCTTTTTTATAGAACTAAAGAATTCTGCTGCTCAGAGCTACAGAGTCATTTCGCGCATAATTCACAGGAGTTCCTGGGTGATACAAACAATGGAGGAGCTTGCCTGCTAACCAAGAGGCTGTTGGTTTGAATCCATCCAGAAACATCTGGGAATAAAGTGCTTGTGATCTATCTTCCAAAACTCAACCACTGAGAACCCTGTGGAGTATAGTCTACGCTGACGCATGTAGGGTTGCTATGAGTTGTGTTGACTTGATGGCATCTGATTTTTTTTTTTTTTTTAATAATATGCAAACAGAAACAATGACTTGTGATGCTCTTTTAGCTTCAGAGCTGTAACTCTTGTTGATTAAGTGAGAAGTGTTTGGTTTGGGTTGTGAGGCGGTTCACCTTCCTGGCTCCCAGCAGTAAAGGAGAGTGTGTGCTGCAGCTAAGACCACAAGTGGCTGGTAGCTCGTATGTCCTGAGTTCCCGGATCCATGGATGTTTAACTTTCCCGAATGATGCGTGCATGTTTCTGGACTGACATGGTTTCATACCTGACATAGACTCAAAGTGGGAACCTTTCAAAGTCTCCAAGATGATTTAGAACTGTAGTTGAGATTTCGTTACATATTCTCTGTAGTTGGAAATCCAGCTACTGGATCCATCAGTGTTCGAATGGGCCATGTTGAAAACATTTTCTGAGCTTCCTAAATTCTTTTGATGATGTTCCTCACCACATATACAAGAGCAATGAAAGAAATCTAGGAACACAGTGTATCATATATGTCCAAACCCATGCTTACAGTTGGGACTGCCACAAACTGATCTTCAGACAGATCTTCAGGACTTCAGGTTACATGAAAATCAGAGTTTTATCTAAGAAAGAGATGAAGAGAAAACATGCAGGTCATTGGGCTAAACAGCATTACCCATGCATTTAGAAAAAAGACTGGGAATTGGGAGGTAAAATTTGTCAGCGTTAGCATTCCACTCATACACCCAAGACAAGACAGTCCTACCCATCGTCCAACGCTGTCCCACTGGTCTTCCCTTTATCTCAGCCATGGAACGAGAGATATCATTGCAGATGTCTGATGGATCTTGGCTGGAAGCAGAGAATATCAGAATGATGTTTAACTATGATTTATTGACTATGCGAAGGCTTTCGATTGTGTGGATCATGACAAGCTATGT
>NW_006408799.1:2321443-2324722 GCF_000296735.1 Chrysochloris asiatica | reverse complement strand
ATTTCAAAAGGTGAAGTGAAGTACTTACCTGAGGAAGATAACGGATTTTTTTTTTTTTTGGGTGGGGGCATTCGATAGGAAAAGAAAGGAACGGTGTTCTACCCCCACCCATGTGGGTCTCATGGCTTAGGCATTAGGCTGCTAATTGCAAGCATATTGTTTCAAATCTACTAGCAGTTCCTCAGGATAAAGATAAGGTGGTCTGCTCCGTTAAAGATTTACAGTTTTAGAAACTCTAAGAAACAGTTCTATCCTGCCCTGTAGGATCAAGAGGATTTGAAGGCAGTGGTTTTGGTTTGAGTACTGCCTTCTCACATGGACCATGTTATCCAACATGGAATAGACAGAATTGCCATTCTGGTGAATTAGAACTAGAGAACTCATGATCCCTCCTCAGACAGTGAAGCGGGCGCAGTGGTAGCTCCCTGGTAGAAATGTCACCTTCCATGTGGGAGACCTGGGGTCAATTTCCAGGCAATACTTCCCATGCAAAGCCCCCACTGTTCAGCAAAGTTTCCAGACTAATACAGACGAGGAAGCTAGGGCTGGCTATCTGCCTGTACTTCTGAAAATCAAATACTGAAAGCTCACAATGGTTCTATCTGAAACATTAATGGGGATGAAACAAGGCAGGCAGCATTGTGTTCTGTTGTTCATGAGGTCGCCATGAGTTGGAGGTTGACCAGACAGCAGCTAAAAACATCAACAATGAGAGAACACGGAGGGAAGCTATCGTTCGTATTCAGCACCTGCTGTCTCTCTAGCATGGAGATAACCCTGGTGGCAGCGGTTAAAACAGTGGCCGGTAAATGAACAGGTCAGAAGTTTGAACCCCCAGCCATATCAAGGGAGAGAGCTGAGACGGGGCTTCTGTAGAAATGACAACCGTGGACACCCTATGGGACCATTCTACTCTGTCCTAAAGGCTCTCTGTGAGCTGGGTTTAGCTTTAGATCACGTCTTCTCAAGATACAAGTTCAAAATGGTAGCCAAGCACTAGCTTGCTGCACTGAAGTCAGCTTCTGAGTATGGGAAGACTAGCTGAGGGGTACTGAGGGGCTCCAGTGAGGTCTTCTATATGCCAGGGAGCTCGTTGGGAAGGAGATGAGAATTGAGCTAGGGTGGGAATCACTCAGGTCCCCTCTTATTCAACTCTCGGCCCTGCTCTGGTCTGTCAATGTACACCATCTAACACTCCCTGAGCTCTGACTCATGCTGGTGCATGTGGCTTCATCATTTCGGCCATGGCATCAGTCCATCTCACAGAGGGATTCTGTCCTTCACTGCTTTCCCAGTGATGGTTTCAGATAGTATAGGGGACATGAAGGATGGTGGTTACTAGTACCATGAGAATATGAGGGACAGTGGTCTACTATAATATAAGGACATGAGGAACAAGGGTTTCCCACAGTATAAGAACACAAGGGACAGTGGTTTCCTGTAGTATAAGGGCATGAGGGAAATTGGTTTCCTGTGGTATAAGGACAAGAGGACCAATGGCACCATGTTTGCAGTTCTGACCATTGAGAACAATAGACATAGAGTCTACATGCGTTCTGAGGATACCCATGTTGTTCTTAGGCCCAGGGTTCAGTCTTCCAGCCTTTGCATGCCTTTGTGTTTTTGCTCTCTGGCGCCCACCAACCTCTGCTTGGAGATGTCCCAGTCTATGTCCTGAGGCTGCCTTTCTGGGCATTTCTACTTGTTGACCTCCAGCAGGTTTGCTCAGCATCTGAAATGATACCCTCTTATGGAAACCTCTTGGAAGGTGCTAATTATTTTAAGTGTGCTCTTACCTTCATTTCTTCAAGATAAATGAAAACACATGGTTGCTCAAAAGAACACAAAAATGACCATGGAATTTGTATTTTAACATCCCCAAATATAAACAACCAAAATCTCTATCAAACAAATAAACTAATACTGTTATATCAATGTTGTTGTTAAGTGCTGTCTATTCGGTTCTGATCCATAGTGACCCTATATAGGATTGCTAAGGTGTGACTGCTGAGTTTGAACCACCAAACTTGCAGTCGAGTGATTATCCTACAGTGCTACACCATGGCTCCTAGTTTTCAACAATAAAAGATAACAAAATTTGTGAAACAAATTGAATGAAACACATCATGAATGAATATAAATATAAAATACTAAAATGAAATGGAGGGCTTTAGTACAGAGAAAATGTCAGTTTAGGTGGCTAGAACTCCAAATTCAGGGCATTCTACCCTGTGGGCTCTAGGGAAAGGGCCCGGCATTCCTTGGAGATCTCCATGTGTCTTGGTATCAGTTTTCCCCTAGGTCTAGGAGCTTCCCAGCATAGAGACCCTGGGTCCAAAAAATGTGCTCAGCTCTCATCTCTTCTCCCTTGGTGGTCATATGGCCCTGTCACTCTGCTTGCTCCTCGCTACTTTTGTTGTTGTTGTTAAGTGCTGTTTAGTCAGTTCCAACTCATAGCGACCTTGTATGAGTTTCTGAAGAGCATCTGGTGAGTTTGAACCACCGACCTTGTGGTTCAAACCACTTTGCAGTCCAGTGCATTATCCTGCAGCGCCACAAGAGGAATGCTCTCTACTTGTTTCTCTTGTTCAATAAAAGGTGTTGGGGGCCACAGACCAGGGAGACTCCTTACTTCAGATCAGAGCTGTGATGGGATTAAGGGTGTTTCATTCCACTCTTACTCCTCGTACTGGTTAATCACATCGCATCACATCACAGCATGGGGGTCATCGCAGAAGTGACTCATGACATCATTACACTGAGAATTGTGGCCCAGCCAACTGGACACATATTTTGGGGTTACAACTCAATTAATCACAGACACTGTTGTCAAACACTGGTTCTATTGGAAGTGGAATACTCCACAAGATTCCATGTGGTCTGCTGTGTCCTTCAGCACTGACCACCACATCTGTCCCTGCCAACTGGGCAGGGGATTGGTAAGACCAGTGCTGCTCTGGCTGCCACTAGGGCCTAGGTGGGGAACGGTTTTGTTTTGTTTTTGTTTTTTTTTCAATGACAAAATTTACAACACTGCAGGCCAAACAAAATGATCAATTTAAAAATGATCCTGCTAGATTTGGTCAAACGATTAATTAACTCACCCCTAATGTGATGGCCAAGGCGATCTGGTAGCGTAGTGGTTACGAATTGGGCTGCGAACCTTAAGGTCAGCAGTTCGAAACTACCAGCCGCTCCAAGGGAGAGAGATGAGGCTTTCTGCTCCCATAAAGATTTATAGCCTTGAAAACCTTGTACAGGGTCGCTATGGGTTGGAAC
>NW_006408799.1:2307359-2321334 GCF_000296735.1 Chrysochloris asiatica | reverse complement strand
ATAACCTCATATGTATGTGAAAGCTGAACAGTGAATAAGGAAGATCGTAGAAGAATTGATGCCTTTGAGTTGTGGTGTTGGAAGAAAATACTAAAAGTGCCATGGACTGCCAAAAGAACCAATAGATCTGTTTTGGAAGAAGTGCAGCCAGAGTGCTCCTTGGAGACCAGGATGGCTAAACTTTGTCTCTCATACTTTGGACATATTGTCAGGAGGGACCAGTCGCTGGAGAAGGATATCATGCTGGGTAAGATGGAAGGTCAGAGAAAAAGAGGAAGACCCCCATCATTGATGGCATCAAGTGTGGCAGCAGTAGTGAGGTTGGCTCAGGATCGGACATTGTTTCGTTCTGCTGTGCATGGGGTCACTATGAGTCAGTTCCAACTCAATGGCACCTGACAACAGCATATGGCCCACGGGCCGGACGCTCCCCATCCTGTACTAGGGAAGTACTAAGTGCTGCTGTAATAGCTTTCAGCCTAAAAAAGCATCAGAATGAAAGGATGAAGAAATACAGCAGCCAGACCGTGGCCAGATTAAGGAAGGGGACAATCAGTGTATCCTGATTACAGAAGTCTATGGAAACTTACACTCATGCCCTGGCTCTTTAAGGAAGTTGTTGTCAATTGCCAGGAGTGGCATCCTCCACCATCCTCAGCGTCCTAGTCGGGGTTTCAACTCCTCATCTCGCAGCCTATGCATCAGCCCATCCATGAGGGTCTCTCTCACTCTTGGAGACTCTCCACTTTACCAGCCAGAGTGTCTGTCTCTAGTGATGTTCTGCCTGTTGACCACTCCACAGCAAGCAAGTCCAAGGGGCAGACAATAATCTGTGACCCACACGGTTTTCACTGGCTGAAACCATGAAAACTATTGGAAGCTTTATTTAGAGAACAGTAGCGTAGTGGTTACGAGTTAGGCTGTGAACCTCAAGGTCAGCAGTTTGAAACTACCAGTCGTTCTGCGGAAGAAAGATGAGGCTTTCTGCTCCTGTAAAGCTCTACAGCCTTGGAAACTCTATGCAGGGTCACTGTGATTTGGAACCAACTCCACTGCACACCACCATCTAAAGGGTAGAACTGCAGTCCCTTCCCTGACCCTCAGCTCCACTCCTGCTTCTCAGGAGGGCTGTAGGATGGGCGTGGGATGGGGGGCTGCTATCAGCTCCAACATCCCCACTAAGTGTCCTTTTTCTCGGCTGCACTGCAATGGGACCACCAGCACTAGGGGGCTACAATGACAGGACAGGGCAAGTACTGACATAAGACGTCAGTTCCACCTCCATGTCCACCCCTCTACTAAGTGTCCTTCCCTGCAGCCTCCTTCTCTGGCCACTTTCTGGACCAAACCTTCCATCTTGTTAACACTCACCACCTCGTACCCATGACCAGGTATTTTCCTGCCTTGTTATTCTAACATAATCACTATGGGAATCATCTGTTGCTGAGCAAGGCACTGTGGGCCCAGTTTCTTTTATCAATTACTTCCATAAATTATGAATTCCCTTGGATGCAGAGGCAGAAGCTAGGAGTGATCGAAGAGTATATCTCAGTTCCTGTTGGCTGCTTTCTTCCCTTCTTCCAATTGTATTCCCTCCAGAGCTTTGAGGCCGCTACAAACAACAGATAAGGAAGGATCCAGTGACGTTCCAGGAATGAGCGGGCCACAGGCATCATCACCGTCATCTGCCAAGATGCCTCCCAACACCTGTCCTGAGCTCGAGGTGGGGAGGCGTGTGCTGGGAGTACCGCTCTGTGTCTCCATACATCCTGGTGACCCAGGTGGGAGGACAACAGTCAGCACCCACGAGGAGCTTCCCCCTGACAGTGTGAGGCTGTTGTCCCACTCCATGCGCCACAGAACAAACGCTGCCAAGTCATGCTCCCTCCCCACCATCCACCAGGGACTGAATCATTGAGGTTCACAGAGTTTCATGGCTGATTTTCCACAAGTCCTGTCTCCCACTTTACCTTAATCTGGAATCTCAGCTGAAACCTATCGCTGTGGGTCACCCTGCTGAATTGGAAATGCCCAGTGACCTCACTTCTAGCATCCCAGTCATACACAAGCCACTGCAGTGCGACATGCTGACAGACAGGTAGTAGATGTCCTCATTAACTAGAGCAAAAGGAGAACTGGTTTTCCAAATAGCCTCGTATTTACAGATACAAAGTTTCGGATCTCAATACGTGTTTTGCGGGGGACACAATTTAACCCACAACATTGAAATACCAAAAACTTAAAACCGTTCATGTCAAATCAATTCTGACTCACAGACACACTCAAGGACAAAGCAGAACTATCCCCTAGGGTTCCCAAGGATGTTATCTTTATACAGGTAGACTGACTCTTCTTTCTGAGAGGGAGCTGCAGGTGGATTCAAACTGTGTGGAGTACAGCATGCTGAGTGCTCAAAAAGGAAATACTCGATTTAATTAGCACTCAAATCACCAAATAAAACAGCACCACTGAAGCCCACTTCTGGTGCCTAGCCCCTCTGTAAGGACCACACCTGAGATGGTTCGTTTTCACAGAGATGAATATGCCTATTCCCAAAACGTCTGCAGGAAAGATGGTGCTGGTTCTAGCTGTTGCACAGTGCCTGGGAGACACCCCGCATGTAGTTTTCTCTTTCAGTATTTCCCTATGCCCACCTCTCTGAGACACAGCACATGTGCCATCAGTTCTACCCTATATGCGCAGCTGCTTGGTTTCCATGTGAGAGATCTTTGTGCCCAAGGCCTTTGGTGAGCGTGGGCATGTGTAAGTCTGAGTGCTATCGTTGTTAAGTGCCATCGAGTTGGTTTCGACCATATTGTTGTTGTTAGGTGCCATCGAGTTGGTACCGACTCTTAGCAACCCTATGCACAACAGAATGAAACACTGCCTGGTCCTAGGCCAACTTCACAATTGTTGCCATGCTTGAGCCCATTGATGCTGCCACTTTGCCAATCCATCTCGCTAGGGATCGTCCTCTTTTTCTCTGACCCTCCACCTTACCAAACATGATATCCTTCTCCAGCAACTGGTCCCTCCTGACAATATGTCCGAATTATGAGAGAAGAAGTTTGACCATCCTGGCTTCCAATGAGCACTCTGGCTGCACTTTTTCCAACACAGATCTGTTTGTTCATTTGGCAGCGCATGGCACTTTCAATATTCTCCTCCAACACCATAACTCAAAAGCATCAATTCTTCTATGGTCTTCCTTATTCACTGTCCAGCTTTTGCATGCATATGAGGTTATTGAAAATGCCATGGCTTGGGTAAGGGGCACCTTAGTCCTCAAGCTTTTGCTTTTCAACATTTTAAAAAGCTCTTGTGCAGCAGATTTGCCTAATGCAATATGTCATTTGATTTCTTGACTGCTGCTTCCATGAATGTTGATAGTTGATCCAAGAAGAATGAAGTCCTTGACAACTTCAATCTCTTCTCCGTTGACAAGGATGTTGTTTATTGATGCAGTGGTAAGCATTTTTGTTTTCTTTACATTGAGATGTAATCCATACTGAAGGCTTGGGTCTTTGATCTTCATCAGTATTTTAAGTCCTCTTGGCTCTCAGCAAGCAAGGTTTTTGTATTATCTGCATATCACAGGTTGTTAATGAGTCTTCCTCCAATCCTGATGCCACATTTTTCTTCATATAACTCAGCTTCTCAGATTATTTGTTCAGCATACAGTTTGAAAAATATGGTGAAAGAATGCAACTCTGTCACACAACTTTCTTAGTTTTAAATCATTCAGTATTCCCATGTTCTGTTGGAACAACTGCCTTTTGGTCAATGTAGAATTCTTCATGAGCACAATTAAGTGTTCTGGAATATTCATACTTTGCAATGTTGTCCATAGCTTGTCATGATCCACACACTCAAAAGCCTTTTTATAGTCAATAAAGCACAGGTAACCATCTTTCTGGTATTCTCTGCTTTCAGCCAAGATCCATCGGACATCAGCAATGATATCCCTCATTCCTCTGCCTCTTCTGAATCTGGCTTGAACCTCTGAAAGTTCTCTGTTAATGTATGCTTGCAGACATTTCTGTGTTACCTATAGTAGAACTTTACTCACTTGGGATATCACAGATATTGTCCGATGATTTACACATTCCATTGGATCACCTATCTTTGGGATGGGCACAAATACAGATCTTTTCCAATCAGTTGGCCAGATAGTTGTACTTCAAATTTCTTGGTATAGATGTGTGAGTGCCTCCAGTGCTGCCTCACTTTCTTGAAAGATTTCAATTTTTATTCCATCAATTCCTAGTGTCTTGTTCTTTGCCAATTCCTTCAATGCACCTTGGATTAATTCCTTCAGGACTCCCCACACAGCTTCTCAGCTCCTAAAGAGGATGTGTTGCTTCTATAGGAAAATTTCCTAGATCTCAACATGGCAGAGGTGACTGGGAAAACCTGACACCTCCTGGAGAAAGAAGTCCTACCCAGTGTCTCATTGCCCTGCATCTGGTCCAGGGGGAGCTGACCCTATAGGTGGGTCCTCGAGGGGATGGGGCCAGAGGGTCAGGAGAGGGATGCTGTACCGGCACTCTCTCAGCACACAGCAGCAGGCAGTGGGTTCCTACTAGGTGACATATGGTCTGCAGCTACAGAGGAGGATATCAGACCCACATTGGACCCAGGAAACTTTCCCCTCTGCTTTCTTTCAAAAATCCAGCCTGGATAAGATAAAAACTCACTCCACATCACTTAGGTTGGTTTGGGCAGAAGTGAGTGATGTGGAGTGAGTTTTTATCTTGTCCAGGTGAAATAAACTCTGTGAACCTCGTTACTCAAATCCCGTTTTTCTGCTAGGAGAGATTTACTGAGAAGCAGAACAGCGGTACCCGTGCTTTCCCACAGCGGAAGTGGTTGCCAGTTAGTCAGTGGGACTGGGCTAAGGACCACTGCACTCTGTAATCTCCATGTGGACTCTGGCCTGGAGCCATGCTGTGCCCTGGGTGGATTCAAGAGATGGAGATTTGTTCTTGGTCACTTTAGAGGTCATTGTTCAGGGCAATAGATCTAGGGGAAACCTTTCTCTTTCTCTTGGCTCTGGGGCAAGGACCATGCCCCTGGCTCCTTGGTGAGCTTCATGTGGTGTGGAATTTGTCTTCCCCCATCTTTGCTATGAATTGCGCTGTAGGATAAGCATTAGGCCACAAGGTTGGTTTGAATCTGAGGGTCAGCAGTTCAAACTCACCAGTCACTCATCAGAAACCCTAGATAGGGTCACTTTGAGTTGGAACTAACTCAATGGCACTCAACAACAATCTCAAGTTGCTCCCTACATCTATACCTCCTCATGAACACAGCAAAGAAAACCCCTTCCCAAATGGGATTGTAACCGTATATGTGTTGTTGTAAGATGTCGTGGAGTTAGTTCTATGTAGGAACTATATGCACAAAAAAATGAAATACTGTCCGGTCCGGCGCCATCCTTACAATTGCTATGCTGTGTCAATCCATCACACAGGCTCTCCTTCTGTCTTGTTGAGTCTCCTCTTTACCAAGCATGATGCCCTTCTCCAGAGACTGGCCCCTTCTGATAACTTGTCCAAAGTACATGAGATGTGTCTGGTCATCTTTATTTCTAAGGAGAATTAGGATGTTCTTCTTCTTACACTAATTTAGTTGTATTTCTCACAACCCATGTTTTATTAAATATTCTTTGTCAATACGATAATCGGGACACATCAAATCTTCGGGCATCTTCTGTATTCATTTTCCAGTGTTCACATGCATATGACAACTGAAAATACCATGGCTTGAGTCAGCTGCTCCCTAGTCCTCAAAGTGAAATCTTTACTTTTTCACACTTCCAAGAGGCCTGTTGCAGCAGATTTGATTTCTTTTTATTTTTATTTTTTTAATTTAAGGTTTTTGTGGCTTGAGTGAAAGTTTACAGGGCACATCATCAGTTTCACATTCAGCCATTCATATAACTTGTTTCATTACATTGCTTATAATCCCCTCCATATACCATCAGTTAAAAGTATTTCTCTCTATCCTCTTTAGCTTTTTTGGGGTGGGGTGGGGTGGGGGAGAGCTTTGATTTCTTGACTGCTGCTTCCATGGACGCTGATTATGGATCCAAGTAAAATGAAATGCTTGACAACTTCAGTCCTTTCTACACTATCATCATGTTTTTTATTGGTCCACTTATGAAGATTTTTCTTTTCTTTATGCTGAGGTGTAGGAACCATGGTGGTGCCATAGTTCATGTGCTCTGATTCTAGCCTAAAAGTCAGCTGTTCAAATCCACCAGCCCCTCTTGGGAGAACGGTGTGGCAGTCTGCTTACAAAAATTTTTATTGCTGTTGGTAAGTACTGTCAAGTCACTTCCTACTCATAGCGACCCTATAGACAACGGAATGAAACCATTTCACAGTTGCCGCTACACTTGAGCCCGGCGCTGCTGCCACTGGGTTCATCCATGTCTCTGAGGCTCTTCCTCTTGCTCTCTGGTTCTCCACTTTACCAAGCTTGATGTGCTTTTCCAGATACTGATCCCTCCTGATAATCTGTCTAAAGTATGAGAGGCAAAGACTAGCTATCTTGGCTTCTAAGGAGCACTCTGGTGGTACTTGTTTCAACACATTTGTTTGTTCTTCTGGCAGTCCATGGTACCTTTAACACCATGTATTAATATATAAAATTCCATCCTGAAAACCCACTTCTATTCTGTTCTATAGGGCCACTGTTGTTGTTGTTGTTAAGTGCCGTGGAGTCGGTTCCCACCCATAGCGAGTCTGTACAGGGTCTCCAAGGGTGTAAATCTTTACGGGAGTAGAAAGCCTCATCTTTCTCCCACAGAGCGGCTGGTAATTTCAAACTGCTGACCTTAAGGTTCGCAGCCCGATTCGTAACCACTACGCTACCAGAGCTCCTTATCGGGCCTCTAGGGATTAGTATTTATAACATATTCTTTTGGGGGACAGATTTTAAGCCAAACTTGACCTCCTCATGGGGTGAAGGACACTGTCTTAGGCTGGGTTTTCTAGAGAAGCAAAAACAGTGAAATATCTTACAATTGTAGAGTCCCAGGTCCCCAGCAGAGGAGCAAGAGGGAGAAAGTTCCCCCAAGGAAGCATCCCTTTAACTAACTGGCTACTTATACCTGCTCATCATAGAGTTGTTGTTGGTGTTAAGTGCTGTTGAGTTGGTTCAGACCCATAGCGACCCTGTATGGGGTTTCTGAAGAGCAGCTGGTGAGCTTGAACCACTGACCATGAAGTTAAAATGGCTCTGCAGTCTGGTGCATTAACCCACAGCGCCACACCAGGACTCCATGGTATTAGGTTTCATCACCATAGGAATAAGCACATGTCAACTGCTAACCCTCTGGAAATCCTGACTTAGAAGAGTTGACACAAAGTCGTAATCATTTCAGAAACCATGGGTGAAGGCCCAGAATCTGACTCTGAGCTCATATGCTAACCTGCTGTGTGACCTTAGGCAGGTTGCATACCTTCTCTGGTCTTTGGGGAGTGTTCTAGGGAAGGTGAACTGCTCTAGGACGGTCATGATGATGATGTTCAGGGCAGCAGAGATTTTAGCATTGCTCTTTGGCCATCCATGTATAGCTGCTGCTGTTTACAAGTGTGCAAGTTAAACAAAGAACCAAAGGCAATCCATTGAAAACTTTCCGTTTGGTTCTGAACACAGATGCCAACCCCATTATTTCACCCAACAAGATGTCTTGGTAGAAGGGACCCTGCAGAGGGGAGTGGAGCTGGGGAAAATGAAGGCGTTTCTTCAGGGCCTAAAACCCCAGGGAAGATCCACGGCACTCCAGCGCTAATCACATTTCCCCGTAGCAATAGTTTCAGCTGTATTGCTTTCCGTCCAGTGTGGCATGTGGGAGGAGAGAAAAGACAAGAAAGTTCATTACCAGAAGCTGATGTTGAAAGGTTTGAAACAGTTCTGACTTAATTAAGATTTTCTTTAAATAATGCAAACATACTTCTTTATGTCAAACCGCACCAGATACTAACCAGACTCCCTTCTGTGGAATGCCTGGGAACACTGAGCCTGTCAATTCCCTCCCCATTCCAAGAAGGGACAGCAGTCCCTGCCACGTACAACCAGGTAGGTGCTCGGCCAAAAACTTGGTCATTCAAATTCCCCCAGAGGTCAGCTATGGAGAACTTATAGAGTAATTCCACTCTGACAAACACGGGTTCGCCATGCGTGGAAAATGACTTACAGCAACTTCATTTGTTGTTGTTTAATTAGAGGGAACATTGTGTGGGCTGGCTGTCGGTCTAGAAATGACCCGACACACCTGCAATCCATCATCTCCCTCCTCTGTTGACACCGTTCATTGCTGTCAACATGGTGGGAATCCAGACTCTGACCTATTCCTTCTCCAGCCGTGATGGCCTTGCAGGCTGCCAGGGGGCAAGCTGGTTAACAGAAACTCTGTGTTCTCAGGCAGTGAACCCAAGAAAGGTGAGTTGTTTGGACTGAACTGAGACAGCCAGCCAAAGTCCAAGATGAAACTCAGCAGCTGGAAGAAAATACCATGACCTTGGGCTGAGTCAGGGTTTGGAGAACAAATAGCTATTTCTGAGATGGAAACTAGTAAGTCCTCATCTGACAGTGCGATGATAGGACTGTTAACTTTTGTATATTTCAGCAGGTGAGAGTGGGGTTGGATGCTCATGTGGGTTAGAGAGAAATCAGCAAGCTTCCTTGGTTGACCACCCAAGCCTCGCTCTCTGAGATATTGGATAAATCTACTCTGTAAACCTGGCTCATATCTCTGAAATAGGTATAAACTATCAAGTCAAATTGGACTCAGAGCGATGCTGTATTTGGTTTCCCAAACTGTCAGTCTTTATGGAAGCATAAAGCCTCCTCTTTCTCTGTAGAGGGGGTGGTGACTTGTTCTACCCATCTTTCAGTTAGCAATCTAGTGCTTATCCCAGAACACCACCATGACTCCCTGAAATATGATTCACAAGGCTTCAAAGATTTCATGGAAAAATATTATCTTTTAATCCCATTTTTCCATGAATTTTTTGAACCCTCTCACATGTTTATGAGGGTAAGTCAAAAAGTATTACTACTAGGGTCCCAGTTCATATGTGCACAGGTTTATTCAGAACAAAATGCCTTTAAACACGTCTCTGCAATTAGTAAATGACTGCAGGCAAGTTTTCTCAGTAATGCACTTGTCGTACTCATGTTAGGCAGCCTTCAAAACAAAGGTTGTATTATAACAGTGGCTTCCAAGGGGATCTGCTGAGTCCGTTCATTTCAAGGCAGAGAGCTCAGCTCAGAAGGCTAGGATGACTGGTTTGCTTGGATTCCAAAGGTGTAATCTTGTGTGGCATTGCCGGTTAATGTGATAAACTGCAACGTCAGTTTGGGCCGTTAAGGTCAGCAGTTCCAACTCACCAGCTGCTCCTTGGAAACCCTGTACAGAGTCGCTATGAGTCGGATCCCGACTCAGTAGCACTTAGCAACAACAACATCAATCCTGATAGATTTTCTCGAAAGGTAATAGGTAATCCCATGATTTATTAGGAAGAAGTTTTAAGGAAATTAAAAACTGCATTGATGAGAAAAAGGTCAGAAAAGTTGTACTAAGGGTTTTTGTTTTGTTTTGTTTTTTCCCCTCATGATAATGCACCTGCTTATTCTGGAAGAGTAGCTAGGGCTGTCCTAGGAGAATTTTGTGGAGAAATATTTCCACATTCACCTAATCTTGCCCCTTTTAACTTTGTTTTTGCCCCCAAACACTGGCAAGGAGTCTGATTTGAGTCCCTCAAGGATGATCAAACTGATTCTGATGTGCTGCCAGCCCAAGAGGGCAAACTGCTTTGTGGAAGGGCTCCAGAGATGGAGCCGCTATCTCCAGAAGGGTGGAGACCGAGATGGAGATGTTGAGAAACCACAGCTCCGCATGTTGTTATTTTTGGTTAATAATGGTTTCTATGATTGGTGCTGTAGGATAAACACTGCTCCACAAGGTCGGTTTGAACTGCTATGTCAGTGGTTCAAACTCACCAGCCACTCCTTGGAAACCGTATACAGGATCGCTATGAGTCGGAACCAATTTGACGGTACTTACCAACAGCAAGATTTTTACTTACTGTCATAGATCTTACAAAATTATATATATATATATATATATTTTTTTTTTTTAATTGGGACATTGTCTCCAGATCTGAATTGTCCTTTCTTTGCACGTGTCATTTCCCATGCCCATGAGCACAGTGGCTGGCAAAATGGTCATTCTGCGTCCCTTGCTCTACTGGTCACAGTGTCCAGAGATCATACGCCCAGTCTTGCTGGGTTTCAGCCCCAGATGAAGCAGTGGCAGAGGGAGGCAGCTTCCTATTCCTTCCAAGAGGAAACACAGTGGCTAACTCAGGCATTTCTTTGAGTGATGAAGAAAGTAAATACCAGTCTTCAAGAGCTTCCCACAATTGTTTTGACAGTTTTAATGTTTTGGTTTAGTGGCTGCTACAGCTGCGAGTCATATTTCATGTAGATTAAATTGACATCAGATGGAGCCCTCAAGCCAGCATTAATGAATCAGGGGTCCTTAAAGCTTTTCTTTGAATGTTTTTATTTATTTATTGTAGTGGACCCCAGACACACAAATTTGGGGGAGGAGTGGAATACAATGAAGAAGAAATAGGCCTGCATGATAATAGCTGACTAAGGGAGTCTCCTACCATCTTTTGGTCAATTTACAGAAGCATGTTATTTATCCTGCTGTGATGTGATCAGGAAAGAAAAAACTGGGGGCGGGGAAGAGATGCCTGCAGACACTTCCCTTATTTCTTTCTTTTCCTTGCTGCACTGGGGGGTTCTGACACTCAGATTGGGAACCAAATAACACAAAAAAACAAAAGTGAGGATATGGAGTGAAAATCAGTTGACCTCAGAAGCATGGCTTCCTGTGTGTAACTACCTTGGGTATTTCACCTGGCACATAGCTCTCAACCTAGCCTTACGTGATACAGCTTATGTGGAGGGAAAGAGAGAGGATATTCAGCTACCTGAACCTTCCAGCTTTATGTCAGAAAGGTCATAGACTCATGGGGATGTTGACAGATTGAAACAATAGCTTGATCACCAAGTCACAGAGAGTGGGAGATGACCAAAGTGAATTTATAACCAACGTTAGGAGAAATCTCTAGTACCTGGATCTTTAGTAGCTTGGTAACTGGACCAATAAATAACACCTGATAAAGCAAAGATTGAAATTGTCAAAGATTTGTACTCGGTTTCATAATCAACCTCACGTATGTATCAGTCAAGAAATCAAAGGATTATTATTGCATTGGGCAAATCTTCTACAAAATACCTCTTCACCGTGTTAAAAAACAAAGATACCACTTTGAGGACTAGGTATGCCAACCCATGCCAGGATCCTTTTAAACTCCTGTGTGGTGCAGGGTCAGCTCTGGACTGGGAACCACAAGGTCAGCAGTTAAACCACCAGCTGTTCCGCTGAAACTCTGTACGGGGTCACTGTATGTCAGAACCAACTCAATGGAACTTAACAATGACAACAGCAACATTGTGAAAGCTGAACAGATTATAAGGCAGACCAAAAAAGAATTGATCCCTTTGAATTGTGGTGTTGATGAAGAGTGTTGAATGTCAAGTCTGTCTTAGAAGTACAATCGGAATGTTCTTTAGGGTTGGGATGCCAGCTAATAATGCCTCATAGTTCCCCTAGGGACATTTTGAGGGCATTTGCTGAGCATTGGGATGGTTCAAAGTTATCAGCCACTCCTTGGAAACCCTGTGCAGGGTTGTTATGAATGGGAGGCAATTTGATGGCACTTAACTACAGCAAGAATACCACCAACAATGCTTCTCACCACCTCCACAGAGCAAGTACAGGGGGGCATCTGGGATGGGAACTATTCATACCTGTCCAGCCTCATCCACACAAACATGCTAGGTCCGATGCAGCCACCAGACATGATTGCCTAATTATGGACTGAATTCAAATCTGGGTTTTGCCTCAGAGAAAGCCGACAAAGGAAATGTACTCAACACAATGGTTTATGTATCATATTCAGTATCTATGATTGTTAAGATTTTGTGTTTGCTTGGATGGTTCATGATTGTCAGTTGTTGATAGTTAAGATGTAGTAATCCCTCAAAGTGAGATCTAATATATTGTAAGTACTTCCCCCAGGCTGTGATCGGTTCTGGTCTGATGTAATTGTCCTTTGTGTTGTAAATCCTCACTTCAATAGTGTTAATGAGTCCAGGTGCAATTTACAGGATTAGGTTGTATCTTCAGTGGATCTCTTTTGAGATATAAATGGAGAGAGAAGTGAGCAGAGAGAAGGGCCTGCTACCCTCAAGACAGAAGAGCTGGGAGTGGAGTGTGTCCTTTAGGACTTGGGGTCCCTGACTGTGAAACTCCTAGATCCAGGGGGAAGATTGGTGCCAAGACACGTAGACGTATCCTAGAAATGCTAGTTGCAACTGTAGTTGCTGAAAGGAGACAAGAACCTTTCTCCAGAATCAATATTCTAACTTCAGAGTTCTAGTCTTCTAAATGGTGAGAAGATTGCGGTATTTTATCTTCATTGGTAAGTATTTGAAATCTTTGCTTTCAGCAAGCAAGGTTGTATCCTCCGCATATCACAGGTTGTTGACTAGTCTTCCTCCAATCCTGATGCCACATTTTTCTTTATATAACGCAGCTTCTTGAATTATTTGCTCAGCATACAGCTTGAATAAGTATGGTGAAAGAATACAATCCTGGCCTACACCTTTTCTAATTTTAAACCATTCAGTGTTCTCATGTTGTGTTTGAACAACTGCCCTTTGCTCTATGTACAGGTTCCTCATGAGCACAATTAAGTGTTCCAGAATACTCATTCTCCACAATGTTGTACATAGCTTGCCACAATCCACACAGTCATAGGCCTTTGTGTAGTCAATAAAGCACAGGTAAATATCTTTCTGGTATTCTCTGCTTTCATCCAAGAGTCATCTGATGTCAGCAATGACATCCCTCATTCCACGGCCTCTTCGAATCTGGCTTGAACCTCTGGAAGTTCTCTGTCAATGTATGGTTGCAGTCATTTCTGTATTACCTTTAGTAAAACTTTGCTCACATGCTATCAATGATACTGTCCGATGATTTCCACATTGCATTGGGTTACTTCTCTTTGGAATGGGCACAAATATGGATCTCTTCCAATCAGTTGTGTTCCGACTTTCTTGGCATAGATTAGTGAGTGCCTTGAGTGCTGCATCAGTGTGTTGAAATATTAAAATTTGTATTCCATCTATTCCCAGTGTCTTGTTCTTTGTCAGTGCCTTCAATGAACCTTGGACTTCTTTCTTCAATATCATTGGCTCTTGAAAAGATTGAACATCGGCCATTTCTTTTTGGTACAATGACTCTGTGTATTCCTTCCATCTTCTTTTAATGCTTTCTGCATCGTTCAATAGTTTGCTCACAGAATTCTTCAATACCACAGACTTGAATTTTTATTTCAGTTTTCTCAGCTTGAGAATTGCTGAACGTGTTCTTGCCTTTTGGTTTTCTAACTCCAGGTTTTTGCATATTTCATGTTATACTAGTTGATTTTGTCTTCTGGAGTTGACCTTTGAAATTTTCTGTTCAGCTCTTTTACCTCCTCATTTCTTCCATTTGCTTTAGCGTTTCTCTGATGGAGAGCAGGTCTCAGTGTCTCTTCTGAAATCCATTTTGGTCTTTCCTTTTCTCTTGTCTTCTTAATGACCTTATACTTTCTTCCTATATTATGTTCTTGATGTCATCCCACATCTCTTCTGGTCTTTGATCTTTAGTGTCTAACATATCAAATCTGTTATTCAGATGATCTCTAAATTCAGGTAGGATATATTCAAGGTCATATTTTGGATCTTGTGGATTTGTTTTAATTTTCATCAGCTTCAGCCTGAATTTGCATATGAGCAACTGATGGTCTGTTCCACAGTTTGCCATAGAATTGTTTTTGGG
>NW_006408799.1:2284212-2285563 GCF_000296735.1 Chrysochloris asiatica | reverse complement strand
GCTTCTTGAATGTTTATCTTCTCGTCTTTCAAGATGTTAGGGAAGTTTTCTTCCAGAAGCTCCTCAACTATCTTCTCTGTGGATTTCTTTGATTCTTCTTGCTCCGGAATGCCAATAATTCTTACATTCTTCTTCTTCATGTTATCCAACATGAATCTTAGACTCTCTTTGGATTGCTTTATCCTTTTAGCTGCTTGCTCTTCTATCTTGGCAGTATTGAGAGATTTGTCTTCCAGCTCACTAGTTCTGTCTTCCATCTCTTCTAGTCTGTTCCTCTCACCTTTCAGCCTGTTGTCTATTTCTGATACCTGGCTTTTGATCACCTGGACATCTTTTTGCAGGTTTTGAATTGTTTCCAGTGCTGTGTCAATCCTATTAGATTGTTCCTACAACACTTTCGTTACTTCTTTCTTATTTTCCTCTACCCCTTTTCAGAGTATTTGAATTTGTTTCCATAGCAGTCTTCTGAATTCCCTCTCAGGCATATCTAGAGCTCCTCCTCCTCTATGAAGCCTTTGTCTGTCTCCAGCTCATTTTCATCTGCTGCTCTTTTCTGCTTTTGGACATGCTTCGATAATGTTAATTGTTTCTTATTGGGCATGATTATTCTTATTTTTTTATAATTATTGGTAATATGATCAGGAGATAGGAGGCGGGCGGGCGACGGGCGGGCAACTTGGGCCTCAGTTGGGCCTGGGCCTCAGTGGCGGGCCATTTGGGCCTCGGGCGGGTGGGTTGAGCCTAGGGCGGCCAGTTTGGGCCTCTGGGGGCCTGGGCATCAGCGACCAGGCTGCAGGAGGGTTGAGCCTCCAGTGGGTGGTTTGGGCCTCGGGTGGGCAGTTTGGGCCTCAGGGGGCCTGGGTATCAGCAGCTGGGCATCAGGCAGCTTGGGCCTCGGCAGGCGGGTTGGGCGGATTGGGCCTCTGGGGGCCTGTGCCTCAGGGACTGGGCTGAGGGCGGGTTGGGCCTCAGGGGCCCTGGCCTTGGCAACTGAGCTACACGGCGGATTGTGCCTTGGGGGCCCTGGACCTCGGTGGCGACCGGGCTGTGGGCCACCTTGGCCGCGCGGCAGGTAGGCGATTTGAGCCTTGGTTGGGCCTGGGACTTTGTGACCAGTCTGTGGGCAGGTTGGGCCTCGGGGCAGGCCTTGGACTCAGTAGGTGTGTCTGGGCCTTGGGAGGGCCTTGGCCTCAGTGGGCAGACCTGTGCCTTGGGCATTCTTGAGCCTTGGCGGCTTGGCAGCGGGGCAGGTAGTGGCTGCAGGGAGGTGGTGTCTGTATCTGATGAAGTAAAAAATGCCTCTCTCTGTCTCTCTGTACCATGGGTACCCCGAATGTCCTGATATCCGCGC
>NW_006408799.1:2275709-2283148 GCF_000296735.1 Chrysochloris asiatica | reverse complement strand
GTGTTTACTTTCTTTTACACTGTAATTGTTTTGATCATAGACTGACCTCCCAGATCCTCTGAATTTGTTCTTATGGTTTTGTTCCATTCTCAACTCTTCCATTTCTCAATTGAGTTCTGGGTAGTGCTGCCACATATGTCAGTCTCTGGTTGTTGTGTGTTCTTGTTGGTTCTCAGTTCACAGAACTACCTTTAGGATGTTTTTCATTGCTGGGTTGGCTTTGGCAAAATCCCTTAGCTTCTGTTTATCCTGGAATGTTTTGATTACGCCGTTGTATTTGATTGTCAGCTTTGCTGGGCAGAGGATTCTTGATTAGCAGTTTTTTGGGGTTTTTTTTTCTTTCTTTCTTTCAGAGTTTTATAAATATCCCATCAGATGAAAGCCATTCATGCCCCAGAAGGCTTCTATCTTCCCCACCCAGCAGCACAACCATGTCCCTCAGTAACATACCTCCTTTTCCTTCCTTCTGTTGTGCCCATAAGGTTTTTGTTAGTCAGTAAGGATTATTTCACATCACTAAGGGTTTTAATTTTTCTTTATTGTAGTGAAAATACACAAAGGAGCCCTGGTGGTGCAGTGGGTTAATCATTGAGCTACTAACTGAAAGGTCAAACCCGCCAGCGGCTCCATAGGAGAAAGATGAGGCAGTCTGCTTCTGAAAAGATTTGCAACTGCAGAAAACCTACAGGGCAGTTCTTCTGTGTCGTGTAGAGTCTCTATGAGCTGGAATCCACTTGAGCACAGTAGGGGGATTGAAATATATAAACAACAAGCCTTATACCAATTCAACAATTTCTATGTACATAATTCAATAACACTGATTGCATTCTTCATGTTATATAATCATTATTTTCAGACTCAGAAAAACAGTTTCCTGGATTGAGCACTCCTTTTCCAGATTATTTTACCACCATTAACGTAATGTCACAGTTCCCTAAGTAAATACTCTCCATTTCCTCCTGCCCAAGCCTGTTCCCTGCTAATAGCCTTTAGTGCCTAGATACTATTATACCATGACAGTTATTGCTACTCAGATTCCAGTTCACATAAGCGTGGGTTTGCCACAAACAAGGAGTGTTTGAACATGTCTCTGAGTTCAGTGGATGGTGCATGCACATTCTCTCAGGAACATGTTTGTCTTCATCTTGTGAGAAACGTTGTTCATACGGACAAACACTCAAGTAATCCAATCTGTGCTCATTTTAGTGAGAGTGAGGTTTTCTTTATTCAATTTTGCAAAATCAGGTGCCCAGCCCCGTAGACATGGGCAGACACTCTACGTGGCCTGCCACAAATGGTTTTTATTCTCATCTTCAAAAAGATCCTCCTCCAATTCCAGTTCCCCATATACAATTCTATGGCATGCCCCATTTTCCCTCCCCCCAGAGAAGCCAAAATGTCTTGCCCAGAGTATTAATGACTGTATTCTCATTTAAATTTCGTAGTCCTAGAACAGTCTGCTTACATAGCCTTGGATGTAAATCAACAATCTGTCTGCCTGGTCTAGCAATCTCATGAATTCCTGAAGATGGACCACGCCCACAAGAGTCTCATTAGGATGCCTTCAAATAAAATGTCCAACTTGAAAAGTGGCTTTCAAGGGGATCTGCTGGGTGAGCTAATCTCAAGGCAGAGAGGTCAGCTCAGAAGATCACGGTGTCTAGTTTTGGGGATTTTTAAGTGCTCATCTTGATAGATTTTCTCAGAGAACACAGAGTGATCGCTGGGGATTATCATGAAGACAAATTGCATTGGTGAGAAAAATGCCAGGGAAGTTGTATAAGAGATTTTCCCCTCATCACAACAAAGTACCACCTGCTCATTCTTCAAGGATAACAAGGGCTGTCTGATGAGAATTTTGTTGAGAAACCTTACCCCATCTACCCTATAGCCCTGTTCTTGTCCCATTCAGATTTGTTTTTTGTTCTTCAAGCTCAAAGAACACTGAAACATAATTTGAGTCCCTCAATGGTGCCAAACCTGCCATTTTGATGTGGTATAAATGGAAGAATTCTTTGGGGAAGGTTAGAGTTGGAAACACTGCCTTCAGAAGTATGTAGACCTAGATGGAGGATGTGTTGAGAAGCAATAGCATCACATTGTGATATTTTTGTTTCATAGAGCTTCCTGTGATTTTGTAGCAGTACTTTTGGACTTACTTACTTATTTGCTGGTTTCATGCATGTGAGACTCCACAGTATCTGTTCTTTGTTGACTGACCTGTCTCCCCAGCATAATGCTTTCAAAACCCATCTTTCTTGGTTAATAGTCTTTCTGGCAGTTACTCCTCTGGAAAGGGCGGAATGCCCAGGATGTCTGGAAAGCTAAAATAGAACTGTGATACTCACTCGTTCTACGTGGATTAATTGGATTTTTCCTAAGAAAGAGTTGCCAATCCCACCCTATTTTACTTATTTATTTTGATATGTACTTATAATATGTTGTTGTTGTTAAGTGCAGTGGTGTCGATTCTCACTCATAAAGACCCAGTGGAAGGTTTTCAAGGAGGAGCTGGTGAGTTTGAATCACCAACATTGCAGTTAGTTGTTGTTGTTGTTAAGTGCCATCGAGTCGGTTCCGACCCATAGCGACCCTGTACAGGGTTTCCCGAGGGTGTAAATCTTTACGGGAGTAGAAAGCCTTTCTCCCGCGGAGCAGCTGGTAGTTTCGAACCGCTGACCTTAAGGTTCGCAGCCCGATTCATAACCACGACGCTACCAGAGCTCCTTAGTAGTCCAGTGCTTATTCTACAGCTTCACACTGAAACTCGTTGTTTATATGAGTACAGTATCAATTCAAATACATTTATTATCATCCTTGTGTTATGGCCAGATGCGATTATTATTTTGTTCACCAACGAGAGCACTGCATTTGTGTGCTGTTCTTTTTCACATTTTGTGGTGAAATAAACATTTGCCATTTTAGCATTTTTATTTGTACATTCAGTGGCATTAATGATGTTCCCATGTTGTACAAGAGTGATCTCTGTCTGTTTCCAAATTTCCTTCATCACCCTTAACTCCAGTGCCCCACCAGGTTTTCTCTAGCAGAAACTCAGCATCTCTTAATTAATAGTTCCATCTCTGCCCTCCCACATGCCCTGGTAGCCACTAATAAACTTTGTTCTCTGTGCGTTTTTATGTTGTGGATATTTTCCTGTTCTTTTTGTCTTTAATGGTACAATGTACAGTCAAAACAATGTTTTCCACAACTCTTGTTTTGGTGGTTGTGGCCTGGTGGGTCAGCAGTTCAAAGCAACCAACCGCTCCTTGAAAACCCTATACAAGGTCACTGTGAGTCAGAACTAACTCAGTGGTACTTAACAACACCATTCTACCTTGCAAGCCCATGATATCATATCAGTTTCAGCATCTTTCTTCCATCCATATAGTTAATGCCTATTAGTGAGTGTCTTCCACATGCCAGACTGTGTGCTAGGCCAAGAGGACACCTGGAGAATGGTTCATTCTTCTAAAGGAGATTGCTTTGTAGGTGAAGAGACAGGCAGGACTCAAATAAAATTCAGAGTATATACCCATGTTGCCTTTCCTGTGTGACTGGACCTTTGTTCTTGTTTATAGGTGCCATGGATTCAGTTCTAACTCATAGCAACCCTGTACACACAGAATGAAACACTGCCTACTCCTGTGCCATCCTCACAATTGTTGTTATATTTTGGAACCCATTGCTGCCGCCACTGTGTCAATCCATTCTGTTGGGGGGCGTCTCCCTCTTTTTTGCTGACCCACCAATGTATCAAGAGTGTCGTACCTTCTTCAGGGATTGGTCCCTCCTGATTATATGTTGAAAGTCAAAGAAAAGAAGTCTCACCATTCTGGACATAGAAGAATTGATGCATTTGAGTTATAGTGTTGGAGGAGAATACTGAAAGTGCCATGGCCACAAAAGAACAAACAAATCTGTGTTGGAGGAAGTATAGCCAGAGTGCTCCTTAAAAGCAAGGCTGGCCACACTTTGTCTCTCATACTTCAGACATATGACCAGGAGAAACCAGTCCCTGGAGAAGGACGTCATGCTTGGCAAAGCGGATGGTTGAAGAAAAAGAGGAAGACCCCCAATGAGACAGATTGGCACAGTGGCAGCAGCAATGGGCTCAAGCATAGCTACAATTGTGAGGTTGGCGCAGGACCAGGCAGTGTTTCATTCTGTTGTGCGTAGGGTCATTATGAATTGGTACCAACTTGATGGTACTTACCAACAACAATAACAATAAAGACTAATGCCTATTCTAAGTGTGTCTCTGAGAAGTCAGAATTGTGGGAAATATCAGAGATCCCCATGTATCAAGGACATTTGAAATTACCTTGAACTCAAATCATCGTCTAACAAAATACTCCCAGGAGAGGTCTTGAGGATGCTTTGTGGGAAATGACTAACAGGATCATTTGTTACGCTGTGATCACTATTTTTATAGCTAGAATTATTCCCATCTGCATGCCAATAGTACCCCAGCTCTCTTAAAATGCTTATTGTCTTCTGGTTTCAACATTCACAATCACCTTTATTCCAAAGCTTGCCAAAGTCTTTCATCTCAGAAATGGCAAAGGTGTAATTGATCGTAGATTTGATTAAGTGTTCATAGATTTTGCATGAATAGTTAATTCTACATTAACCCAACACAATTTGATAATTAGTGATTTAAGGTTTGTCATGGACATGTGTAGATGATTTGCAGGACCTGCAAATTATTTAATAAATAGTTTAAGATCTTTCACCATCCCTGAGTAGAAAGTGCCTGATATATATTTTTTAAATCAGTTTTATTAATTTTACTTATATAATTAATGCACATGCATGTTCAATATCAATATACTAATTTAAAATGAAAGAAAAAATTTCAGCATAAACATTTTTAAATCTTTTTTCCTTTGAAACTTGTGATTTGAGTGAACGTTTGCAGAGTGTATTGGGTTTCCCCTCAGTAATTGATACACATTTTGATTGATGACACAGACTCCGGTTCCCACCATGTAACAGCCCTCTTCCCGCTTCCTCTCTGGGTCTCTCATTTTCATTCAGCCTCCTTTCTTACCCCTTTCTGTCTTCCGAGCTTGCTCCCTGGGGAAATGCTGCCCTTTTGATTTTGGATGGTTGATTGCACTAGGGAGTATCTCTCAGGGGGTATCCTGTTCACCTAATAAGCCTTCCTTTCGTTTAGCTGAAAATTGATCCAAGGGAGTGAGTTTGGTTCCAGGCTTTAAGGATGTCTAAGGGCCATGGTCTTGCAGATACCATCATTCTCTATCCAACCAGTGATCCAGGACTTTCATTATTATTAATTATCAATACATTGCTGTTATTGGCCATCAAGTTGGCTCCAACTCCTGGTGACCCCAAGACAACAGATCAAAACCTTGCACAGCCCTGTGCCGTCTTCATTATTGTTGATAATTTCAGTCCATCTGAGGGCTACTGGGTCCATTCATGTGAAGGAGTTCCCTCTATTTGATTGACCCTCTACTTTACCAAAGATGATTCCCCTTTTAAGTGAAAAATGTTATGCAAAATCTATTGTGTTGAAATCAAAATACAGTCTAATATTAAAATAAAAACTTAGAATTGACATATGCTTCCTTGTCCATCCCTGTGTCCAACTCAAAGATATCACTTAATGTGGATTTTTCCCACATGGATGCACCTATAGATAATGCTTAGATTTGGGGCATACATATTTTTGCCTTATTTTCTTATTAATCACAGAGTGCATCAGTCTGAATTCATTCTAACAAGTTCACTCAGTCTGGTTTCAGAAGGAAACTGGAGTTCTTATTAGTGGCTAATTACTGCTCTGTTGGCTCCCAGTACTGCTATTTCTCAGGAAGACTGATGTCAGAAGTGAGTTCCTCAGCAATGATTCTTACCCAGGGAGGGGAAAATGAAAGGGGTCTTTCTCTGGGGTAGGATGGTGAGCTCACCTGTAGATGATGAAGCCCTGACCGGGCATTGAGCTTCGTGTGACTTGTAGAGTTGACTTTCATTCATGATAACCTTTGTTGTTTCTAGGTGCCATTGAGTTGGTTCTGACTCACAACAATTCTAAATACAACAGAATAAAACACTGCCCGGTCCTATATGATCCTTATAATCACTGCTATGTTTAAAGCCTTTGTTGCAGCCTCTCTGCCAAGCCATCTCCTTGAGGGTCTTTATCTTTTTACCGACCTCTGCTTTACCAAGCAAAGAGCTCTGGTAGCTTAGTGGTTACAAATCAGACTGCAAACCTCAGGGTCAGCAGTTCAAAACTATCAGCGTTCCATGGGAGAAAGATGCTCCCATAAAGATTTACAGCCTCGGAAACCCTAGACAGGGTCGCTATGAGTCGGAACCCACTCCAAGGCACATCACCACCACCATGACTTTAGCAAGCAGGATGTGGTCTCTTCTGATAACATTTCCAAAGCATGTGAGATAAAGTCTTACCATCTTCACTTCTAAGGAAAATTTTGGCTGTATTTCTTCCACCACGGATTTGTTCATTCTTCTGTAAGTTCATGGCCTATTCAATATTCATCACCAACACCGTAATTCAGAAGCATCAATTCTTCTTCATTTTCTTATTCATTACCTGGCTTTTGTTTGCATATGAGGTGATTGTAAATACCATGGCTTGGGTCACTTTCATACTCACAATGACATCTTTGCTTTTTAACAGGTTGAAGAGTCCTTTTGTCTCCATTGGCAACCGCATGTGCGACACAGTGAACTGCTTCAGGTCCTCTGTCGCCATCCTGATTGTTGGTATGTTGGAGCCAATGTCCTGGCTATTTGTGTCTGTCCATCCAGGTGGCCTTTCCTCGTTTTCACTGACACGCTACCACAGCATCCTTCTCTAACAATTAGTCTTTCTCGATCACATCCAAACCTGTATTGGGCAATGCTCTGCTGTGACCCATAGATTTGTCACAAGTACATTGCCTGATTTTCACAACTACATTGCCAGGTCTTCCTTCCTAGTCTCTCTTAGTCTGGAAGCTCTGCTGAAACCTATCCATCATGGGTGACCCTGCTGGCATTAGAAATGCCGGTGACATAGCTACGTGCATTGTATCAATGCACAAGCCACCCCAATACGACAAGCTGATGAGTGAGGGGTGGTTCAGCTATTGACCCAGTTTGAACACAGATGCCTGTCACTGGGTACATATCTGTGCCTGAACTCATCACAGAGTAATGGGGCAGTGCTGATGATGCGTGGGGTGAGGGTAACTCAGTGCCCACTTCCATGCTCTCCTTTTCCAGGTATGAGTACAGAGGGGGTTTCCGAGAGTCCAGGCCACAGTGGACCTTCCAAAGGGTCATTGTCTCTAGAGAGTGATTGAGAATCTGAGCATCACACCATTAGGGGAGAGTCTGACGCCTAAGTCCATTTTTGTTGTTGTTTTGGTTTTATTGTGAATTATGTGATAGTTTACATGGCA
>NW_006408799.1:2265502-2271778 GCF_000296735.1 Chrysochloris asiatica | reverse complement strand
TTCTACTTCACTCGGTGTGAGTTTAGGTAGGTCGTGTTTTTCTAAAAATGGATCCATGTCTTCTAAGTTTTCAAATTTGTTGGAGTACAACTCTTCATAGTATTCTGTTATTCTTTTTATTTCCTTTGGTTCCGTTGTGACATCGCCCATGTAGTTTCTAATGCGTGTTATTTGTGTCTTCTATCTCTTTTCTTTTGTTCTGTTTGCCAATGGTTTGTCAATTTTATTAATTCTTTCAAAGAACCAGCTTCTGGTCCTGTTGACTCTTTCTATAGTATTTATGTTTTCTAGCTCATTTATTTCTTCTCTAATCTGTATTATTTCTTTTCTTTTGGTGGCTGTAGGTTCCATCTGTTGGTCTGTTTCTAATCGAAGGAGATACTGTATTTATATGTTAGTTTTGGTTCTCTTTTCTTTTGGGATGTGCGCATTTATTGCAATGAATTTTCCTCTCAGCACCCCTTTTACCATGTCCCGAAGATATTCGTATGTTGTGTTTTTGTTCTTGCTTGTGTCTAGGAGCTTTGTAGGTTCACGTTTAATTTCTTCTATCACCCAATCACTTACCAGCAGATTGTTGCTCAGTTTCCATGTTTTCAACTTTATTTCCTTGGTCGTCTTATTGTTGGTTTCTAGTTTTATAGCATTGTTGTGTGAAAAGATGCTTTGTAGTATTCTGATGTTTGTAAATGTATGGAGGCTTGCTGTGTGACCTAATATATGGTCTATTCTGGAAAATGTTCCGTGTGCACTGGAAAAGAATGTGTATTATGCTGTTGTTGGGTTTAATACTCTGTATACATCTATGAGGTCAAGTTGGTTGATTGTCCTGTTTAGTGCCTCTGTGACTTTGTTGAGTTTCTTTCTGGTTGTTCTATCCGTTTTCGAAAGTGGCATATTGAAATCTCCCACTATAATTTTAGATTTGTCTATCTCTTTCTTCAATTCTAATGTGTTTTGCTTTATATATCTTGGTGCTCTTTCACTGAGAGCATAGATATTCATTATGGTTATGTTGCTCAATTGACCCTTTAATCATGAGGTAGTCTCCTTCTTTATCTCTAATGCTGGTTTTTGCCTAAAAATTTTATTTCATTAGAGATTAGCATTGCCACTTCTGTTTGGTTTTGGTTGCAATTAGTTTTTTTTTTCACTCCCATCCTTTAACTTTTAGTCTGTTTTTGTCTTTGTGTGTAAGGTGTGTCCCTTGCAGGCAGCATATTGAAGGGTCTTGTTTTATTATCCATTCTGCCACTCTTTGTGTCTTCCCTAGTGCATTTAACCCATTTACATTCAGTGTAATTATCGATAGGTATGAATTAATTGCTGTCATTATGTTAATTGTTTGTGTTGCTGTTAGTTCCTTTGTTCTGCATGCCTTCTTGTGCTGAGTTCATAGTTTTTTGTTTTGTTTTTTTTTTTTTTACTATTTCTTGTCAGTTTCTTCTTAGTTTTAATGTTTCCTTGTTCTGCTTAGATCTTCATTTTCATGGTATGTTGTGAAGTGTTTACCCTATAATCTACTAACTTTTCCTTTCCTTTAAGATAGTCAATTGTGTCCTGCAATCTACCTGATCTCCTCCCCACCTGGATCTCTGTTCCTATATTTTTCCCTTCTTTGACATATTATTTTGATCTCAGATTGACCTACCAGCTCCTTTGTATTCATTGTTGTAATTTTGTTCTGTTCTGGACTCTGCTATCTGTCTTCTGAGTTCCAGGTGGTGTTGCCATGTCTATCATTCTCTGGTTGTTTTCTGTTCTTGTTGGTTTTCTGTCCACAGAACTCCCTTTAGGTTGTTTTCAAGTGCTGGATTGGCTTGACAAAATCTCTTAGCTTCTGTTTATCCTGGAATGTTTTGATTACATCATCGTATTTGATTGACAGTTTTACTGCATATATGAATCTTGATTGGCAGTTTTTTTCTTTCAGGGTTTTGCCTTCTTTCCTGCATGGTTTCTGCTGAGAAGTCAGAGCTTAATCTGACTTGCTTGCCTTTGTAAATAACACTTGTTTTTCCCTAGCTGCTTTTAGGATTCTCTCCTTGTCTTTGATTTTAGAGAGCTTGATTATGATATGTCTTGGTGATTTTCTCTTGGGGTCTATCCTTCCTGGGGTTATTTCATCTTCTTGAATGTTTATCTTCTTATTCTTAAAGATATTTGGGAAATTTTCTTCCATAGATCCTCAACTATCTCTTTTGTGGACTTCTGTGATTCTTCTTGTTCCAGAATGCCAATAATTCTTAAGTTATTCCTCTTTGTGTTATCCAGCATGAATCTTAGACTCTCTTCTGATTTTTTGGTCCTATTTTGTGCTTGTTCTTCTATCTTAGCAGTATTGAGAGATTTGTCTTCCACCTCACTGGTTCTGTCTTTAATCTCTAAAGTTCTACTCCTTTGCCCTGTCAGTGTATTGTCCATTTCTGATATATTTTTATTGATCATTTGGACCTCTTTTTGCAGGTTTTGAATTGTTTCCAATGTTATATCTATCTTGTTTGATTGCTCCTCACTTCTTCCTTATTTCCTCCACCCCTCTGTGGAACATTTGAATTTGTTTCCATATCATTCATCTGAATCCCTTCTCAGGCAGATCCAAGGCCTGCTCTTATCTCATTGGACTTATATGTCTACCTCCAGCTCATTTGTCTCAGTTACTGTTTTCTGTTTTTGAACATGTGTTAAGAACTTTTGTTGCTTTTTCTTTGACATTTTCAGTAGTTAGATGTGTTTTCAATGATTAAATGAATGTATGTTGCTGTGTTGTTAAGCTTACTGAGTCTCCTGGTGGATATTATCTGGAGATAGTCTCCCCTTTCCGTATGTAATGCCTAGAAGCTGATATTGGCTCCTGTCCAGATGATGCAATATTATTATAGGGTATCCTTGTAGCTTGACTATATGGCCATGATTGCGGTCTTTTCTTAGGTAATGTAGAGAGAGAAAGCTCCCATCCCCAGAAAAAAAATGAGATAAAAACGAACAAAAACAGAAACAATATAAAAGCAGAGACAAAGACCACCACTCAAAACCAAAAATAAAACCGTAGTCGACTGATCAGTAGTCTTTGCTGCACAGGTCAGTGTGCATACACAGTAGAAATCTCCAGGGGTGGGTGAGGGTGTCCACTTGCTCAGGCCCCTCCTCTAGTCACCACCATGGAGGTGTGCACATAGATATTGAGAAATTAATGGAAGAAAGATTTTCCACTGTTTTTAATCTCTGTAGGTCAGTTAGGTATCTGCGTGTGCCCTACGTAATTCTCAAAATAGTTGTGTCCGTGTGTTTAGTAGTTGGTGTTGGTTCTTTCCTTTTATGTTGGGGTTTTACAGGGTGCTCATATGGTTTGGCTGTATGGCCAGACCTGCTTTTCTCCCTGGGTAGGCAGGAATAAAGTGTCCCACCCAGGTCAACTTTAGGGCTGGGCCGTCATAAGAAGCTGCCAAAGGATCAGCCCCTGAGACAAATGGGGCTCCTTCCAGGGACCTCCTCACTATGCCATGGGAAAACTGTGGGCACACACTGGACCCTTTTGAGGGTGCGCTCCCAGTTGCATGAAGGTGGCTGGGCTGGGCAGAGTGAGTGCGACAGGGGAGAGGAGGAAAGAAAAGTGTTAAATCCCTCACACCTCTTTTTCCAGATGTGGCTCCGTTGTTTTTAGCACTGTATCACTGTATCAGCCTGGCTTGTGGTCCCGCCCTCTGATCTCAGCCCAAGCCAAGAGTTCGCAGGCAGTGTTCCTGATTGTTTCAGAAATTGCCTTGTCTTCTTAACACAGTCAGATTTCTCCACCGGTGGGCATGGGAAGCTGACGCCCTGCATCTTATACTAGATCCAAAGCTCCGGAGCTGCTCCTGGAAAGGCCTTCTCTGGTTTTTCCGTGCCTCCTTGGAGGAGCCTGTCTGTCTTACCTGACTCTGCTTCTCCCTCCCCCAACCCGGAAACCCTAAGTCCATTCTTAGATTACAAGAGCTGATGAAAGAAGGGAAAAACCAAAGCAACTTAATGGATTCTGCCCACAACCCTGCCTCGCTCCCAATATGCCGTCTACCACAGGTCCTATTTCATTGTATTTTAGGATGTTCTCAGCTCAGTGGCTCAGAATATTCTAGTCTAATATAGCTCTCCTCAAGGCCCTTTGCTTTTATTGTAGGTGACTAGAGGAAATCAGGGTGGAGAAGATGGGCTGATAAATGTCTCTTCTTATGATACTGAGTGGACAGCTGCCCAGACCCCATCCCATCCAGACAGGTGTCACGTCTACTCAGATTTATGAGCCTGAACTGTCTCACGATGTCGTTAAAAGTTCCACTTGCAGAGTTTTATTAAAGAGGCATTCCATCACTAGTTTCATTCCCAGATTGAGAGTCTCCGTTGCCGTTAACTTGTGAGGTCAGAGAAGGTAGAGGAACAATATGTGGAATTTAATTATATCAGGAGGTTCATTAGATGGGATTACCAGAAATAATTTCCCAAATGGCCGAGGCATGTACTAGGTGTGAACTATACATTTGATAACTTGTTTCAGTAATTCTAAACGTCTCTAAAATTTGTTCAGCTAGGGAACCAGCAAAGCATGTTTTGTAGAGAAGGTGTGATTGCTTCTAAGGTGGGCTGGTGGGTGGTGGAGAGTAATAATCTACAAAGAGAAATACTTTAAGAGCTCTCCTGGGTAAGGTTGCTATGCATAGTAGCTCAGGTTGTTCACTGAAAAAGTACACAACTGAGAGAGTGAATGGGGAGGCTGTGCTATTTAGTCCATTCTTTGTGCATGGCAGAAGGAATCCTGGTGGCATGGTGGGATCGATATCACACTGTGGTTCAAAGATCGGTGGTTCAAACCCATCAGCTACTCCTCAGGAGAAAGGAGAAGGTGTCAGTTCCCATAAAGATTTACAGTCTCAGAAACCCTATATAGGGTTGCTATGAGTCAGGACCTGCCCACTGCCAGTGACTTTTTTAGGTCTCTGTGGTGGACTACAGGTAGCCGTAAATTCTTTGGCATGCCCCCATTGGAACGTGAAGTCTATGTTCTCCTTCCCTTGGATACAGGCAGGTCCTTTACTTGACCAACAGAATATAGTAACACTGATGCTATATCACTTTCGGAGTCCTGATGTGGCCATGTACTGGACTGTGTAGAATATGCACTGGACTGCTGACTGCAATTTCATTGATTCAAACCTACCAGCTGCTTCTTGGAAACCCTGTAGTTATGAATCAGAACCAATTCGAAAACAAATATTAGCTTTGCATATGACTAACTACTAACCAAATGGTTAGCAATTTGAACTCACCCAGATGTGCCTCAGAAGAAAGACCTGGCAATCTTCCTCAAAAGCTCACAGCCTTTGAAAACCCTGTGGAGTACAGTTCTGCTCTACACATTCAGGGCCATTGCTGAGTCAGGATTGGCTGGATGCCAACTCTACTTAGAGACCTGGGTGGAACTGAAGGTTAATGCACTGGACTGCAAGGTCAGTTTGAATCACAAGGTCAGTGATTCAAGCTCACTAGCCACTCCTTGATGACACTTAACAAAATCAACAACAACAAACTCATTAAGTGCCATTGAATCATTCCAACTCAAAATCACCTTACCCAGGTTTTCTGAGAGGCAGCTGTTGAGTGTGATTGTGGTTAGCAGTCCAGTGCCTATCCTACAGCACCACACCAGGATTCCTAACGACAACATGTTTCCAGGCTCAGGGCTCGAGAAGCTGGCTC
This sequence comes from Chrysochloris asiatica, assembly GCF_000296735.1. Taxonomy (NCBI): domain Eukaryota; kingdom Metazoa; phylum Chordata; class Mammalia; order Afrosoricida; family Chrysochloridae; genus Chrysochloris; species Chrysochloris asiatica. Next base: position 2,266,048 of record NW_006408799.1, on the reverse strand, counting down.
CTTATTCTTGTCACTTAGAGACTCTGTATTGGAACCCTGCCACCTTGTCACTCACTCCTAAATAAATGTAACTTCACATAGCATTCTTCCTACCAGGCAGCCACATGGAGAAGCCTATGTGGAGAGATAAGGAGCCTCTAACATGCCTTCTTGGTAGCTGTTCCGGGTCCCAATCAAGCTGCCCCATTTGACCCTGTATGGAATAGAGTGGTCTTCCCTGATGAGCCTGCCCCCTGCCACATGCCCCTCATGGGGAAATGAGTGGCTGTTGTCACTGTATTCCCGGAAGGGTGTGTGTGCCTTGTGGAGTAACAATAACTGAACGCTTCCCTTGGCGGACTTGCTCTGCTGGGGTTTCCCTGCCAGAGGAATGGGATTGTCTCTGGTTTGTCTAGATTCTCACTCAGTCAGGAATATTCTAGAAAAGCATGGGCATTGGTGAATGAGACATTTGTCACACATTTGCAGCCTTTCAAGGTAATCCTTTTGGTTCCTGAAGATGGTGAGAGAATTGTATCTGTGTAGCATCACAGAGAACAGTTAAAT
>NW_006408799.1:2263538-2265402 GCF_000296735.1 Chrysochloris asiatica | reverse complement strand
CCACACTCTGCTCTTCTCCCTTGAGGGTCCCAGGGACCTCCGCTCCTGGACTGCAAAATCAACCACTCCCCTGCTTTTGTTACAAAACGTCTACCTTTACATTTCCAACCCTCACAATCAGTCCTGATAGCGATTACTTGCTATTGTACCACAAGAGTCTTAGCCCCATTTCCTTTCATCATCCCCATCCAAACAGATAAAAAACCACTCAGTGGAGATTCTGCCTTCTCCTGTACCCTCTGGAACTAGGCTCTCTCTTGAAAGCTTGTAAGCCAGTCACTTCTTGCTTTTGTAGCCCCCGTATTTTGTGTAGCCAATGTCTAAGTTGCCCATCCCTGTCAACCTTGTGTCCCAAGAGGTTGGGAATAATCCACACTGTAAAGATTTGTTTCCTTTTTGAACTACTACATCCATAAGTATAGGTCAAGTTCATAAAATTGTAGCAGATTACTCTTTTATTCCTCTTCTTTCTTCTTCTGGTCGAGTTCTGACCATCCAGCCATTGAAGCCAAGTCAAGTGGGTAGTATCTGCAAGTGTGGGTGTTCTTGTACATCTCCCATTACTTCATATCAGCTGGACGCATCACTGTCCGCTTAGTCCTCTGTGGCTATGTCACCGTTTCTGAGCCCAGGAGTTCCCAGGTCTTGCCATACTGCTGGCCAACCAGGTCTCCACCTGGGTTCACAGGAGTCTATTGAGCATGATCAGACTTAGCTCACAACTTCATTGCTGTTTTCCCCCACTTCCCCTTATCGGTGACCAATAGGGTCACCAGTCAGACAACATGCCTGCTTGTGTATTCCCCTTGAGTCTTAGTCTTAGAAGAGGGTTTGCCCTGTGGGGACCTGGTCACCTGCCTTGATGGATCCTAGGCAAACAACTTGCTTGTTCTTGTAGTAGTACATTTGACTGCCGTTACTGTTTGTTTTTTTTTAATTATTTTTCTAGCTGGTCTTTCTTTCAAGAAGTATCTTCTGTTCTTCTAGCCACTCCAAGTTGGTCTGCTTGTCCTTTCAAGTGGAAATTTCCCACCTCAGAAGATTCTGGATGTGGTTCAAGATCCTCCTATGGTCTAATGTAATGCAGAGGCTCCAGAGGAAGCCTCCTTTATTGGGCACACTGTAGCCCCATTTTAGGCATTCCAATCAAATATAGGCTGAAGATAGACCTACAAGCATTCTATGGTGATGTTTCTGGCTATTCCATTGTCTTACCCTCAAGTGTCTGTTTCACAATGTAGGTAAGGGAAAACAAGATTCAAAAGACAGCCAAGCATTTTAACATTATCACACCTCTTTTACCCATTCCAACCATGCGTCAGTCCCTGTATCCCTGTTGTTCCAAGGTTGTGCATACATCATTATTTACCTCTGTCCCACTTAGCCCATACAAACCTGCCTAATTGTTTTCCTGACTGCTTTGTTCTTCCATTCCCCTCCCACTTCTTGTGTATTGCCTCCCCACCCCCCACAGCACCCAAGCTATCCTGTTTCTACTCCCTACCCTGTGCTCCACTTTCTCCTCCCTCCCCTCACCCCACCCCCACATTCTGGTAACCAGCAAAGAATTTCCGCCCCCCTTTAGTATGGGTTCTTTCCCTTAGTCTTTTACAGTACTGGTCCTATGCAGTATTTCTCTTTCTGTGACTGACTAATTTCACTCAACATAATGTCCTCAAGGTTCATCGATGTTATTCGGTGGGTTGCAGCTTCCTTGTTATTCTACAAGATAGCATAATATTCCGTTGTGTGTATGTAGCATAGTTTGTTTATCCATTCTTCAGTTGATGGGCACTTAGGCTGTCTCCGTCTTTTTACTATTATAAACAGTGCAGCTGTAAATATTGGTGAGCATATATCTACT
>NW_006408799.1:2261525-2263438 GCF_000296735.1 Chrysochloris asiatica | reverse complement strand
TGCGTCATTATGAAGCTAATGACAACACCCTTCCCTGGGTCCTGTTGAGAAGCACTCGGGGTTCACAGGTCCCACGTTCATGGGAAGACTGCATTTCAGACTCATACATGTTTATATCAGGGAAAATTACGGAGTGAATGTTAGATCTTTCTGTCTCTTGTTAGCTTAACACAAAAATGAAGTAAGTGATCCACGAAGAAGAAAAGCACTTTTATCTAACACGAAAGGCTTTAAGTGTGCAAACATTTTAGTGCTTCGTAGGGGCAGGTTACATATGGAATGGGATGTACTTTCTTAATTAGAGGTTTTTTTAGACTTTTAAGAAAAGTTGGTTAGAGACATTGTTTGGTGGAGGTTATGTACCGTGGAGTCAGTTCTGGCTCATAGTGACCTTGGGTAGCGTTTCCAAGGCTGTAAATCTTTACAGGAGCAGAAAGCCTCATGTTTCTCCCACAGAACTGCTGATAGTTTCAAACTGCTGACCTGAAGGTTAGTAGCCCGTCTCATAAGCACTATGCTACCAGAGCTCCTTAGACACATCATTTATTCTTGGCTTATTTCCTTCCACAACCTGTTCTTCACTTTGCTTTTATGGTCTGAGTGCCAATTCAGAAGTCATGACATCATCAGAGACCTTAGGTGTCACAGCATCATTGTGGACAATGAACTCCAGACAATTTTTTTTTTTTTTTAAACTAATGAAGTGAAATTATTATCCTTTCAGAGGTTGGTGGAGTTACTGTTTCTTCAAAGGTTAAAATCTGAAGTAGAGTTCACTTGAGGGTGTATGGTTCACTAGAAGGATTTCCATCTTATATTAGGACATCTCTGGATTCATTAGGACAGTGCTACCTGTATCAGAAAAACTAGTTGCCATTGGTTGATCCAGATTCATTATGACCCCATAGGTTGTAGGTAGAAAGGTCTGGCAATCTACTCCCCCCAAACCAGCCTCTGGGGACAATTGCAGTCTGATGAACAGGCGTCATAACAGATTCTAGCTATGCTCTTCTTGTTGCTGTTACGTGCCATCGAGTTGGTTGTGACTCACAGCCGCCCTACATAGGGTTTCTGAGGCCTGTACATTTTTGTGGGAGCAAAAAGCCTCATCTTTCCCTGCCAAGAACCTGCCTCGACATAGGTGTTTGGCGGCGATAAAGATATAGAAAGACACACAAGGACACAAAGAGATACCCCGAAACCAGAGTGGATGCGGGACTGGCATCAGGCAGATCCCTCATTGCAAACATCTCAGCCATGAAGGCCATAATATCCTGCATAGTAAACATCTTGGCTAAACAGGCAGTATGGTTGCAATGCTGGACTGAGCCCCCTGCATGCTGTAACGCACGCCTTGCCAGTCGTAATGCACGCTCTCCAAGCTGTAATGCACACCTGGTTCGGCCTGCGCCTCCGTTTTATTTAGGGAGGTACTTTACACAAAGCTGAGCGGGACTTAGACAAGGTACAGCTAACATACGTAATTTTCCAGACATTCAGGCAGCTTTACATCGTACTTCGTACTTCGCAGGTTCGAATCTCACGACCACAACTTGGTTTCTCAAGCTTAATTAACATACCTTTTAGCACCTAGCCTCAAATGGGGGAAGGAGAAGGAGGATTGAAAGGCTTGGGAGGAGTCCCATTGTGTCGGCTGCCCAGCCCAGGTTCTTCAGGAAGAGAGATGCCTGAGTGAATAGGGCTGCACCTGAAAACACTTTAGGGAGGGCAGTCCTATTGTCCTTAGAACAAAGACCCAATTTACTTTGACTGAATTCTTTGAGGGAAGAACTTGCTTGGCCTTTTTGGAATTTTACAGTCTCGGCTTTTAGGAAAATATTACATTTATCTGTGGATATCAGGGCTTCATGTATGCAATTAATAATAAACATAACTGAATACTAAGATGAAAA
>NW_006408799.1:2258946-2261130 GCF_000296735.1 Chrysochloris asiatica | reverse complement strand
GGGGAGGTGTATATAAAAACACTCAGGAATATATAATCATTTAAACAAACAAAGGGCACATTCTGCAAGTCTTCCTCTCCTGGCCGCTAGCACTCAGCCTTTCTCTTTCCATGAGTCTAGAGTCCTCAGATGCTCTCTTTTCTCTATGTCCTCATCTCTGTCTCTATCTCTGGTGTCACAGCTTCTCTGGATAGGGTCCCACATACCACATACCGCTCATGCTCTTCTCCCTTGATGGTCCTAGGGTCCTCTGTTTCTGGGATGTGAGATTAACTACTCTCTCATTTTTGTTACCAAACTTCTACCTTTATAGTTGTGACAATCACAGTTAGTAATGATAATGGTTACTCACTATTGAATCCTAAGAATCTTATCCTTTCACCAGACCCATCTAGACAAGATGAAAACTACTCAGTGGGGGTTCTACCTTCTCCTGCACACTCTGATCCACAGCCTTTGAGACTAGCTTTTATTATGATGCATGTTTTCAGGGTTCATCCTTATAAATATACTTCAGTACCTTCACTCCTTTAGTGGGTGACAGATATGCCACTGTACAGATAAACACCATCTTACTTACTTGTTCATCAGTTGGTAGATATTTAGGTCACTCCCACTTTAGAGATATCATGAAATTACTACTACAAGCATTTGTGCACAAGTTTTTGTGGAACTATATGAGGAGGCTTCAAAAATGTAATTTAAAAAATATGTTATTTTCCCACCAACTTTTTGTACCTCCCTCACGTTTTCATTTCTCTACAATATACCTAGACTATAGGGTATATATGTAGACTAGAGGGTATATATCTATAATATAGGGTATATATTTAGAATACAGGGTACATATCTAGAATATATGGTATATATCTAGAATATAGGGTATATATCTAGAAGAAGAGTTTCTGGGTCACATGGTAGCCTTATGTGTAACCATTTGGGAAACTGTTTTCTCTAACACCTTACAAATAGCTGCTATTATCTGTCTTTTTGATTACCTCCATTCTAGTGGGGGTTAATGGTATTACATGGTGGTTTGGGTTGACTTTTACCTGATGTGGTACTGTGGTTAAATGCACTGCACTGCAAGGTTGGTTTGAAACGCAAAGTTGACGGTTTCAAGCTCACCAGCCACTGTTTGGAAACCCTATAGAGAGTATCTATGAGTCAGAACCCACTGGAGGGCACTAAACAACAAAAACAACAAAAATAGCATCTTTACATGTGTTTATTGGTTATTTGCGTACCTGCAAACCCCCATGGCCCCGTCGTCTAAAACCATTGCAGTTTACTTCTCTCTCCTGTGAAGTTCAGTTCCTTGTTGGGTAGCAGGGAGCTAGCACCATGCATTGTTCCTCTCCACTCAGTCACTCACCCCATAGAATCTGAGCAGCTTGCATCAGACTCTTCATATCTGCCTGTCAGACAGGGAAAGAATGAAGATGGTAGAAGACTCTGCAGAGATGTTTGTCGGGTCAAGGCAACGAGTGATGACCATTTTTAACTGAGCACACTGCCATCCCAGGGCCCCGACCAGCTGCAGTGGAGGACAGAAAAGGTGGAACAGCTGTGTACCCAGGGCAGTGAATCTGCTTAGCTGCTACCCTGATTGTTCAAGTCCATTCAGAGGTACCTCGGAAGAAAGGCCTGGCAGTCTACATCTAATAAATCAGCTGCTGAAAATCCCATGGAGCATAGTTCTACTGGACACACATGATGGAGCCATGAGTGGACTAAACAAAGTGCCTGTGGGTGGACTCAACATCCGTGCCCATCCACTGTTTCCAGCACCAGGCATTTCTGAGGCCGGCCATTCTGAGATTTCTGTTTTAGTTGCTTCTGCTCAATATTGGCTTTTAGAATCAGTCTTCCTCCCTGAAGAAGGACTGTGACAAGGGACTTGCTCCTACCCCTTTGGAACCACCTGGGGTTCAGATACCTTCATTGTGTGTGACGCCAGGTTAGAAAAGTTCTGTGTGCCGACGGGAGGCTGTAGGGCCCAGGGAGGCCTTTAGCACAAGCATAGCAAGTCCCGTCCAGGGAGGATGAAGTTCAGCCAGCTGCTCCATCCTTGGAGACACTGTGCCTTTAAGGATGAGTTCTCATCCTTGGAGACACTGTGCCTTTAAGGATGACTTCCCATCCTTAGAGAATATTGTTGTTGTTGTTAAGTGCTGTCAAGTC
>NW_006408799.1:2248150-2257988 GCF_000296735.1 Chrysochloris asiatica | reverse complement strand
TCCATCTCAAGATGAGGAATACGAAATGCAGAAAGCTTATCATCTGCACCAAACACAGCCAGGACTGGACCTGTGCCCCCATCTCCTACTCAGGTGCGCCCCTGTCCTGTATTGCTTTCCAGCATGACCTGACCCTCACCTACAAGGCCATGGTCAGGAGTCAGTGTTTACCTCCTGCCCACTGGCTCACAGACCTATTGAACAGACATCACTGTGATGGCTACTGCGCATGAAGGGAGGTGGTAGCCACATAATCCAGGCACACCTCAGATACTGTGGGTTCAGTTCCAGACCACCGCTGTAAAGTGAATATTGCAATAAAGCAAGGCCCAGAGATTTTGTTTGGTTTCCAAGTGCCCGGGCTTCCAGAGGAACAAACACATCTGTGTTGAAGGAAGTACAGCCAGAATGTTCCTTAGAATCCAGGATGGCCAGATTCGGTCTCTCATGCTTCAGACATATTATAAGGAGGGACTGGTCCCTGTAGAAGGACATCATGCTTGGTAAAGCAGAGGGTCAGTGAAGAAGAGGATTGGCACATTGCAGCAGCAGTGGGCTCAAGTGTAGTAATGATTGTGAGGATTGAACAGGACAAGGCAGTGTTCTGTTTAGCATAGGGACACTATGAGTCAGATCCAGTTGGAGAGCATTTAACAACAACAACAACAACAGCAGCACATTTAACAGTCATGTTGACACTTGACTGTGATCACTTTCTGCTCACCTCAAGGTGAGCATCTCAGACCCACCACCTGCTTCACGGGAGTAAGAGGACATTATCTGCTCCTGTTAGGATTTTACAGCCTTACAATCCCTAGACTGGGTCCCTGAAACTCAGAATTGACTCGATTGCAGTGGGCGGGAGGTGCGGTGGTCTATAAAATGTGCAATAGCTTGATGAAACATTGGAAATAGTGTGAAAATGGCCAGCTTGGGAAGCAGTAAGCACCTGCTTGTGGACTGACTGCCCCCTCAGACTTGCTCCATGTGTAAAGGAATGCTGTCTCCAGAAGATGCTCTGAAGGACAGCTCGTGACATCGAGGTGGCCTTACACTCTTCGGGAAGACACTATGGCACTTAGCAACTTAGGTTCAAGTTGCCCCTCCTCCGCAGGCTGGCAGGAAGGCCTGGGGGACATCAGAGATGACATCCCCCTCTGTCTAGTGACAGATTGTGAGGACCACTGTGAATGGCTGGTGAGAAACAGCTTTCTTGTGTAGCCCATGGACAGAGCACCAGTGGAGGACTGAACTTCTGAGTTGCTACTCGCCCCCGGGGTCCTAGGAGAAGTGAGGAGGGAGAGACTTCATCTCACATCCTTTGGATGTGTTATCAGGAGGGAGTAGTCCTGGAGAAGGCAATGACTGGACTGCTGACCAAAAGGTTTGTGTTTCAAACCACCAGCTATTCTTCCAGAGACAGATGCGGCTCCGTAGGGACAACAGCGAAATTCAACGCTGCTCTATAGGGTGAGTCTTGGGTTTGGGTTGGTTTTTATTGGTGCCAGTGATATCTTGAAGCAGAGGTGTCACTTTCAGGTGAGATGTGGCCCAACACAATGTTCCAACACATTTTGAATTACTTGTCAGTATTTACAAATTCAGAAATTCCTCCTAAAAGATCCATTCAATTCCATCAAGTGCCAGTCAGTTGACTATGACTCATGTATATATCAACCCTTTAAAGGATTTCCAAGGAGTGGCTGGTGGGTTTTAAACCCCCAATTTAGGTTTACCAGACCAGTGCTTATCCTACAGAAGCACACCAGGAGTCCTAAAATACAGATGTGTCCAATATCTCATTATGGCAGCAGAATTTTGCTACACATAATCTTTGTTTCTGGGGGGCTACACCTGGATTGTGTTACCCTACATGGAAAAATCAAATCAAAACAAAAAACCAGTTTCCAGATATGATTGAGGTGGCTGACTTGCTGGGCTGAAAATCGGAACACAATCCCCCATTTTCTAGGGGGCGCCAAAGGTAGCAGCAGCAGCAGGAGGAGATACTGTTGGGTCAGATCTGACTCAGAGTGACCCCACGTGTGTCAATCTATAACTCAGCTCCCGAGGGGGTTAGGAGGTTGACTTTTCAGAAACAGATCACTAGGCTTTCCTTGCAGGGCACTCCTGGGTGGGTTCAAATCCCCATCCTTTTACTTAGCAGTCAAGGCATTAACTGCTCCACCACCCCACTTTGGTGATTACACAATGGAATCACCGGATCCTCTCACTGTCACCAAGTCAGTTCAGACTCAGAGCAATACTGCCAGTATTTATGGGCGCGGACAGCCTCATCTTTCTCTCACAGAGTGGTTAGTGGGTTTGAACTGCTCACCTGTGGTTAGTGGTTCAGTGCTTACTCTACAGCACCACCAGGGGCCTTTGAAAACAGCACTTTTTCTCAGCCAGCAGAAAGGGCAACTGGACAGATTTAAAGCATGAAAAGGACTTCGTGACTTTTCAAAGAGGCAGGGGATCAAAACATGAGACGTAAATGAACCTCCCAACATTCTGAAAGAGCTTGGAAATGGATCCTTCTCTAAAACCTCCAGTTTAGAACCAGGCTCGGCCAGCACCTTGCTCTTCTTGGTCAAGGGAGTTCCTGGGCAGAGAATCCAATTACGTCGGCCTAGAAATTACACGGCATGCTACGTTGGGCAAATCTGCTCCGCAAGCTGTCTTCCAAGTGTTGAACAGTAAAGATGCCACTTTGACAAGGAGAGTGCACTTGACCCAAGATATGGTATTTTCAATTGTCTCATATGTATGCAAAAGCCAATCAATGAACTAGGAGGACTGTAGAAGACTTGATGCATTTAAATTACAATTGGAGAAGAACATTGAAAATACCAGGGACTGTTGTTGTTGTTGTTGTTGTTAAGTGCCATCGAGTCGGGTCCGACCCATAGCGACCCTGTACAGGGTTTCCGAGGGTGTAAATCTTTACGGGAGTAGAAAGCCTCATCTTTCTCCCGCGGAGCGGCTGGTAGTTTCGAACCGCTGACCTTAAGGTTCGCAGCCCGATTCGTAACCACTACGCTACCAGGGACTGTAGGAAGGACAATCAAATCTGACTTAGAAGAAGTACAGCCAGAAAGCTCCCTAGAATTGAGGATAGTGTGATTTGGTCTCACCATCTTGGGCATGTGGCCAGGAGGAATGAGTCCCTGGAGAATGACATCATGCTTGGTAGAGGGTCTGAGAAAAACAGGAAGACCCACAATAAGATGGATTGATACAGTGACTTTAACAGAGGGCTCAAATATGGCAGTGATTGTGAGAATGGTGTAGGACCGGGCAGTGTTTTGTTCTGCTGTGTGTGGGGTCATTGTGAGTCACCTAACAGTAACAACAGATGTCTGTCCCATGGAACATGTAAGAGGGGTATGACTAAGTCACCAGGTTTGGGGCACCTGTTAGCAGGAATAGAAAACCAGCCCACGTGGAGGAAATTCTGGTACCACCCAGCCCACATTCCTACCTTAGCAGTACTGATGGGCGTGGACTGAAAGTTATCTATGACTACTCAGCTCATCATATCCTTGGCCAAATGTACTCATATATGTCCTATGTCCCCTCCCTGCTGTTTTACCTGGTGACACCTGTCTTAAAGTGACAGGGAGTAACTATTTGATTGTTTCCAAACTATCACTCTGAGGTCTGCGTTTTGTTTTGCTTTATTTTTCCTTCCAACTTACAAAGGGGGTCAAACTATGGTGTATTGAAACTGCCATCTACTCTTGTCTTTTGTCCACTCTCTTTTCCCCCCATTGCCTCTTTAGCAAGGAGCTTCCCATCATGTTTCATTCTCTAAAACACCTTTGCCTAGATACAAATGCAGAACCCTTACTTTGTTTTCCCCATGGTACGTGAAACCAGCATGTCCATACAAGGGCTATAAATGTCTCCCTCTCCCCAACCACCCCCCACCAGATATGAGCAGGCACCCTAGCTTCCCTGGAGGCATGAAATGCAATTCATTTTTAATTGTCTTTAGAAACAGGTTTTTCTTTTTCTTTCTGGTGTATCATTTAGAACAAGCTTGTTTATCAAAACTCGCTGATCCAAATAATTCCCAATCCAACTAAAATTACTTTCTAAAATAATAATGAGAGTTTTAAAGGAGAAGAGCTTCATTTCGAAACACCCATGGGACGGTCAGACCAGACTCATAGAGCCTTTTATTTCATGCAGAACGTCCCTTGGGGCAGAACATGTTCTTTACGGAGATAATCAGGCTACCAGTTTATGCCCTCTCATTCAACTAAAACCTAAAATCACTCCCCTACCCCATCCTTCCTTTAATTTATATTTGCCCTTTATCCTGTCATCCTTCCTGGCTGTCTTCATTTGTTATCTCAGACTCCCCCCTGCCCCAATATGTCTTCATGTCTGAAAAATGAGGGAGAGCAAAACAAATATGTGGCCCTGAATTTATGAAATACATCATATAGACCAACTTCTCCTGTAAGTAGTGAAAACTCCCATTGTATCTGGTTGTTGGCTCAGGTCACAGGAAATCTGGATTGCAGGCAGAGCTGTATCCAGGCGCTCATCAGACTTGGTTTCTCCTTCTCCACCTGCTAAGTTTACTGTCTACTGGGTCCTCCCCAGCAACAAACAGGCCTCAGAGGCTGCCTGAGGATCAAGGTAACTTTTGTCTAGGTCTCCATCCCACCCCACCCTCCACACACACAAATCCATTACTGAGGAATCGATTCTGACTTGTAGGGACCTCACTGAAAGAACAGAACTACCCCATAGGGTTTCTAAACTTTTTTTCTTTTTTCAATGGTTATGCATGTCTGTGTGAGAGTTTACAGAACAAATTGATTATCTAGTCAATAATTCATATACATTTTATGTCATGACATTGGTTGCCATCCCAACCTGTAACAGCACACTTCCCTCTTCCCCCTGTCTCCCATTGCCTTTCATCCTTCCTTCCTGCCCTTTCCTGCCACCTGAGCTTTCTCCCTTAGCCAATGCTGCCCATTTGATCTCCTATGGTTGATCTAAACAGTGTGTACTTCCCGGGTGTTTCTGTTCACCTTCTATGCCTGTCTATCATTTGGAGTCCTGGTGTGGCACTGCTGGATAATGTACCGGATCGCAAGGTATATTTAAATTGCAATGTCGGTGGTTCAAACCCACCAGCTGCTCATCGGAAACCCAGCATAGAGTCACTATGAATCAGAACTGACTTGATGCACTTCCCAACAATAAAAGTGGAGCCACGGGAGTGAGTTCAGTTCCAGGCCTGAAGAGTGTCTATGGGCCTAGTTCTTGGGATTCAAGGCTGTAAATCTTTAAGGAAGATGTCTGCCACACTTTTCTCCTACACAGCCTTTCAGTTAGCAGTCGAACACTTCACCATCATGCCACTAGGGCTCCTCAGTTTTCATCCAGTAGGAAAAAGGACATGTTGCCTTCCAACAAGCTCACTGAGTCCCAGTTTCCTTCTGACTATCGTGTGCCTCAGGCAAAGCAACTCTAAGGGTTGCAAATAAAACAACATCCCTAAAAAAAAACAAAACAAAAAAACACAAACAAACAAACAAACAAAAACAACATCCCTGCTGCCTTCTCTGGGATCAGTATACTTTGCTCACTGCCCTAAAGTGTAACCTTTTTATAATTTACCCACTAGACAGCTCACTGCCACCCAGCTCTGTGCTCTGTGAGCACATGCTTAGCCTCAAGGTGATTCTTTGCACTCATTGGCTAGTCTGGAGTTACATGGTTCTCCCTGTGCCTGGATGTAGCTGTGGCTGAAGAATGAGGGAAGGGCTGTTCTCCCTACACAAGAAGCCATGATCTAAGGAGCCCAAATGTGCTGGATACCCACACAACACACTCAGTTGATAAGTGATGAAGGTGTGGGTGTCCTTTAGGACCAGAATAGAGGGAAGGAGTGCCCTTACAGGCTACCAGGACCACTGCCCAGATGAAGTGGGCAATGATGGTCTTGCATGAATGAATCACAATGGCCACATATGGAGGGGTGAGGACCCACTGTGATAAAAGACCTTTTAAATTTTCAATGAGCTACAAGAAATCTAAAATATTACTCAAGCTGACCTAAACAATGAGGATTTTACAATTTCATTAAAAATCCAGAGGCAGGGGATTTCTGGGAATGGTTCAATGGGTCAAGGATGCCATGAAGACAGAAGATCTTACTATCTTTACATCCCACCCTGCTCAGTGCACTGGACTCCTCCTCAGACTCAACTCCTCATGGTGTCAAGATGGCTGCCACAGCACTGGACAATGCCTTTCTCCCACAACCAAATTCAGAGCAGGAGGAGAGGAGGGATGTTCTAACAGTACCTGGTGTATCTTCTTTCCATTCCCTTTTTCCTTACACATCTGGGACTAAAGACAATGAAATGCATGTACTTTTCATATCCTGGTTGGTATTCTGGGAGAGAGTGAAAGTCATGATTCAATAAATTCTCATTTTTGTAGGAATAATTTTACATATATATGACATAAAAATACTGTGCAGACCATCTAAGGTGCAACTATTGGTCTCTCCATGTGTGGAAGAAGAAGAATGATGAGAAATGAAGAGGTATGGGGTCAATTAATCCAATGGACTAATGGAACATGTGACCATCTCTCTCCGTGGCTCTGAGACCAGAAGAACTAGATCGTACCCAGGTACCGCAACCAACTGCTCTGAAATGATCACATTAGAAGGTACTGGACAGACTGGGAGAAAACGGGGAACAAAACTGAAAACTATTTAAAAAAAAAAAAAAAGACGACTTATTTACGGGTCAGAAAGAGACTGGCGGAGCTTGAGACTATGATCTTCTGCCCCCTTCAGGTCTGAAAAGGAACTCACCTTCATGGCCCCGTTTTCAGCCAAGCAGTAGATAAGTACACAGGGGAGACATCAACACTAGTAAGGTATGACCACTATGGAATGGTCAACCTTTAAATATCAAAAGGGCGATGTTGAGAAGGGATGGTACAGTGAGTGGAATGGAAATAGGGACCACAAGGTAGAGGTGGGATAACCGTCGTTGCATGGAGGGGATTGCAATCACGTGTTGTCTGATTTGTTGAATGTAAAACTGATGATCTTGTCTGTAAATTTTCACTCATTTCACAAAACATTTCAAAAATTCTAGATAAATAACAACAGAAACAATATGTATAATGTATACTTCTAAACAACCAACCAACCAACCAACCAACCAATCAAACTAAAACTATTTGTTGAGTTGATCCCAAATCATAGTGACCCCTGTATGTCAGATTAGAAAACAGGGTTTTCAATGGTTGATTCTGGGAGAAATAGATCTCCAGGTCTTTATTCCAAGGCACCTCTGGTTAGAACAGAATCTCCAACTTTCCAGTTAGCGGCCAAGCCCATTAGCCGTTTGCACTGCCAAGACTCATCAATAATAATCTATTTAGTTCAAACGTGTGTGTTCAGCCTCATTTTCACCATCCGGAATTCTCTTTTAATTAGTGAGAAACAAAAGCTATCATCACCACCATCATCATCCACAACACTGGGTTTATGAAGACAAGATTGTCTTTCTCTTTTCAGTTTTTTCATGGATTGGGCACAATTTGAATGAAAGCCAAATTTCATATGAAAAGAGAAAGAATTAAAAAAGTAGCACACAAAGAAATCAACATTGATGTGCTTACTCATTTTCCTTCCAGGCTTCCTAGAGACATGTTCCCTGTACCCTTGTATTGTTGTTGTTGTGTGCTGTGGAGTCGGTTCCAATTCACAGCTACCCTGCGTAGGGTTTCTGAAGCTGTAAATCTTTATGGGAGCAGAAAGCCTCATCTTTCTCCCACGGAACAGCTGGTAGTTTCGAACTGCTGACCATGAGATTAGCAGCCCGATTCGTAACCACTACGCTACCAGAGCTCCTTATCTAGCATCTGCCAAATGACCATGGAAACCATCTCAGTCCATGTCCTGTGTAACTTTGTTCCCTGAAGCCCATGACACAGCAGAACAGAGTGCAGCATGGTCAGGCTGTCTGCACCCTTCAGAAGGGAACTTTACATCAGAGATGCAGGCACAAATAATGATAGTTGATCCCAAGATCTTAACTTGCTGACACCATAGGATGACCAATGGGTCAGTGATAACCATACAAATATTTGCTGGTTATCACTGCTGATCATCCTATGATGTCAGCAAGTTAAGTGCTCTGGAATAATGATTCTTATTTGGCACCTGTGGTGCTATAGGATAAGCACAGGACTGCTAACCACAAGATCACCATTTTAAACTCATCAGCATCTCCTGTTCATGGTTGCCATGAGTTGGAACCGACTTGTTGCCACTTAACAACAGCATCACACAGAGAGGGATCCCTGATGGTGCAGGGCATACAGCATTTGACTGCTAACCACAAGGTCAGCAGTTGAAACCCACCAGCAGACAGAGAGATGAGAGTGTTGGCCATCACAAAGCTTTGCAGCCTTGGAAACCCTTCGGGTCAGTTCTCCTGTGCTTAGCAGTGTGTCTGTGAGTTGGTAATGAGGGGTTTCTGCAGGGGGTGGTCTTCATGGGGACAGAGGATGTATGACCAGGAGTTTGTCAGTGAAGAGCGTGTTCACTGCACTGTGTACCGTTACAATTCACATGACTCCTGCTCTTCACCCCTACCATCAGGTTTCCTACTGTATCAGGGGGCCTGCGTTCAAATTAGACATTCCCCAGAGAGGTTGGATTTGGGTGATTTACAATCCCATAACCGATGACTTCATTTTAAAGGATTTTGTGCTTTCTTAGTGATAGAAACGTACTACCAGTGAGTCGACTCCAACTCGGAGCGACAGAGTAGAACTGCCGATTGGGGTTGTAAATCTGTATGTGAGCAGACAGCCAAACTGTTTTCCTACAGAGCAGCTGGTAGGTTTGGACTGCACACCTGTGTAGCATTCACAGTGGCTAAGGTTTAAAGCCAAATTAAAAACAAGATTAAAAGCTAAACATTATAGAAAAGTTTACATGTGTCTCTCTTTTCCTCTTTCCCTCCTTCCTTCCTTGTCATTCATTGCAATGCATGCTTTCTTTCCACAAGAGAGAGGAAGGTGGAGCGAGGACCTCAGGAGAAGCAGTCACTCATTTGTAATTTCATTGACCCTTGTGAATGATAAGCCAGCCATCACCTGTAATTTCTATTTCAATATTGTCCCATTGTATCTACATTACCCTCTGCTGCAGCCGTTACCTGAACTTTACTATCCTCAGAGTCACCTTCATGCCTCCACTGGAAAACCAAACTTTCCACTTAATTCTGCAAAGACCGCCGTGCTCTTCCCCAAAGGACAGGACTTAGAGAAACATTGGGTAGTGAGGGAAGCTGATGAAATCTTGCATAAAGAAGATAAATGGACACTAGTCTGGAAGATGCAGGTAAGCGTGCAAGGACCTGTCCTCTCGGGGGCAGGAGCATTCAGAGCTGGCAGTGTGTGTGATGCTGAACATCTGCGTCTCTGACATGTCCTCGTATTGGGATTGATAAAATGTAGGCTCAGCATCCAAATCTTGATCTGAAACTGGTGCTTCCATATGGATGTTTTGAGTATTCCAGAGACAGCCTTTAGCACTACTCACATCCCTGGTTTAGGGTAATACATGTTTCAGGAATGGCTATGGTAGACTTCTGTCTACCCTGTAATTATTTATAGCTTATAATTCCATAAAGGAGCTCTGGTAGCGTAGTGGTTACGAATTGGGCTGTGAACCTGAAGGTCAGCAGTTCGAAACTACCAGCTGTTCCGCGGGAGAAAGATGAGGCTTTCTGCTCCCATAAAGATTTACAGCCTCGGAAACCCTGTACAGGGT
>NW_006408799.1:2241127-2246975 GCF_000296735.1 Chrysochloris asiatica | reverse complement strand
TTAGGAAAATACCACATTTATCTGTGGATTGTCAAAGGCTCCAGTGTATTAATTTAATATATATACCTGAATATTAATATGAAAGCAATTTGCCATTAACTGCCAGTGGCCTCATTTGTTACACTCGGCCCTAGCGGGCCTCGAACCTCTGATTAGTCTTACACGGTCTGCAACATCATTTTAAGCTTACTCTGAAATTCTGTTTGGTCTTTAGTGTCACTTGTAACTTTCAGGAGAGGGACTTGCAAGGTTATGTTCCTCTTCAAGTCCATGTGGCCTCAGCATGGGGAGTGGGACCCACTATCATCTCTCCAGTCAGAGACAGCCTCTCAGGACTGTGGAAATATGGACAGGCCTGGGTTTCCAAATATTATCTCCTTGGGCTGCTGAGTCCTGCTGGATGTATACTAGAGAAGATGCGGGTCTCCAGTTGAAGACCTTTTTCAAGTGTTGAAGAGCAAACATGTCAGCTTGAGGACTAAGGTGCCCTGAGCCAAGCCATGGTATTTTCAATCACCTCATATATATGTGAAAGCTGGACAATGACCAAGGAAGACTATAGAAGAACTAGTACATTATTCAAATTGAGGTGTTGGTGAAGGATATTATAAATACCATATTGGACTGCCAGTGAACTGTCAGAAGACAAGTAAAACTATCTTAGAAAAAACTCAACCAGAAAACTCCTTAGATGACAAGACTTGGGCTCACTTACTTTGCACATGTCATTGGGAGAGACTCATCTATGGACAAGGACACCATAGTTGGTGTCCATGGTTGGTGAAGTAGAGGGTCAGGGAAAACGAGGGCGACAGTGGATGCAACAATGGGTCCAACACACCAGTGGTCATAAAGATGGCACAGGATGGAGGTTACATTCTGCTGAACCTAAGGTCAAGGCGCCCTGGTAGCACAGTGTATTACGAGCTACACTGCTAACCACAAGGTCAGCAGCTCAAATCTACCAGTCACCCTGAAGGAGAAAGATGAGACTTTCTGCTCCCATAAAGATACAGAGCCTCAGCAGTCCTACTCAGGGTCTCTCTGAGTGGGAACTGACTTGGTGGCACACAACCACGACCAAACCTAAGGTCACTGTGCACTGGAGCCCACCAACTAACAACAACAATGTCATCAGTCATCAGTGCATAATTCTGTTATGATACAAAGGTGTGTGTGGGGCCGGGGGGGATGGGGACAGAAAGGGGAAGGAGAGAGGGAGGAGTGGGTAGAAGGAAATGGCAAACAGATAAGCCCAAAGTTCCATGAAGGCCCAGCAAAAGGCAGTCACCACCAGAGAGCCCCTCTACTTGTGGCTGGTGTTTGCTCATCCCAATATAGCCTCATGTTTAAACCAGATGAAAGACAAGTTCAAAGCGCCACACAGCCCTAAATGTCTCTGCTTCCTTCTCTCACTGAAGCAGATGCTCAGTGGAGGTAAAGGAGAAATACCCCCTCATCCATGCCTCTGACATCTTGTCCAGGAAGCAGGTGACTGCACTTGATGAAGGATCCTGAAGGTGGGGTAGGTGTCTCCTCCCCCACCTCACACAACTGGGGTGAAGACCCTGCACAGAGGTCAGGTGATGCAGCTGCACATCCCTACAGCCACCAGGCCCATGGTCTCCTGCCTGGTCCCTGGTCCATTGACACAGGCGGCCCTCCTACCTGACCCAGTGTCTCTGTTCTACCATCCAACCAGGAACTGAAGCCTTCTGTGAACTCCATCTAATTACAAAGAATCCCTTGTCTATCTTGGAAATGCTGATTATTAGAGGAGCTCCCAGGTGATGTGTTGAGCTCCCCAGATCAAAGGTAGACAATTTGAACCTGGATTATCCAGAGGCTCTGCAGGAACAAAGACCTGGCCGTCTGCTGCTGTAAAGAGTTCAGCCCAGGAAACCCTACAGGGCAGTGCTCGTCCACCATATAGGGTCCCTGTGAGTAAGTCACCTAACAAGGAAACTTCTGTTACTGAACTCAGTAGCTTTGGGTGTCAGCTGTTAGTCTGCATGATGGGAAACAAGATGGAACATTGACTTCTATACACTTTATTAAATATTAAAATATTTTATTTGCTGCTGTTGGTAATGCACCTTGCAGAACAGACGTCCATTCAACATTGCCTGCCTGTGTGATTCGCAGAGTATGCTCATATTATTCTAGGTGCAACAGTTCTCACTCTCCTTTTCCAAATTGGACATCTTTATGCTTTTAAGAGGGGAGTGTGGTGGCTCTGTAGGATAAGCACTGGACTGTGAACCACAAGGTCACTGGGTCAAGCCCACCTGCCACTCCTCGGAAACCCCATACAGAGTCACTTTGAGGTGGAACTGATTTGATGACGCTTAAGAAGAAAAACAACAATGCTTTTAAGAGGGCAGATGGCGAATGTGGTGGCTCTGTAGGATAAGCACTGGACTGAGGACTACAAGGTTAGTGGGTAGAACCCACCAGCCACTCCTTGGAAACCCCATACAGAGTCACTGTGTGTCAGAACTGACTTGATGACACTTAAGGACAACAGTGCTTTTTAGAGGGAACATGGCGGCTCTGTAGGTTAAGCACTGGACTGAGGACTACAAGGTTGGTGGTTCCATCCTACCTTCCACTACATGGGAGACAGATGAGGCTTTCTGGTCCGACAAAGATTTATAGCCTGGATCCTACTCAGGGTCTCTTTGAGTCAGGACTGACTTGATGGTGCTTAATAACAACAAGAAGAAGCTTTTCAGAAAGGCTGTCTATAAATTCTGAAGAATTCTTTGGCTGGATTATGCAGAAATACTGACACAAGTGGGGGTGGTTTGGTTCAGAGATTGCCCCTGGGATACATTTTCTATCTGTTACAATGTAGCCTTCCATGGCTCGGCAATGTCTGTCTGGAGACAATTCCTAGAGTTCAACCATCCAGCTTCTAAAGAGGAATGTTGCTTTCACTGTCCTGTTGTTGACAAGGAAAAACTGGTTATGCTCTCCGAGACTAAAGTAATAACACTTTTTATTTGAGTTGAAAATATGGTCAAATATTTCTGAGCTAAATTCACATGGCTTCCAGGAGGCTAGCTTTCTGTGTGTGTCCTCCCTCAGCCCCGAACACGTCCCTGCAGATGCTGCTGCTCTCAGAAGTTTCCACCCAGAACTTTCTGAGCTGCCGGGAAAGGATTGAAGCTGGTCTATCCCATTTCTTCCAAAGTCAGGCCAGACATTCATGGGATGAAAAATTTCCAAAGACTTCAGTTTACCTGCCTGAGTACCTGGAATAAATCTTCGTTTTTGATGCCCCTCAAAAGTCATTCTATGGCACGTACCAGCCACAACCATTCAATTTAAACTAACATCTTTTGCTGAAATAAGCAATGGGAATTCTCCTTGCAGCTTACTGTTTCTCTGACAGGAATTGAGGTTCTAAATGCTGCTTTTACTTCCCTTTTAGTATCCTCAAGGAGTTGCTGGCAGAACCCCTCCACTGGAGAATAGTCTGGTTTTAGACCAAGTTGTGTAGGTGTGTGATTGTTACCGGGGTGTAGGGAGGCCCTCACCCTTTAGCAATCATCTTAGAAGTTTCACAGGAGCAAAAGATGTAAAGATTTATTGAGAGATAAAGATTTATCCAAAGAAGATGCAGAGGGCCCTAGGCAATGCTAGCCCTCGTCTCCCTGAACAGACCTTTGCTGGAGTTTAAAGGTTTTAGGTGGAAAAAGACATCATGTTTATCCATAGGGGTAGGTGGGAATTTCTGGGAAGTGGTCCGTTTAGGAGCGGCCACACTAATGAGGGACTCCTGGTGTGGCTCTGCAGGTTAATGTACTGACCTGCAAGGTCACCAGCTGCTCCTTGGAAACCCTATACAGGGTCACTATGAGTCAGAATCAACTCCATGACACTTAACAACAACATGCTAATGGGAATCGTGGTGTGGAGCTCTAGGATAAGCACTGGACTACTAAACAAAAGGTTGCTGGTTCAAACACACCATACGCTCCTTGGAAATGCTATCCAGGTTCACTATGAGATGGAACCAGTTCGAGCGTGCGCAGCATTCCTTCAAGATGGATTACCATTAGAGACTCCTCTGGTAGGGAGGGGCAGATGAAAGTTATTCTGGGATGTCGCACATGTGTGGTTTTTTAGGACTCCACTTGAATCCTCTCTCAGGGGCTGGTGTTCTTCTCTGCCCCAGCAGAAGGTCATCCTTTAAAGTTATGCCTAGGGCACTGGATAAGTCAGGCCATCTTGTGGAACATCTAACAAGGAAGTAAAATTTTATGGGTGGTTTTCTTTGACAGGAGCCCTGGCGTGGCACTGTAAGATAAGCACTGGAATGCAAGGTTGGTTTGAACAGTTTGGTCTGTGGTTCAAATCCACCAGTCGCTCCTTGGAAACCCTTTCCAAGATTGCTATGAGTCTGAACGGACTCTCGGTGTCGCTTAACAACAACTCCCTCGGTGGCATGTCCCAGGAAGTGCCCACTCATCTGTGCACCCTGAACATACCCTGTATATCTTCATAATTGTTCAAGCAAGCAGGTCTCAACGTTCTGTAAAGTTTCAGTCACAAAATTTCATTCAGTAAGTGGCTCATGTTGAACCCTGATTTCTGGACCCCCTTTTATACCTGCCTCATGAGTATATGCCCTTGTGTATTTGTGTGTGTGTGTGTGTCTGTGTTTATGTGAGTGTGTGTTTGTGTGTAGTCTGAAATTGCCCAATAAGCAATGCAAGCACAGCTGACTTGTGCTTAGTTACTAACTTATAGTGAATAATTTCACATATTTCCACCACATCAGAGGTTCTGTTTCTCTATTCCAGCCCCACAACCTCTTCCTACAGAATCAAAGCCAGCTTTCAAGGTTACCATCCTGGACAGCGATGAGATATCGTATGTGCTTACTTACTAATCTGCAGTAAACAATTTCACATTTTTCATGAAGATTAGTAACAACAAATGAGTCCCTGACTTCCTTGCTTATTGGGTAATCCCCTCTCTGTGTGGATTTCCCGTGTGTGTGAGTGTCTGTCTGTGTCTGTAATTGTGTGTTCAGGAGACTTTGCCATTTTCCTGAATCAAATACCTGTCACCTTCGAAGGAAACATTAATTATTAATTATATGGATCATTTGCAAGAAGCAATACAAAGTTAGCTCCTGGGACTATTTGCAGTTGCAAGTGAACGGATGACGAATGGATGGTCGATGATTTATAGATCGCTCCACTTGTGAGTGAAGACTTGTTAGGCCCAGTAAATTAAGTCATAATGAAATAGATCGGCTCTTTATCAAATATTAAAGTGCATGAGAGCTGGTCATTGTTAAGTTCAATTTTGAAATCCTTCCTCTGCTCCTACTGATTCCAAATGGCGAGTGATGAGTTTAAGTTCTCAGGCCTAGAAACACGCCAAACTGGATGTTAAAACAGGAAGGATTAGCACCAAGTACAGGAGCACTCAGACAGGGGAGTGAGACAAGAGCTAGGGATAAAGTTTGTCAGAGCAACTGGAGCTTCTGTTAAAACTAAACCCAAACCAAGCCCACTGCTGCCTAGCTGATTCCAACTCATAGCAACACTGTAGAACAGAGGGGCGTGGCCCCAGAGTATTTCCAAGACAACAAATCTTTAAGGAAGCAGACTGTCTCATCTTTCTCCCTTGGAGCCACTGGGGGATCCGAACCACAGACCTTTTGGTCAATAGCCCCATGCTTAATCCACTACACCACTAAGAATTAAAGAGTTTATTGAGGAAACAAAACAATTTTAAACTCAGCAGCACTTGTTGAGAATTCACAAAAGTATATCAGGGAAAGGGATTTTCACAGTGCAAAATACAAGGAATCCAGGAACTGAGAAGA
>NW_006408799.1:2238818-2240690 GCF_000296735.1 Chrysochloris asiatica | reverse complement strand
CCTTGGAAACCCTGTACAGGGTCGCTATGAGTTGGAACCGACTCCCTGGCACACAGCCAAGCTAAGCCAATGCCTTATTCTAAGGCTGTCTCGAGGCCCATACTCAGGATGCTCTTCCTGGGAACTTGCTGTGAGAAGAGGAGGTGGAGGGTAGCAGGGAGCCTGTGGGTTTCCTGAGGTATGCTGGCTCTATGATTTTGGAAGGTCAGCTCAGAAAAAGCAGTAAATAAACAAAGAAACAAAAGGTGTGGTCCGCATCTGTGGCTGAGACTTCTCCTTTGGCCTCCTCTACAACTTTCATCCTGTGAGAAACATTGTCAATACACCAGACACTGCCTCCATTCCTCTGGGGTATGAGGTCACAGATGAGTAATCATGAGTGCTTACTGATAAACGCTCAAGAACTCCAATCCGTACTAAGTTTAGTGAGAGTAATGTTTTTTATTTGATTTTGTAAAACTGGGTGCCCAAACCAGAAGGAATGGGTAAACACGCTGCATGCCTGTTTTGCAAAGCATTTTATTGTCCTAGCTCGAGAATATCCCTCCGCTGGTTACTCACTGACTGAGTACTATGGGGTTAGCAATCTTTCTTGGATGTCTCCTACTTTCCCTTGATGGTAGCCTTCTTATTTAAAGTTCCTAATCATCAAACAGGTTCTTTCTCCTCCCCGAATTCATCCCGTTCACATACCCCCATGCACAACCACAGTTAGGTTGCTATGTTAATCAACAAACTGTGTCTGGTTAGCAGTTTTCCTGGACCCCCTTATCCCTGATGATGGACCATGTTGCAAATGTTATTTCTTGCAGCCCTGAATGTCACTATGGAATTCCTGGGTGTTGCTACACTAAACATAGACTCCACAGAGGACATTATACTAGGTCCCAGTAATGGGGAGTAGGTGTGGTGCTGTTGGATAAGCACTGGACTACTCATCACAAGGTCGGTGGTTCTAACCCACCAGCTGCTCCTTGGAAACCCTACAAAGGGCTGGTAGTAACTGGATGACACTTACAACAACAGTAACTGCTAAGCAGCAGGGAGGTAAAACCTCAGTTTCTCTTGAGAGGCACTAGACTGCCCCTTGTGACAGTGGTGGCTGCAAATCATGAAGCTACAAGGAGACCGAAGACCCCAGAGTCTGAACACTTCAAAGGGGCATAATGAAAGAGGGTAGTCTGGGGATTGGAAAGCATTGTGTTCCAGGCTGGCAACCTGAGTCGTTTGCCATTCACCCTAAAGTGAGAGTACAATAGATTTTACCCCAATTTGCACTCATCCAGAATCAGACCCGGGACCCGTGTTCATATGTAAGCAGCTTATAAGGAAAGTGGTACCCAGGAGACAGTCAGGGGGCGAGCAGAGTGAACCAGAAAGCAACGAAGGAAACCCACAGGTGATGTATTTGATAAAAGAGTTCCTTCCTTCCATACAATTTTCTGCTTGAGTGTACAGTTCAGCAATGTTTGATAAATTCAAAATGTGCAGCCACCACTCCTATTTCATGCTAGAATGTTTTCCCAAAAGGAAAACCCATACTCTCTAGCATCTCTCTCCAAGACCCTGGCAGTCACCGTCTCCTTTCTGTCTCCATAGTTGTTTTACAGATATAGACTCACCATGCAACACACAGCTTTTGGTGAAGGGCTTACGTCACGTGGCACAGAGTTTCAAGGTTTGCTATGTTGTAGCATCAGAATATCCTGTCTATTTATAGCTCAGTGGTATCCATAGCTTACTGAAACGCCATACATGGTTTCTATGAGCTAGAACCGACTCGACAGCACTTGATGTAAACAACACGGTAGTTCTTTTTTTTTACTTTATTTTATTATTTTTTTTTTTATGTTTTATTGTGAATTATGTGAT
>NW_006408799.1:2217435-2220352 GCF_000296735.1 Chrysochloris asiatica | reverse complement strand
TCGCCCAAGATGGCAGCTCTGGGAGCAGCTGAGTGCCTTGGATTAGAAAGCAATGGATTTCTTTCTTCTCTTAAAAATTCCCCTGGCTGTAAGCCTTCCAACTTTCTAAATATTCCTTTATCTGTGGTTCAGAGTTCTGCCACCATCCCGTGAGCCTGCTTGGTTTGGTATTCTGTGTTGTTGTTGATGGAGCTCCTCACTGCACTGCTACCTGATCCGCCATCTTGTTTGTTTTCACCATTACCTTTTAATTCCATTTTCTCACAAACTTTCTGCCACCCCTCGTATGTGTTACATACTGCGTCTACATGCTGAAAAACTTCATTTTCAATATGAGATTTTTAAAAAAGAAAGAAAAAGGGTTTCCCATCTGCTGGTATACCTGTAAGCAAGAGCTTCAAAAGTTTCCTTTGCTGTCATCTCAGTGGTCCTTACTCTGGACTCACTTATCTTGATAGGGTTGGTGACCACAGCTGCAAACCTCAGCTCTATTGGACAGACCAAATGATTCTGCTTTTCTTTATTTTATGGTGACTTCCCTCTGCTTCTTGGGAGCACTCCCAGCACAACCAGCGGCACTCTGTATGGGCCCCATGGATGATTCAGGTTACAGCATTACACCAAACATGATGATGAACGTGTGAGATGCCTGAGAACTCACTTTGTACTTCCATACCAAAGTTACTGGGACAACATCCTGCTCATGTGGGGTGATTAACGTCACCACAGACAATTTAAAAAAAGAAAAAAGGATAAAATTCTTACTTGTGTTTAGATATAAGATTCTCCCTTATAAAACGAAAAGAAAAACAACTGAAAATGACAAAACCCTTATCTGGCCAGTGTATCTGTGTTCTTCCACAATGGTCTTTTTTCCTTTCAGTATGGTAGCAAAATCTAACTCGTGTGCCAAACTAGAAGTTCAAGCCCCTCGTTTCTGTGCATCAGTTCTGACCCATATGAGATTACAGCTGGGTTTCTTAGGGTTTTCAGATTGCCACACCTTTCTTCTGAGGTACCTCTGTGTGGGCTGAAACCCCTAACTATTCTGCTAACCACTCACACCCCCCAGGGACTCTCTCAATGTTTCTGTATGAGGAAAACAATAAATAAAACTAGTGGACAATGGAGGATCCCATCACCTTTTATAATTGCTCAGGGTTACCCATTTACTTAATTTTTCACCATCTCTTTGCATTAGCTATTTATGTGCCTTCATCTTGCATGGTGTGGTACTGTAGGATGAGCACTAGACCGCAAGGTCAGTTTGAACCATAAGGTCGGTGGTTCAAACTCACTAGCTGCCCTCTGGGAACCCTATACAGGGTCGCTATGAGTCAAAACCAGCCTGTCAGCACTTAGCAACAACACCAACTTACACTACTTAGAAAATGTAGGTCCCCTCTTAGTTTTACATGAAGAGGAATTTTGATTATAATGATCGCTCAAGGTCAAGTCTAAGAACACCACATATGCACATACTCTGAGGTCACAATTTGTGCTTAATCACTTAAATTTGTGCTTAAACACTTTCCACACATGTTCTTCTTGGCCAACCAGTTTTCTTCAGAATAAGAAAATCTTGTTTTACTAGCTGGTTTCTGGTAGTTAGTGTTTACAACCGTGATTAAAACTTTCTAGGATAGAAACAAAAAAAGTGGACATAGCGGGGGAAATAACAGTATAAATACTTTCAAACGAGCAGTTTTGTTAAAAAGTTGACAAAAACAAAGAATGAAGGGACCCCTGCAGGACAAAACTTACTGACTGATATAAATGGCAGCCACCTGCTTACCGATTTCCTTAGGAAAGGAGACTGTGAATGATAAGTCCATTTATGTGCTGCTGAAGCTTTCACCAGACCCTTGCTGCTGGCCAGACCCAAGGCACAACACTGTTGTGACAGAAGTCTCTTGTCACTGGTCATCTCTCATAGCCGGGGGTGTCCAGCTGACGTCATTTACAGTGACAACACTGCCCAGACTTAGAGGACCTGGAGAATCCATTGCGATAATGATTATTGATATTGATCCAGGAGATGTATTAATAAGGTGTTGATTTGGCCAGTGAAAAATTACAGAGTGGCGGGGAAAGTTCAGTTCGAGAGCAGCAGTGCTGAAGTGGGTTATAAAGTACACAGAGGCCTATCCTTGAAGAGTGGTTTCGATCAGACCGTAAAGGGCAGGGCCTGGGCAGCAGCAAGGTCTGAAAAAACACGCCTCACTGCCCAGACGCAGGGGACCCCAAACAGACAGGGACCACCGCTAGACAGTCTCCATCTGCAACATGATCTTGTAAACGCCATCTGCAAAGGCCTTTGACTTTATCACTGACTGACACCATTCCTGTTTAAACACACACACACCCAAGTATACGCACACATGTTTTATTTGCCTGCAAAACCCAGCATATGATCATGATTTGCACTGAATGGTAGGACTTTGGGTTTTTTCCTAATCTGTATTTTCTATTTTTTAAAAATGAATATACATGATATACGTAACTACTTTAAAAATAGAACAATTTTCAAAGGAGAAATATTGATGTTAGTTATTAATGAGTTGGGAGTCCCACCCAAAATAGTCCTGGGTCATCCCCATGGTCAGGATGCTGTGATCCGTAGGGTTTTCAATGGCTGATTTTTGCGAAGAAACTGCCAAGCGTTTCTTCCTAATTCATCTTTGTCTGGAAACAACCCACAAGCCTCTACTGGTGGTAGCTAGCATGAAGTGCATTGGCTGGGAATCAAACCCAGGTCTTCTGCACAGAAGGTTCGTGTTCTATTTCAAAATGACCACTGTCTCCAAAGGATGACTTGAAAATGAAATCAGGTTGCCATCAAGTCAACTCTGTCTCTTAGTGTCCACATGTGTGTCAGAGTAGAACTGTGCCCACAGGGTTCTCAGTGGATGGTTTT
>NW_006408799.1:2216113-2217255 GCF_000296735.1 Chrysochloris asiatica | reverse complement strand
GAAGCTGGTTAGCAGGATCTGCTGACCTTGTATTCAAACCAACTTTGCAGTCCAACTCATTAATCACAGCACCAGCCCAGGACTCTCTAAGGAATGTTGTCATTGTTGTTAAGTACTGTCGAGTCAGTTCTGATCCATAACGACCCTGTATAGGGTTTCTGAGGAGCTTGAATTGAATGTTGTTGTTGTTAAGTACCATGGAGTCGGTTCCGACTCATAGTGACCCTGCACAGGGTTTCTGAGGCTGTAAATCTTTACGGGAGCAGAACGCCTCATCTGTCTCCCGCGGAACCGCTGGTAGTTTTGAACTGCCGACCTTGAAGTTAGCAGCCCGATTCATAACCACTAGGTACTAGAGCTCCTTCAAAGTAGAACAGGGGAAACTAGGGACCTGCCACCCAGCACTGACACATGCATTCTAAATTTCCTGTAGGCTGGGGCGGAGGTCGAGGGAGAAAGGATCCTCTTGGTTTCTGTGATTAGCTCCTGTCTGCTTTGATCTAGCCCCATGCCGGCTCCAGGAGGACAGGACCACACAGAAACACAGATCACTGTCATGGCCTTCACAGTTTCAGATGCCACTGTAGCTAAGATGTTTGAATTGAGTGTGATTACTGTTTCCCGATGCCCCTCATCAGAGATTCTGCTACGAATGTAACCAAAATGAGCCCATCTAAGCCTGTTTCTTCTCGAATGAATTCTTCATCACGTCCGAGCCACCGATGAGACACAGATGGAGTTCTGGCAAAATTAGCTCTTCCACAATGCATGAATATTGCATATTATTTTCAGGGCCTATTTGACTTAATTGTGAAATTTATAATTGTGGCTGCATCTTCAGTTCACAATGAGCCATCTCAACCTCTCTTAATGATGATGAAATATGACTTGTCATTAGATGATGTGATTTCCGTAGGGCCTCGAAAACTCAGCAGATGTGGCAAAGAACTGTGTTTTGATTAATATGGAGTAAATGTTCTTCTCCCTAAAGTATCTCACATTTGCTCAGGGACCCTTGAAAGAATTCTGTTTTTCAGAACTTCAAAATCATACTTCAGTTAAAAAACAAAACAGACTTCCGGTTTGCCACGTGGCCAGGCTGCACTGGTGAGAGGGGATCCGGGTTCCGGTCAGGGGAACCT
>NW_006408799.1:2191234-2192536 GCF_000296735.1 Chrysochloris asiatica | reverse complement strand
CCCCCTTGTTCTTCCTATCGTTGATTCCTAATTTTACAGCATCATGATCTGAGAAGATGCTTTGTGGTATTTTGATGTTTTAAAATGTACTGAGGTTTCCTTTATGGCTTGAGCTGTGGTCTGTTCCGGAGAATGTTCACTGTGTGCTGTGAAAGAATGTATATTGTGCTCTTGTTGGGTCGAGTGCTCTGATTGTGCCTCTCAGGTCAAGTTGGTTGATTTTGTTCTTTTGTGTTCTTTTATGTCTTTGTTGAGTTTCTAGTTACTCTGTCCTTCAACAAAAGTGATGTGTTGAAACCTCCCACTATTACTGTAGGCTTGTCTATTTATTTTTTCTATTAGAGTTTGATTTGTGTATTTTGAGGTCTTTTCTTTGGAGGCAAAGATGGTTATTATGGTTATGTCCTCTTGTTCAATTGCCCCTTTAATCATGAGCTTTGTCCCTTATGGTGATTTTAGCCTTGAAGTCTATTTTATCAGAGATTAAAATTGCCACTACTGCTCCTTTTTACTTGCCAGTATCTTGATATATTTTTTTTCCATCCTTTGATTTTTAGTCTATAATATGTGTAAGATTTATCTTTTGTAGACCGTATATTGAAGGATTCTGTTTTCTTATCCATTCTGCTGCTCTCTGTTTCTTTCCTGGTGCATTTAATCCATTTACATTCAGTGTGGTAATTGATAGGTATTAAATGGTTGCTGCCATTTTGCTGTGTGTTTTTTGTAATGCTGCTGGTTTCTTTGTCCCACATAATATTCTGTGCTGAGTATATTTGTGTGTGTGTTTTCTTTTCATTTTCATTTCTGTTTGTTAATGTTTACTAAATTTTTTCCATTTTTCCTCTTGTTCGTTTTGATGTGTAAGTGTATTAAATTTTTTGTGGTTACCCTGTAATTTATTAATTTTTCCCTGCTTAAAAGTGTCTGCTTTTTCTTGAAATCTACATTACTTCCTTGCCATTTGTAAGTTATGTATCTGCACTATTTTCTCTCATTGCTTTGTAGTTGACTTCATTATACATTGATATCTCTGGTTCCCTGTATTCAGTCTGGCAGGTATGCCTTACTTTAAATGCTTCTGTATCTGAGTTGAGTTCTGCGTGATGTTATCATGTATGTTAATCTCAGGTTGTTGTCTGCTATTGTCAGTTCTCAGTCCAAAGAACATCCTTTAATATTTTTTTTTAATTGGACTTGTTATTACAAATTCCTTCATTCCTGTTTATCTAGAAATACCCTGATTTTGCAATCTTATTTGAGGGAAAGCTTTGATGGGTAAATGATTCTTGGTTGGCAATT
>NW_006408799.1:2160849-2190335 GCF_000296735.1 Chrysochloris asiatica | reverse complement strand
GAGCTGCAGAGGTTAGTTTGTGGCTGGTTTAATGGGCATGGTTTCTGTCTACTGTTGAGTAGGAAAGAGGATAACATTCCCCCATTCCACCCCATACACAAGAAAACAAGACAGAATAAACAAACAAGTGATCAATAATGAAAAAGAAAATAGTAAAGGAGAGGAATGAAATATAAACAGGCAGCAGCCAGAAAAAAGAATATAATAATTAAAAAGAGAAAAGGACAGGAAAATGGAGCTACAGAATAGAAAAAATCAGAGAAAATAGAAGGAAGGGAAAAAACCACACACTTGAATAAGTTGGGGAGAGAGAGGATGAAAAGAGAAAGAGTAGTAAATAAAGATCAAAAGAGAAAAAGAATGAGGGGAAATAAGAAACTGAATAAATGAAGGAAAAACAAAAGCAAATAGAAAGGATAAAATTCAAGGGAATTGAAAAGGAAGGAGAAGAAAGGATAAACAAACAAAACCAAAGAAAAAGTAAGGAAAACAACAACAACAAAAAGGAGTGCAGCTCTTGGACCCAGACAGGAGAAAACTGTGAGGCCCCTGAAAGCCAAGAAGCTCAGAAATGGGTGCAGAAGGTGTGTGACAGCAGAGTTCTTGGCCCAAGAACACAGCCACACACTCATCTCCTGCCTCACACTAGGTAAGTTCCCATAGGCCTAGGTGTGATCTTTGTGAAGGGCATTCAATCCTGAAGTAGTTATTGGAGGCCCTTGATGGAGCTGGTTTTAGTATCAACTTGGACTTCAGAGCAGCTGGGGGTAGGATGGCTGGTTATGAGGATTTCTGCTGGTCTGGTGGTTCTGCTGGTTCTGTAGGTCTGGAGCTGAGTCTGCCTGGATCCAGTCACCAAAGCTGCACAGCCATCCCCTGCCTCCCATTGGTGTGGCTCCCAATCTCTGAGAGAGCAGGGTTTGTGCTAGGAGTAAATGAGGATGGGAGCTGACCACACCTCTAGTCACCAGCAAAATGTGGGGTAAAAAAAAATCACACCTTTTCCATCACCTGTGTGAATCTACTCTGCCAAGTCACCTTGTGTCACCAAAACTGCCTATGAAAGTTCAAGATGGTTGTGTCGTGTCTGGCTGCCATGCACCAGTCAGTCTTCCTCTCCCGTCCTTTCTGCTCAGAGTCTTTTACTAGTAAGCACTAAGTCCACTTCTCTGACCTTCAGTGTTCCAGGATTGCCATCTCTGTCTGTTTCATATGGTCTTTTTGTTATAGAGGTTCCGTGTAGTGGTATGCCTAGTCCGCCATCTTTCCAGAAGTATCATTTGATTTCTCCATTTATAATGAGCCTATTTCTTGTGAGGATATTTATTTTGTTTACATTGCAACCCATACTGAAGGCTGTAGACTTTGATCTTCATAAGCTTTTTAAGTTCATTTTACTTTTGACATGCAAGGTTGTATCATTTGCTTATCACAGGTTGTTAATGAGTCTTCCTCCAATCTTGATATGACATTCTTCATCGTATAATCCAGTTTCTTGGATTATTTGCTCAGCATACAGATTAAATAAGTATGGTGAAAGTATACAGCCTTGATACACAACTTTACTGATTTTAAAACATCCCCTTGTTCTGGTCTAACAATTGTCTCTTGGTCTATGTACAAATTTCTCATGAGCAAAAGTAAGTGTTCTGGAATGCTCATTCTCCACGATGTTGTCCATAGTCGAAAGCCTTGCAAAGTCAATAAACTATAAATAAACATTTTCCTGGTATTCTCTACTTTTAGCCAAGATCCACCTGACATCAGCAATGATATTCCTAGTCTGACGTCCTCTTTTGAATCCAACTTGAATTTTTGGCAGTTCTCTGTTGATGTATTGTTGTAACCAGTTTTCAGTTACCCTCAGTAAAATTATTAATGATAGTATTCTAGGATTTCCATATTCCATCAGGTCACCTCTCTTTGGAATAGGTACATATAAGGATTTCTTCTAATTGGTTTGTCAGGTAGCTGTTTCCAGTTTTTTGGAATAAAGTGAGTCATATGCGTTATTTGGCTTACTACATATGATACTGATACCGTGGACTCCTGGTGAGGCGCTTTAGGATAAGCACTGGACTGCTAACTGAAAGGTCGGTGCTTCAAAGTCACCAGCTATGCTTTGGAAATCTAAATATCACTTGTTCTGATTCAGAATCCTCTTGATAGACTTAACAACAGAGCATAGTCTAAGTATGAAAGTACAGGCTTACATTGCTTTATTATGTTTTTAGCCTGTGAAGTATGCAATAGCATTGTGAACAAGTTCGGAAGATTCTAGAATGACCAAAACATGAGAGAGAGACATGAAGTGAGCTTATGCTGTTGACAGAATGGCACTGATATACTTGCTTGATGCAAGGTTGCCACCAATCTTCCATTTGTAAGAAAACAAAACAACAAAAACAGTATTGTGGTATTGCAGAATAATGCACTAGACCACAAGGTCAATTTGAACTACAAAACCCACCAGCTGCTCCTCAGAAACCTTAAGCAGTTCACTTGAAGGCAGAATCTACTCAAGGATACTTAACAACAACAACAAAAGCATAATAAAGCAAGATAAGCTTTGTACTTTTACACACAGACACCTGCCAGAGTACCTAAGGTCCACATAAGAATTCAGAGGCTCAGGATGTAGAACTGATCATGCTGGCTTCCTCCCAAGTCGGGCCCAGTCAGTGGCACTGTTTCTGGAGTGGTAAAGGATAGAGGAAGTGGGGGCTCGAACCCCTCTGTTAACTTTTCTGCCATGGACACCTGCCATGGACACCAATACTCAGTGTTGTACATGCGTGTATTCTCTGTCTCTTGTCATTTCCCTTTTGACTCTGATTTGCAGACACATCTGGATGGGACCCAATAATCGACCACTGAGTTTAATACTCTTTTTGTGCAGCAGGGACAACCGAGTCCCCCCTTGGCCAGATCGCTAGACCCCAGTGACTCCATAACCCCATCCTCATTGTCAAGCCTCTGCCTCTTTTATCTTCATTCTTGTTCTAATTGACCACCATGTAGAACTGAAATACACACCTTCAATTATTTATCATCATATTATTGGATAATTTTACATTTCTTGTTCTTAATTATGAAAGCTAATGAGTAGAACATTTTATATTTCTCTAAGCATATAAGATTATTTAATTTGATTTTTACTTATGAGGTCTGTAATTATTCTCTTCATGGCTAATGGTCCGTGTAGGGGGAAAAATGGTTTCCCACCTCATCAGTAACTTGCAAAAATCTCATTTATTAATAATCATATATATTAATAAGAATTGGTAAATTAAATATGCCAGTTCTTACCAGTTTTAGCCTAGTCTGTAGAATTCCTTTGTTTCCTAACACCAGGAAGAGAAGAGGCATTTATCAGAAGAATTAAAGCTAATCGAATTTCCTTTATGCTTCTGGATTTTTAGAGCCTTCTTTTAAACTCTAACTGGATGCTGATGTGTGCATTTGGAAATAGTAAACAAGTCTAAATAGACAGTAATTAGTGCTGTGTACTTGATTCAGCCCTCACTCTCACTGTGAATGTCTTATCTATTGTGTCCATGCCCATCAGATGGACACATTTTCACATCTGACATATACATACCCACCACCTGTTGGTCAACTCATCATAATGTGGTGGCTTGCATGTTGCTGTGATGCTGGAAGCAACACAAGTATTTAAAATACCTGCAGGGTCACTCCAAGTGGACAGGTTTCAGTAGAACTTTCAGATTAGGAAGAAAGACTGGAGAGCTATTTGTGAGTATCAGTCAATGAAAACCGTATGGATCCTCATAGAATATTGTCTGCCTCATTTGCTTCGTGTGCATCAGCAGTAGAAACCAGTAACTAAAGAAGGACATTGGGTTTGGTGAAGCAGAAGACCAGCACGGGTGTGGGGACCCTCTTTGAGATGGATTTGTACAATGGTACAACAGTGGACTCAGTCATGCAGACTATATGAGGGTCATATTTCATTGTGTTGTACAATAATGAGTCAGTCACCTCAACAGTAGAGCACAACAACAATAACAACAGCAGTATACACACAACCCTTTGTCAGGTGAATCATCCTGGAGGCTGGAGCATCAATGTCGTGGATATTGTGTTTCCTTCAGGGATCAGTCTCTGAGTCAGGAGTTACTCGGCACATTGTTGTTGTTAGGTACCATCCAGTTGGTTCCAACTCATAGCAACCCTATGCACAACAGAAGGAAACACTGCCCAGTCTTTTGCCATCCTCACAATCATTCTTATGCTTGAGTCCATTGCTACTGCCACTGTGCCAGTCCATCTCATTTTGGGAATCTACTTCTTTTTCACTGACCTTCCACTTTATCAAGCTTGATGTCCATCTCCAGGAACTGGTCCATGTTCAAAGTACGAGAGAGGAAGTCTGGTCATCCTGGCTTCTAAGGAGCATTCTGGTTGTACTTCTTTCTAACACAAATTTGTTTGTGCTTCTGGCAGTCCACAGTACTTTCAGTAGTCTTCTCCATTGTTGTTGTTGTTGTTATGTGTCCGAGTTGACTCGGACTCATAGTAACTCTATACAGGGTTTCCAAGGCTGTAAATCTTTATGGGAGCAGAAAGCCTCAACTTTCTCCCGCGGAACAGCTGGCACTTTCGAACTGCTGATCATGAGATTAGCAGCCCGATTCATAATCACTGTGCTACCAAAGCTCCCATAGCTCAAATGCATCAGTTCTTCTATAGAAGAACTGCATATAAGGCAATTGAAAGTACCACGGCTTGGATCAGGCACACCTTAGTTCTCAAACTGGTATCTTTGCTCTTGAACACTTTAAAGAGGACTTATGTGGCAGATTTGCCTAGTGAAATATATTGTTTGACTTGTTTACTGCTTCTTCAGTAAGTGTTGATTGTGGATCCAAGCAAAATGAAGTCTGTACGATTTCAATCTTTTTTCCATTTATCATAATGTTAATTATTTGTTCAGTTGTGAATATTTTTATTTGCTTTACATTGAGGTAAAATCCATATTGAAGACTGTGGTCTTTGATCTTCATCAGTAAATATTTTAAGTCCTTTTCCCTTTCTGCAAGCAAGATTGTATTATCTGCAATATTGTGGTTGTTAATGAGTCTTCCTCCAATCCTGATGCCATGTTCTTCTTCACATAATCTAACTTATCTGCCTATTTTCTCACCATAAAGAAAAGTATGTGAAAAAATACAGCCCAGGCACACACCTTTCCTGATTTTAAACCATCCAATGTCCCTTGTTCTGTTCAAATGACTGCCTCTTGGTGTATGTATAGGTTCCTTGAGAACACAATCAAGTGTTCTGCAAAACCTATTCTCTGCAATGTTAACCTTAGCTTGTCATGATCCATACAGCATAAAGCTGTTGCATATTCAATAAAACACAAGTAAGCTTCATTCTGGTAGTCTCTGTTTTCAGCCAAGATCCATCTGACATCAGCAATGATATTCTAGTCCCATGTCCTATCTGAATCTGTCTTGAACATCTTGCAGTTCCCTGTTAATGTACTGTTGCAGCCACTTTTGAATTATCTTCAGCAAAATTTTACTTGCATGTGACATTAATGATGTTATTCACGGACCTCCACATTCCATTGGGTCACCTTTCTTTGGGCACAAATATGGATCTTTTCCAATTGGTTACTCAGATAGCTGTCTTTCAAATTTCTTGACATAGATAAATGTGTGTCTGCAATGCTGCATGTTTGCTGAAAGGTTTGTATGCCATCAGTTCCTGAAGCCTTGTTTTTTGTCAATACATCCAGTGTAGCTTGGACTCCATCCTTCAATGCCATTGATTTTTGACCATATGCTACCTCTGTATCATTTCTTTTTAAAACAGTGATTCTGTGTGTACTTTCCATCTTCTTTTTATGCTTTCTGCATTAGTCAGTAGTTTGCCCATAGAATCCTTCCATATTGCAAGTTGAGATTTTTAATTTTTTTCTTCAATTCTTTCAACTTGAGTAATACTGAACCTGTTCTTCTGTTTTGGTTTTCTAACCCTAGGATGTGTGTTGTTGTTGTTGTTGTTGTTGTTGTTAGGTGCCATCGAGTTGGTACCTACTCTTAGCGACCTTATGCACAGCAGAACGAAACACTGCCTAGTCCTGGGCCTACCTCACAATTGTTGCCATGTGTGAACCCATTGATGCTACCACTTTGCCAATCCACCTTGCTGGGGGACCTCCTCTTTTTCTCTGACCCTCCACCTTATCAAACATGATTTCCTTCTCCATCATCTGATCCCTCCTATCAATATGTCTGAATTATGAGAAATGAAGTCTTGGTCATTCTGGCTTCCAAGGAGCACTCTAGCTGCACTTCTTCCAACACAGATCTGTTGTTTCTTTTGGCAACCCATGGTACGTTCAATATTCTCCTCCAACACATAGCTCAAAAGCATCAATTCTTCTACAGTCTTCCTTATTCACTGTCCAGCTTTCGCATGCATCTGAGGTTTTTGAAAATACCATGGCTTGGGACACATGCGTCTTAGTCCTCAAACTGGCATCTTTGCTCTTCAACAGTTTAAAAATATTTTGTGCAGCAGTTTTGCCTAATGCAATATGTCATTTGATTTCTTAACTGCTGCTTCCAGGAGTGTTGGTTGATCCAAGAAGAATGAAGTCCTTGACAACTTCAATCTTCTCTCCGTTAATAAGAATGTTGTTTATTGATCCAGTGGTGAGATTTTTTGTTTTCTTTACATTGAGAAGCAATCCATACTGAAGGCTGTGCTCTTTGATCTTCATCAGTAAATATTTTAAGTCCTCCTCACTTTCAGCAAGCAAGGTTGTATCATTTGCATATCGCAGGTTGTTAATGAGCATTCCTCCAATCTTGATGCCGTGTTTTTGTTCATATCACCCTGCTTCTCGGATTATTTGCTCAGCATACAAGGTGAATAAGTATGGTGAAAGAATAGGTTGCATATTTCATTATATAATTTGATTTTGTCTTCTCGAGTTGCTTTTTGAAATTTTCTATTCAATTCTTTGACTTCCACATTTCTTCCATTTGTTTCATCATCTCTATGCTGGAGAGCAAGTTTCAGAGTCTCTTCTACCATACATTTTGGTCTTTTTTTCTTTTCTTTTCTGTCTTTTTAATGAAGTTTTGCTTTCATCCTGTATGATGTTCTTGATGTCATCCCACAGCTCTTCTGGTTCTTGGTCTTGGTGTTAAATGCATTAAACATGTTCTTGATCTCTAAATTCAGGTGGGATATGTTAAGGTCATATTTAGGCTCTTGTGGACTATTTTTAATTTTCTTCAGCTTCAGGGTGAATTTGCATGTGAACAACTGATGGTCTGTTCCACAGTCCGCCCCTGGCTTTGTTTTTCACTAATTATCTGAATCCTTTCCACTGTCTTCCAACAGAAGCAGTCAATTTGACTTCCATGTATTCCATTTGCTGACGTCCATATGTATTGTCACCTTTTTGTTGTATAAAAAAGGTATTTGCAATGAATAAGTCATTGGCCTTGCAAAATTGTACCATATAGTCTCTAGCATCATTTCTATCACCAAGGCCATATTTTCCAGCTACTGTTCCTTCTTCTTTGTTTCCAACCTTTGCATTCCAATCAACAGTGATTCTCAGTACATCTTGATTGCATGTAGGATCAATCTCAGACTGAAGAAGTGGATGGTAGAGTTGGTTGTGTGCTATGGAGTTGCTTCTGACTCAGGGAGAGCCTGTATAGGGTTTCTGAGATTGTAATTCTTTCCAGGAACAGAAAGCCTCATCTTTCTGCCATGGGGTGACTGGTAGATTGTAACTACTGACCTTGTGATCAGCAGCCCAGTTCATAATCTACTAGGCTACCAGGCACCTTGAAGAAGTCAGTAGAATTCTTTAATTGTATCATCCCAGCCTTTACTGGTTAGTGCATCAATTGAGTAATAGTATCTTCCTTGAAGGTGTATGCATCATTTGGAAGTATGAAATTTAAAGACGCATCTTGAAATAACTAAACTTCAAGTATATCTATATACTTCTAATTCATTAAGGGGCCCTTGGTCTTAATGAATTAAAGGGTGGAAACTGGAGTCAATAAAGAGCACACTAAGATAAGCAATTGTACCAGTGGATCCTTTCTATAAAATGAAGAAAGGAAGCTTCTTAACAGTTGAAAACAGCTAAGGGTAAACGAAGTCAGCTATAGCTGACTTATCTCTTCTGTTTCACAGCCTTTCTGATTATTCTTCTGGAATCAAGCTATGAGCAAGGTTTCTTGTTAGGCATTAATTTTAAGTGATGGTAAACTTTGAAATATCACATACACAACTGACTCGATAGCCACAGTAGCTATTATTAAACTTTCACCTACTAACTGATAGGTCATTAGTTCGAACCCACCAAGCAGCCTGTTCCAGTAGAGATTACAGCTTAGAAAACCCTACAGGCAGTTGTACTTTGTCATATGGGGATGCTATGTGTAAATAGACTCGATGTCACCCAATAACAACAGCGTCTTCACAGGGATAGGTGTGGATGGACTTGGAGTGTGGAGAATCCGAAACATAGTCATGTGACATGGGGTAATTCACAGGTGGAGGGGTTGTTCCTTGATGGCTGACCCAAGTGGTGGGGTGCTTGAATTAAACAAGCAACCAAACAAAACAATGACAAAGTTCCTTGAGCAAGGCTTATTGGGTAATTAACCTATTAGCAGAGGGACTTTTAGAACTAACTGGTGGGAAGCTTATTTTTGGGAAATGAAGGAAATATTTTTAAAGGTTATAAAGACAGTGAGGGAGTTGGTTAAATGAGGTGGGGTTATGGAGAAGGGATTATAAAGGCAGGGAAAGATCATGCACTGATTATTATGGGATATCGGTTGTTTTGACCTTTTGTAGGTGATTGGCTGGCTTCGGCTGACTGGATCAGAACGACTTTTAACTATCCAGCTGTTATAAACCAGGCCCTGAAGTTCCAATTCATGCATCTCACAGTCTATGGTGAGTTATTTCTTGAGAGACATCAGACTTTATCTAAATCACCAGGCAGAAATTCTGTGCAATCTGAAAAACATAACCCTGGGGAAATGTCCAAGAGTCCTGTATGAGATTAGCCACTACGTATGGCTTGAATTTCAACATTTAACAGGTGACAGGTTGCTGTGATGGGACCTGCCACTGTGAACAAAAACCAGAGCCCAAGAGACTTTCTCAGCTCTTGAACATTGGGAGATGCTACATTTAGAATCCAGAATTTCCTCCTAAAAATGAGAAAGTCTGGATCTATTGTGCCCATATCCTTTGTTGTTGTTAGGTGTCATCAAGTTGATACTGACTCACAGTGACCCTATGTACAACAGAACCAGTCACTGCCCAGTCCTGGGCCAACCTCAAAATCATTTGTTTGTTTGAGCCCATTGCTGCTGCCATTCTACCCATATCCTTGGGTGTAGCCAAAACCAGTTGGAGGTGAGTAGCAATTCACACTTTCAGGTTATCTGTCTGGCCTGGCACCTTACACTGTATCCACCCACTTGTCGGTGGAAACTGTGTGTTGCTGTAATGATGAACAGAGTCCAGCAGAGCTTCCCGTCTAAGAGATAAGAAAGAAAGCGTATGAGATCTACTTCCAAAAATCTGCCAGTGAAAACCCTGTGGATCCCAGTGATCCAGTCTGCAGCCAATCTTGGGGATGACATGGAGTCACCAACTTGGTGACCACTTACAATACAACCATCCCTGGAGAGACTCCAGGAGAGGTGTCTGGCATGGAGCATCTGTGGGTAAGAGACGATTCGTTGTTCTGTCAGTACGAGTGTCTGTAGTTCATCTGCTGCATGTTCTTGGTTCTGCAGCTCCATTACATTGTTCCAAAGCAGCAGCCTTCGCTAGATACTCCGAGAAATAAATCACATTTGATGATGATGATGATGATGGTTTGGGTAGCAATTTACAGGGGAAATATGGACTTCCATTCAACCATTTATGTATATTTGCTTTTGTGCCATTAGTTACAATGCCCTCAGTGGAACAGCGCTCTTCCCACTTCCTCCTTTGTTTCCATTGTCTTTTCTTTCCTGCCCCTTTATGTCTTCTGAGCTTTGTTCTCAGGCAGATGCTGCCCTTTAGGTGTGGTGTGGTTGTTTGTCGTATATAGTACAGTCCTCATCAGTGTTCACTTTCTAGAACTGTGTGTTATTGGATGGAAGTTTATCCCTGAGGTGGGGGCGGGCTGCGCTTCCTGTCCTGAAGGATGTTGAAGGGCCACAGTTGCAAGGGTTCCACCGGTTTCTATAAGAA
The DNA here is from genome assembly GCF_000296735.1 of Chrysochloris asiatica. Classification (NCBI taxonomy): domain Eukaryota; kingdom Metazoa; phylum Chordata; class Mammalia; order Afrosoricida; family Chrysochloridae; genus Chrysochloris; species Chrysochloris asiatica. Next base: position 2,180,066 of record NW_006408799.1, on the reverse strand, counting down.
TACTGAGACTGGTCTCTTTGATGTGTTTGAGTTTCGTTCCACACTTTTCTCCCACTCTATCCAGGACCCCTTATTGTGGTACCTTTCAGAATGGTCCACAGTGGTAGCAGAATACCAGCTAGTTCACCTGGTCTCAGACTGTTGGAAGGTGAGGCTCAAGTGGGCCTGTTCATTCATTAGACTAATTATTTCCTTAGGTCTTTGATTTTCTTCACTGCTCTTGGCTCTGAATGGGGAGAGGTTAGTAGTTTCTCCTTAGATGACCAGTCATGAGCTTTGAAGTCCCCAGTTATTACTCACCAAAGTAGGCTACACAACACTGTCTTTGTGGGTTATGTTATGCCAGCTGACCTTGGTGTCCTCTGAGACTGTGATCCTAAGACCCCAAGCCAAGTGACTCATTCCCTCAAGATGTTTGCCTATGGCTAAGAAGTGTTCAGGACTTTGCCTCCTGTGTGTTCTACAGAATCCTTGGATAGATTTGCAGCCCATGTAAATAGATGCAGAATCACTTATCTTTGACAAGGTATCATCGAAAACTTTTGAACCAGCCACACAAAGAAGAAAATAAGCATGGTGAGACTAGTGATTATTGTTATAATCTATTAAGCTTGATCACACAATGGTTCCTGTGAAGGATTTAATGCACAGAGATATGAAACATGAAACTGTAGATATTAACTTATTCATCCAACAAGCTATCACGAGTCCATCACCTTAACTGCCTATAGTTTCCGTCTTAATCCCCTGAAGATGATTATTGGCCCTGACAGACAGTCAAGAGCTTTCTGAAGCGTGTGCACATTAAGAATCTTGTCACTCTGAGAAAAGAATGTATCTGTGCAGGCATTTCCATTGTAGGTTAACACTGGCTTGCCATAAAACCCTACGTATGTCTGCGTTCATTTACATTAGCTAAATGCCATTTGTGATTTTGTCTAAGTTATCTAGGGCTGCTACAACAGAGATACCACACGTGTATGGCTTCACCAAACAGATTCATTCATTCACATCTTAGGAGGTTAGAAGTCTGAATTCAGGACACCAGTTCTAGGGAAAGGCTTTCTCTCTGTTAGCTCTGGGGGACAGTCCTTGTCATCAATCTTCCCCTGGGTCTAGGAGGTTTCCTGCTCTGGGACCTGAGTTCAAATGTCGTTTTCCACTCCCAGATCTTATTTCTTAGTGCTAAGTCCCTCTGATCTCTTGTTTATCTCTGCTAGCTTGTTTAATAATATATATGTGTGTATATGTATGTGTGTGTGTGTGTTTCAGTGGAGGTTGATTCAAGATACAACCTTATTCCATATATTGTATCCTGCATTATTTACATACCTGAAACTAATCCTGTCTCACTCACACCATTGTTGTTGTGGATGATGTGAGGTGTTGACACTGAGTTAGCTCCCACTCAGAGTGGTTCCATATAGAACAGAATGAAGCAACACTTGTCCTGCCCCATCCTCACAAACACAGCTATATGTGAGCTCACTGCTGCAACCACTGTGTAATCCATCATATTGAAAGTCTTTCTGTTCTAAGTTGATGCTCTGTTTCCCCAACGTTAATATATTTTTCCTGGGTCTGGTCCCTCCTAATAACATATTCAAAGTACATGAGACAAAGTCTTGCCATCTTAGCTTCTAAAGTGTTCCTGGCACAGATCCGATAGTTCTTCTGGTAGTCTAGAACAGGTTCAATATGCTTCACCAACACCATAATCCAAAGACATGCTGATTCATTGTTCAGTTTTCACATGCACATGAGGCAACTGAAAATCACATGACTTATTTAGGCTCACAGTAGAAGAATTGATGCTTTTGAGTTAAGGTGTTGGAGGAGAATATTGAAAGTGCCATGGACTGCCAAAACAACCAATAGATCCATTTTGGAAGAAGTGCAACCAGAGTGCTCCTTGGAGGCCAAGATGACCAAACTTTGTCTCTCATACTTTGGATGTATTGTCAGAAGGGACCAGTTACTGGAGAAGGATATCATGTTTGGTAAGGTGGAGGGTCAGAGAAAAAGAGGAAGACCTCCAATGAGATGGATTGGCCAAGTGGCAGCATTGATGAACTCAAGTGTGGCAACAGTAGTGAGGTTGGCCCAGGATCAGGCAGTGTTTCCTTCTGCTGTGCATAAGATCGCTATGAGTCGGTACTGACTTGATGGTACCTAACAACAACACAGTCTTCCAACACAGACAACTTTGCTTTTGAACACTTTCAGGAAGTCTTTGGCAGCAGGTTTGTCCACCATTGAATTTCCTGGCTGCTTCGCTTCTCTGAGCGTTGATTGTGGATTCAAGTAAAATGAAATCTCTAACAGCTTCAGTCTTCTCAGTTTATCATGATGTTGCCTATTGGTCCAGTAGTGAGGAGTCTTGCTTTCTTAATGTTGCTGTATCATACATATTGAAGGCTGTAGTCTTCGATCTTCATCAATAAGTGCTTAAGGTTTACAGCACAAATCATTGCATCAGATCACAAAATGAAAGATGATAACATAACGCTGAGAATCGGGGCCTATCCAAGTTGATACTTATTTTTTTTTTTTGGTGGTGGTGGTGGGGCACAATTCATTTTGAGACAGATGTCCTTGTTCATTCATTCAACAAAATTGTCACCTTCTCTGAGAGTAACAGCATACTGTTTGCAGTTGATAATATGAATAGAATCTGCCATCAGCCACCTGTCAGCAGTGCTGGACTGTGTGAGCTTACATGTGGCTGTAATGCTGGAAGCGACATCAGTAGTATTTCAAATACCGGCAGGGCAAGTGTCAGTGGAGTCTTGCAGATCTAATTTTGAAAATTAATCATTGAAAGCCTAATGGATCACCACTGATCAGTGTTCTACGCGCTTGATTTGGACACATCATCAGAAGGAACCAATTACTAGAGGAGGGCATGGTGTATAAAGAGTGAAGGAAACCCTGGGTGAGAGGGGTTGGTTGGACATGTCAGTGATTGTGAAGATGACACAGGCTGGTCGGTGTTTCATTCTGTTGCACATAAGGTCATCATGAGCCCGAGTTGACTGGACAGCAGCTGGTGTGTGTTGTGGTTTCCAAGCATTGCCCCAGGGCTGCCTCTGCTCTCCCACAAGGAACCAGCTTGCAGAACAGCTCACTGCTCTTTCTTTCCTTCCTTCTCTCAGTCTCCCACCTCCTGTCTGCTCATCCCTCAGTTCCTGAACAACTCCTTTCATTGGAACCTGTGTCTCAGGGCTGGTTTCTGAAGTCAATGCTGGAGGAGCAAACAGGCAAATGTGGAATAACAAAGTAACCCCATGTTATGGTTTGAATTTTGTTCTCCCATATAGCTTGTAAATCCTAAGCCTATGCTTAAGCAATCAGATGCTAACAGAAAGGTTGATTCTCCAAGGGAGAAAAGACCTGGTATTTGGTTCCCACGAAGCTGGCAATCTATGAAATCCTATGGGGCAGTTCTGCCCTGTTCTGTAGGGTCTCTATGAATGGGACTTGATTTGATGGCCGTGGGTTTGGTTTTGTAGGAAGGCCAATGGCGACAGTGTTGGCACTATGTTTGTTGACTTGAATGCTAACTGAAACGTTGGTGAATTGAGTCCACCAGCTGCCCTCTGGGAGAAATATGTGGCTGTCTACTTCCATAAAGACCCTATAAAGCAGTTCTACTCACGCCTCCAAGGTCTCTGTGTGTCAAAATCTAGTAGAAGTCACAGTATCAACAACCTACTTGTAGATCTGGCCCCATTTAGAAACAGGATGTTGTTGTGCTTGAGAGGTTCTATTAGGGTAGGGTGTGACCTATGTCGTATTATGTCTGAGTTATACAAAGAGCAGAATAGATCCAGGAGCAAGTGCAAATGGAGAAGAAAGATTCCACCAAGGATCATCAACGGAACCAAGGAACTCCAGGGTTACAGAAGTGAAGGAGACCAGAACCTTCTTCTCCAGCGCCGACACATAAAGAAGGTACCATATAGTCACTGAGCCCTGAGTTCAACTTTCTAGCCTCTCAAACTGTAAGCCCTGGTGTGGCACTGTAGGCTAAACACTGGACTGCTAACCACAAGGTCAGTGGTTTGACCCCAACAGCCGGTCCTTGGAAACCCTCTACAGGGTTGTTATGCTTTGTGAGAGAGTAAAATCACGTTTGTTAAAGCCCGCGCTTGCAGGACTTCTATGGCAGTAGCCCTAGAGGGCATATATATGGAGTGTGCACAGGGACTGGACAGCATCCAGCTGGGCCATGAGCACGTTGAGCCTGAGGCACATCCAGAGCCCTGGACTCATTCGGATGTGAAGTGGGGTCTTCAGGAGGGAGGATCAGGGAGCTGAGAAGGTAGTGTCAGGTGTGCAAACAGTACCTGTGGGCAGAGGACAGAAGGAGTCATGAGCAGATGATGCCCCATGCTGCTCAGGCAGAGGATCCCAGCCCTCTCTGACCACAGCGAGTTGCTCTGGGTCACGAGGAGCTTTGTTAGAGATGGTCATGGTTAGATGTGTGTGTGGAGGGGGAGTGCTCACCACATGCCCCCCATTCATCCCAGTCCTGGTTCCCTGGCAAGTGGCTTTCCCATGAGAAGCCTCATGTGTGTATCACCTTTGTCGCTGATTTGGACGTGTGCAGAAACCAACCAAGCTGTTGCTCCCTTCCTTTGGGATTCTTGGAATCACTACCCATCCAGCTATTCCTTGCTCTCTTTTGTCAAGATTGTATATGTCCCTACACTAAGCTCATTGCCGCCGCCCACAGACCCTACAGGACTGACCCATAGGGCTTCCAATGCTGCTTTCTTTAATAAAGCAGACTCCCACATCTTTCTCCTGGGGAGTGATGATGAGTGGGTTTGAACCGCTGACTTTTCAGTTAGCAACCCAGTGCTTAACCCACTCTACCACCAGGCCTCCTAATCCCTATGTTGTTGTTGTTAAGTGCCATCGAGTCACTATACTAGTATTTTATTAAGGGATTAAATGTCCCAGGTCCCCATGGTTCCTGAGAATTCTGATCCAGAAGCAATCTGAATGGTGATTATTTTGACTTTCCTTGACTGTGAAGAAAGAATGGTGGTGACATTACAGAAATATATAGTCTTTCATTTTTGACCTTGTGTGAGTCTTCTGGCTTGGTTCAAGAAAGACTGAATTGCGTCCTCTAAAAGGGGCCCATAGAACTTGGCAACAGTAATAAAGGACATGCTGTTAATAGACTTGGGAGAAGTGGTTGTAACTGTCACTCAGAATGAGCAAGTCCTACACAGCCTCGTCTGTTTCTACAGAACGGCCATCCAGTAAGCATTACCTGATTAGAAAGCTGTGCATGGGCAGAATCAGTTGGACCATGTTCCTTTAAATTGGTCAGTAGTCCACACTGTCTGTTTCCCACTGGACTAAGTCAGGCTCTTAATTACTAAACGGCCTTTTCAAGCTACTGGCTGTAGCTCAGAATCAGGCCACCAACACCATCCTTGCATGGAATGAGGCCAACGAAGCAGCTGGGATTCATCCACAACCAATATTCGTTTGTTGTGCGTCATCCAGAGAAAGAGAAGGTTGGTTTCTCACCTTCCATGTGGGAGGCCCAGGTTCTTTTCCTGGCCACTGTACCTCGTGCACTGTCTGTCCGGGGAGGCTGGCGTATTGCTGTGGTCCTCAGCAGCTTGCCAAGGAGATTCCAGACGAAGACTAGGAAGAAAGGCCTGGTGATCTACTTCCAAATTTCAGCCACTGACAATCCTTTGGATCAAAATGATCAGATATGCAACACACTGGTAGTACAGCAGCACTGGGTGACATTTCGTTCTGTTGTGCGTGGGGTCTCCATGCATAGGGGGCCGCTCAATGGCAGCTGAGAACACAACCACGATCCAAAGAAATTCCAAATACAGATGGGCAACAATGATCTTTCTGATGACATTCCACTGTCCCTGTCAAACTTGTGACATCAGTTAAATTCCCATTTCTCTGCATGCTGTTGTGAATTACTACTTTGTTGTCGTCCAATACCTTTGATCAATTCCAGCTCAGAATGACCCCGTGTGACAGAGTAGAACTGTCCCATTGGGTTTTCTGGGCTGTCATCTTCCCTAGAGAATCTCACCAGGTCTTTCTTCCACTGAGCTGCTGGGAGAGTTCCAACCGACAACCACTGGGTTAGCTGCCAACCGTTGAACCTGTCTGTAGTCAGGGCTCCGTATTTCATCTCCTTGTTTCAGGTTGTCTCCAGATGAAACTCAGACTTGCTTGGCTGTTTCTCAGCAAAGCATCATGAGTCTGTAACTGGGTAGGTGTGAGTCGTCTTCTTTGATGGGGAGAGAGGGTTTAACCAGAGCTAATACCACCGGTGTCCTCTCATGGGGGTGGGGTAGGGAGGCAGGTGGGAGAAGACTGGCCCACAACACTCGCTGTGTGTCTCATGCTGAGAGACTGGGGAGGTGGTCCGTGAAGACAGCTGAATCCTTCCTGCATGTGACCTCCCTCAGAGGGTTTCCAGGTGTCCTAGAAGTATCAGAAGGATCCCTGGTGGTACAATGGGGTAAACATTGGCATGCTAGTCCCAGAGTTGGTGGTTCAAACTCACCAGTCACTCTGCAGGATAAAGATGAGGCGGTCTGCTTCCTTAGTAGATGTAGTCTTGGAATCCCTAAGGAGCAGTTCTCCTGTGCCCTGCAGGGTCGCAATGAGTTGGGATCAACTGAGTCAGTGGGTAGAACACTGAAGGGCAGGTCAGAGTGCCTGCTCATGCTCAGTGACATTTTAGGTTAAACTCACAGCTATTAAGTTGCTTTATGGAATCCTGGGGTGGTGCTGGGGGTTAATGCGCTGGACTGCAAGGTCGGTTTAAGCCACAAGGCCAGTGGTTCGAGCTCATCAGATGCTCCCCAGAAAGCCTATCCAGGGTCGCTATGACTCGGAACTGACTTGATGGTGCTCTGGTAGCATAGTGGTTATGAGTTGGGCTGCCAACCTCAAGGTCAGCAGTTTGAAATTACCAGCAATTCCACGGAAGAAAGATGAGGCATTCTGCTCCCGTAAAGATTGACAGCCTTGGAAACCCTGTGCAGGGTCACTATGAGTCAGAATCGACTCCACGGTCCTTAACAACAAGAACAAGTTGTTTTATAGATCATTCATCTCGGTAGAAAATACAATGAGTGGAAAACAGCCAACAGGACTGAAGTTTCTCAGGAGAATACAGGCAGACCTCAGAGGTGTTGCTGGTTCTATGTCAGACCACCACAGTGCAGCAAAGATCGTGAAAAGCAATCCACACAAATTGTTTGGTTTCCCAGTGCATAGAAGCACTTTCATGTGGGCATTACACTGTACTCTATGAAGTATGCAGTTGTTAAATGCTGTTGAGTTGGTTCTGATTTATAGTGAACCCGTATAGGACTGCTGAGGAACAGCTGGTGGGTTTGAACTACCGACCCAGTGGCTCACAATCCAGTACAGATCTTACAGTACCATACCCAGAAGTCCAAAAGTTTTCATCTTGTATAGACACGTCAAAAGAGATGAGGATAAGATTCTTACGATTCAATAGTGAGTAGTTGTTATCATGCCTAATTGTGACTGTCGCAACTGTAAAGGTAGAAGTTTTATTTAAACAACAACAACAACAATGGGGGGTAGTTAATATTACTGTCCAGAAACAGAGGACCCTAGGACCATCAAGGGAGACGAGCACAAACCGAATGTGGGACCCTATCCAGAGAATCCGTGACACCAGAGATGGAAGCAGAGATTGGGGACATGGAGATTGGGAGCAGCTGAAGACTCTAGACTCATGGAAAGAGAGGGACTGGGTGCTGGTGACCAGGATTCAGTCTTGCAGAATGTGCCCTTTGGTTGTTTAAATTATTATATATTCCTGAGTGATTTTGTGTACATCTCCCCACCCCCACCCTCAAACAAACAAACAAACAGGGAATGGAAGCAAATACTGTATGATGATTCATGGAGGAGATGTAATCATTGCAATGAAACAATGGTGTAAAGCCGATGTTCTCCCATGTAAACTATCACTCAGTTTACAATATTAAAAAAAGAAAAAAGTATTTCTAGAAATACTGTTCAATGATGATGCATGGAAGGGATTGTAATCATTGCAATGAAATGAAATATGATGTTGTTGCTGTTAAGTGCCGTCGAGTCGGTTCCGACCCATAGCGACCCTGTACAGGGTTTCCGAGGCTGTAAATCTTTACGGGAGCAGAACGCCTCATCTTTCTCCCGTGGAGTGGCTGGTAGTTTCGAACTGCTGGCCTTAAGGTTCGCAGCCTGATTTGTAATCACTACGCTACCAGAGCTCCTTAAAAAAAAACATCAAAATGTGAAGTTACTGTTTCTTGACATATCTTCCAGCTAAGTCTCTACGTTTCTGAGAGTGCGCTTCCATTTGGCATGGTGGTAGGGTCAGCCCTGGACTGTGAACCACAAGGTTGGCAGTTCAAAGCCACCAGTTTCTTTGTGGAAATCCTGTACCGGGTTGTTATGAGTTGGAACCAAGTAGAAGACACTTAGCAACAACCCTACCCCAAAGAATCCAGTACTCTTCATTTCACACCAGTTTGGCATTTTTGAGGGACTCAAATCCTTTCCATTGTCCATGCTCTTTGAGTTTAGGGAACAAAAGAGGCCTGAGGGGCAAGCTCAGGGCTGGAGGATGGGTGTGGTAAGGTTCCCAAATGCTCCTCAGAACACAGCGCCTTCTGCTCTTTCAGAATGTACAAGTGCCTTGTGAAAACATTCCTCAGAGCAACTTTTATGGCCTTTTAATCACAAGTACAAGTTTCCATTTTCATAAACCTTCTTCTTGATAAGTCCATGTCATCTATCAGTTTGTCATACTGTCACGGCTTCCATGTTGCTGTGATTCTGGAAGCTATGCCACCCATATTTTAAATACCAACTGGATCATCCATGGTGCACAGGTTTTGACTGTTTCCACACTAAGACAGACTAGGAAAAAGGAGAGCCAGACTATGTTGGAACATGTAGTCACTGAAAGTCTTACAAACAGCCATGGGACACTGTTAGATAGCACCAGAATACTGAATATTGAAAAATGATGAAGAACATCAGAAAATTATCAGATGTAGCGCTGAAAGATGAGCCCCTCAGGTTGGAAGGCAGTCAAAATACTCCTGGGGAAGAGCTGCTTCCTCAAAGCAGAGATGATAGTGATGACAGTCCATGTTGTTGGAGGTTGTCCTATTGTTCTCCAACCTTCCACTTTACCAAACCTGATGTCCTTCTCCAGGGACTGGTCTCTCCTGATAATATATCTGAAGTATGAGAGATGAAGCCATCCTCACTTATAAGGAGCATTCTGGCTGTACTTCTTCCAGTTTGGTCTTCTGGCAGTCCAGGCTAATTTTGATATTCTCCTCCAACACCATAACTCAAAAGCATCCATTCTTCTACAGTCTTCCTTATTCACTGTCCAACTTTCACATGCATATGAAGTTATTGAAAATACCATGGCTTGGGTCAGGCATACCATAATCCTCAAATGGACATCTTTGCTCTTGAACATTTTTATAAAGGACTTCTGCAGCGGATATGCATTCTCTTTGAAAATCACAATGTTGTTGTCATTGTTGTTAGAACCATTGAGTTGATTGTGACTCATAGTGACACTTTATAGGATTTCTGAGGCTGTCAATATTGTGAGAGCAGAAAGCCTCATCTTTCTTCTGTGGAACTACTGATGGGCTCAAACTGTAGTTTCCAGTCCAGTGTTTATCCTACAGAGAAATACAGTATGAAAATCAGGAAGCTTGTCATGGATATACTCCTTGTTTTGGTGTACCATTGAGTTGAATTGGACTCCCAATGACCTGAACGTTAGGATATAACAGAACTTCCCATAGGGTTTCCTAAGCTTGGAAGCAGCACAACCAAAATGCTTCTTAGAGGGGCAGATGGCGAGACTTCGTCTCTTATACTTTGGACGTGTTATCAGGAGGGACCTGTTCCTGGAGAAGAAGATCATACTTGGAAAAATGGAAGGTCAGCAAAAAAGAGGGTCTGGTGATCTACTTCCAAAAGAGTCAAGACAATGGAAGCCTCACGGAGCACAGTTCTACTGTGACTCATGTGGGGTCAGCAGGAGTCAGAGTTGACTCTGTGGCAGCTGCTGAGGGTTTTGGTCTTGGCCCCGGTGCTCGACAAGGTGGTGTTGACAAGAGAAGGCTGGGATGCCTGTGGCTGGAATGCTCACCTGCTGCACTCTGAAGGTCCCTGGGCAGCTTCTCCCTACAATTAGCATTGGCTAGGATCACTGCCAGGGGAGGGAGAAGACAGGCATCGTTGTTGGTGTCTCTAGTGTCTGCTGGCTGCCCTCAGCAGCTCATACGGGACACCTAGCACCTTTGCAGCATAGTGAGCGTGCCGTGTCCCCATCTGCTCAAAGTCATGCCACCTTACCGAGAGTTTGCCCAGGGGACAAAACAGGAGACGTAGGTCCCGCCAGTCTCTGCCGTGTGCCCCTTACTCTTCTGTGTCGTATGGGCGTCTTTCTTGATAGTGTGTGGGATTCTGAGGGCCACTGACTAATAATCCTGTCTCCACATGGGGGAACTTTCCACATCCTTGTCTGCTCATTATTGGAGTGTCTGTAGTTCTATTGAAGCCTGTTTCAGGGTGGTTACTAGATGTGCGGCCACGTTAGTTCAGCTCAAGAGACAGTGGCCTTCAGTTCACCTGGTGCCGGCTACCTTGTGTTGTTGTGGTCTTTAGCTTCTGTTGCTTCATTTCACAACTGAATGTAACCCCATGTGCAATGGGACGGTACCACTGCACAGTCCTGGGCTATACCCCTGGTCAGTTGCAGGGGGGACCATTGCGATCCTGAGGGTTTTCACTGTCTGAGTTTTGGAAGCAGATTGCCAGCATTTCTTTCTAGTCTGCCTTAGTTTGGAAGTTCTGTTGAAAGCTGTTTGACGTCAGAACAACACAGCAGCCACCACCGACAGATGACTAGTATCTGCCCATTATGTGCACAGACTGGGAATGGAACCCGAGCCCCCTCACAGAAGGGGCAATGCTGGCAGAGCTTTCTATCTAGTGCTGCTGTTGTTCAGTCCCCTCAAGTCGGTTCAGACTCACAGTGACCTTGTACGGGGTTTCCTTGGCTTTTTAAGTCCTGGTGGAAACCGAAAGCTCCATCTTTCTCCTGAGGAACTCCTCTGGAACTGCCAGCCTTGTGGTTTATAGTTCAGTGCTTATCCTGTGGAGCCATCATACTTCCCTGTCTACTGCATAGGAAATAAAAAATATGTGTACAGACACACACAAACATACACACACACTTGCCACCACTGTCTCTAAATACAAGATTTGGTCATGTGTTTGCATCGTACATGATTTCATAAAACTGGTTTTGTTTTTGTGTTGGAGATGTAGAAATAAAGGCAATGTGAGCTCCCAGAGGCTAAGGTCAGGAGAATTTATACCTTCCCACAGTCTGGGAAAGAGTTCCCATTGCTCTCCAGGCACAAGGACACAGCAGGGCCCTAATTGGAATGTCTTAGAAGCGACCAAAGGTCAGAGCTCAGAAACAGACTCAAAAGCTGAGCCAGGTGAGGCTTGCCTTGCTGTTGTGACAGAAAGGGTCATTTGTGGAGATGGCTGTGGAGCCTACAGTGCATGTAATCACCCTGCTGGACATAGTAAACCTCCTTCCCCACCACCACCTCCGCAGAGGGCAATGAAACAGTGACCCTGCCGCGCACTGACTCTGTCATTTAGCTATGATTTCACGAGGCAGGACTAAAACACACAGCCCAGGGGGCCCTTGGGTTTCCTTTCCATTTCCTTTCTGTCTTTATTTTATTTATTCTTTTTCAAGAGGTTTTGTTCTCTAACGTAGAAAGCAATTGAAGTAAAATGAATGCTTGGAGATGCCAAGACACGAGAACAGCTCAAAACAGAGTTAATGGGAAAAGGGTCCCTTACTGAAACATTACGAGGGTTTTCAATAACAAAAAGAAATCAAGGATGTAATTGCAGATTGTTATTTGCGCTGACCCTCCTAGGATGGCTGGTACTAGAGGATTCTCTGAGGTTGCTAAGAGAAGGATAATAGCTAACACTACAACACTGGATCAAGTAGAATGGTGTCTTCAGTTTACAGCCGGGAAAAAAACTTCTGCAAAAGAATGGTGAGCAGGGAGACATTGAATTTGTGTTTTCTGTTTGGGAAGTTGTATTGTGGTGTAGGTGAACGTTTGCTAAGCACATTAGTTTCTCACACAACAATTTATACATCGGTTGTTTTGTGACATTGGTTGTAGCCCCTTCAGTGTGCCAGCTCTCTCCCTAGCCATATATTTATTTTAATGGGCAGTTGTCCCGCAGCATCCATTGGGGATTGACTCCAGAACCCCTGTGGATACCAAGATCTACTGAAGCTCCAGCTGCTTCTGTTAGAGGGCATACTATTTACATATGAGTATAACTCTGCACAATCTCCTGTATACTACTTAGACTCTCTAGCCAATGCAAATGATAAGTAAATATCACTTTATGCTCCCTCTTAGCCTCTGACCACTTAATTGTTTTCTTCTGCCTAGTTCCCATTTGTGGGTTATTGTATCTGAAGATGCAGATCCTGAGACTATGGAGGACTGACTGTGGAATGAATATATTCATTGCTATCTACTCAGTTCTGATTCAGAGCGACCCTCTAGGACAAAGTAGAACAGCCCCACTAGGGCTTTAAAGGCTGCAATCTTTATGGAGCCCTGGTGTGACACTGTTGTATCAGCACTGCACTGCTAACTGCAAGGTCAGCGGTTCAAACCCACCAGCCACTCCTTGGAACCCCTACGCAGGGTTGCTGTGAGTAAGAACCGACTCGATGGCACTTAGCAACAACAACAGTGATGTTTATGGGAGCAGATGTCCACACATGTCTTCCCTGGAAAACCCACAGATCTTTCAGTTAGCAGCCAAGCATTTTAACCCCTGCATCATTAGGACCCCATACTAGGGGCCGTATCGTCTAATAAAGTTAAAACACATCATGTCTGATGACTTAGATGCTTCCCTGCTAAAGCAAACCCAGTACCAGTGAGTCGACTCCAATTCTGAGACTATAAATCTTTATGGAAGTGGACAGTCTCATCATTCTCTCATTGTCTGGCTGGTAGATTTGAACCAGTGACATCACAGTTAGCAGCCCAACACCTAGCTCACAGTACTAAGATAATGGAATGGTGTCATGGTTTCTTGATCATCCAAGAGCTTGATAAATAGTTCCCCAGGCTCAGCCACCCTAAGACTCAGGGAATGGGGCCACTGAAGGGGTGAGTTACAGCAAGAGCTTTCCAATACTCCCAGGAATACTTTAAATTCCTTTAACTGCTTGAGGATAAGGTATCCTGCTTGGAAGTGCTGCTACCAGATACCAGATAATACAGGATAAACATCTGTTTGGCTCCAAAGGTCATGTTGTGAGTTTTAAGGCGATTGCACGGTATAATATCAAATGGCACCTATGGGTCTCAACCCAAGGCTGGTATTACAACCCTTAGGGTGAACTGAAAACTTGTGGGTGAAGCTTTTGGTTTTTCCATGAACTGAGAAGAACTTGTATTTAGGGACCAGGGATCCCAAACTTCTGGTAGTGCAAGGGATGGATCCTCACAGAGAGGAACCATGTCAGCAAAGAGGCCTCCCATTCTCCCTGTGAGGAGCTTTGGGACACAAGTGATGATCACTTTGGTCTTGTGAGACCACCTCACTCTTACTGGAAACCTCTTGATGGGCTCTTATTACATATGTGATTGCAGGGTGTGTTTACTTTATAGATGTTCTCAGGATCCCTCCTCCCCACAATGGAAGGGTCCAGCAGACCTTGCTCAATTCCCAAGATTTTGTAGTGCTCTGGCTTTGCCAGACAGTCTATTGGATTTTTTCAGCAGATAATTGGGAAGAATGTGGATAAGAGAAGGGAAGGAAAAGAGGCAAGAAGAATGAAGAAATCAGTCTTAGAAGAAATGCAATCACAATTCTCTTTAGAAACAAGGATCTCCAGACTTCAGCTCTCTTACCTTGGATACATCCTCAGGAAAGACCAATGGCCAGAAATGAGCATGATCCTATTTGGTAAAATAGAAAGAGGATCAGAGAAATAAGGGGAACACTCCATGAGATGGTCATGAGAGCAGAACAGAGGCAGTGGAGGAAGAAGGAGGGTGGAGGAAGGGTCATGTTCACTCCATTCTTCAGGTGGATCAAGACATGGGTCTCCACGATGATGGCAGGCATGAAGACAACTCATCGTGGTTCCACAGATGGAGCAGAGCACCTTATTCTCTCAACTCATCTGTTCATTTGTCATGTAATGTTCTACCAGTAAGTCCTGAAATCAATCTTAGGAAAGTCTGTGTAATAACACAGGTGCCATCTTCTATTTTTAGCTCTAGGGCTTGGATGGACGAAGTTACCTGTGATTTATGGGTCCTGTCAAACAAAGACAGGCTCAAACATGGTCTCCTGGTCGCACAGAATTCTAGGCATATATTTTGTGCACAGCATGGTGATGTCTGCTTTCTTCCCTTTGGTAGCATTGTTAGCATGGAGACAAGATACCAGCACTCTGGGGAATGCCTACAGAGCTTTGTATGAGGTGGGAACTTTTCTTTTCCAAGCACTTCACTCACAGGAAGTAAGCAGTGAATATACCACAGTAACCTGAAGTTACTGTCCTCAAGTATTTCAGTGGCCAGACAATTGAAAATAAATGATCTGTGCTATTCAATATTGACTCTTCTAAGGATTCAATATCTAAGATGATGTATTTCTGGACTCCAATTACTCAGAAGCTAAATGTTTGAATTGCTTCACTTCTGAGCTTTCAGTGGCTGTAAAATATTTCCAGCCCTGAGAGTTTGAAATGGCCTATAAATTCTTGTTTTTGTTGCTATGGTAATTTATATTGTCACCATTTTAATAACCACATCAAATGCAGGCATTAAGTAGCAATATAACATCTCTACATAATTTAACAGCCACCATTCATAACAACTGGTGGCCCAATTTGAAATAGCGCATGAGGAAATTAAAGATAAATGGAAATAAATCACCCAGAGCCTGAAACATGTAAATATTTGAGCTGCGAACAGGAACATTCAATGAAAGAAAACTGGTGATAGGAAGAGTTAGTTCTAACAAATGGTGCATAACTGTGATTAGTTATAAGGAATTACACTTGAGTTCAGAGCTGTTGAGTTTCTTTTCCTCTCTTTTTCAAATAGAAAGAGGGGGACACATGCTTGAAAATTATTGTTTGTTCTTGTTAATTTCCATAATGCTAACTCTGATTAAAGATAGCTTTATATATAGCAGAATAAAACATTGCCTGGTTCCATATGTACTTCACTACCATTGGAATGTTTCATTTCCTTTGAGTGGTTACTGAAAAGATCCATTGCATGGAAATTTCCTCTCATTTTCACTGACCCTCTTCTTTATCAAATACAATGCCTTTAACGGTGATTGGACTTCCCTGATGGCGCATCTCACCATGCCTGCTTCTAAGGAACATTCTGATTGTATTTCTTCTGTAATTGATTGTTGAATCTCCTGTCTTCCTTTTCCCTTGTCCTACTTATTTAGTAGATTGACAAGACTGTCAGCATAGAACAGGTGCACCGTAGTCATCAGAATAACATCTTTGCTTTTTAAGATTTTAAAAAAGTTGTTTGGCAGCACATTTGCCCAATGAAGTGTGTCCTAATGTTTCTTGACTGCTGCTTTCATGGGTGTTGATTGTTGATCCAAGTTGAATGAAATCTTTCAAAGCATCAATTGTGAACAGTGTTATAAAGATTTACATGGAGTCCTGGTGTGCTACTGTAGAATAAGTGCTGGACCACAAGGTTAGTGTAAACTGCAAGGTTGGTGGTTCAAATCCACCAGCCGCAACTTGGAAACACTATACAGGGTTGATATGAGTTGGAATCGACTCAAAGGCACTTAACAACATCAAAGACCTGTATGGAATGTTATGTAAAAATACAGGATAGGGGTAATACAGCAACGAGGTACAGGAGAAGCTTCAAGAAAGAAATTGTAACACAATCTATTCTCATAAAAAAAGTCTGGGAAGGGAATTTCAACTTAAAGGAAGCTGCAAGCAAAGAATGAAGGTGTATAGGAAAGTAATAATCAAATAAAATATTTTTATGACTTACTATGTGTCAGTGTCCTGGTAGCATAGTGGGTTACGCATTGGGCTGCTAAACACAAGGTCAACAGTTCGAATCCACCAGCCACTCAGTGAGATAAAGATGGGACATTCTGTTCCTGTAAAGATTTACAGCCTCAGAAACCCTATTGTTGTTGTTGTTAAGTGCTGTCGAGTTGGTTCTGATCCATAGCGACCCTGAACAGGGTTTCCAAGGCTGTAAATCTTTATGGGAGCAGAAAGCCTCATCTTTCTCTGGCAGAGCAGCTAGTAGTTTCGAACTGCTGACCTTGCTGTTCACAGCCCAATTTGTAACCACTATGCTATCAGAACTCCTTCAGAAACCCTGTAGAGGGTCGTTATGAGTAGTAATCGACTCTATGACACATACAACAAGTTCTAGTTCTACTCCTCATATGTAGGGAATACTTTAAGCTTTTTGCATGTTAAGGCATTTGACTACTTTTTTTTTTTTTTTTTGTCATTAGACTTTAAAATATGAAGTGAGGAATGTCATGAAATGAGGTTAACAGGCATTTATCAGAAGGTAAAATTCTATTTTACTGATAAGAAAATATGCCCAGCTTAAGTCTTAGTAGCCACTATGCATTTGGCTAAGGTTTTCTACTAAGAGAAGAGTGTGGTTGTATATACTTAGAATGTGCTGTGTGACTGATGGTGTACCCACGCCCAGGTGCACTGCCAGTTTAGAGTGGGGTGTCATATGTTTCAAATCTTGGACACATCTTAAAAAATATTGCGCTGTAGTATAAATAGTGGACCACAAAGTTGGTTTGAACTCCGAGGTTGCAGGGCCACAATGAGTCAACACCAGCACTAACAACAAACCTTAAATATGAACTCAATATGAAGACAAAAAACTTACATTTCTCCAAACATGGTGTAGAATTTGTAACCTTTATTTATTAAAATTATTTTTTTGTTGTTTCAGTTTTGTTTTTGTTTTCTTTGATGTGACTGTTTGTTATTATTATTGTGACTTGATGACTTTACGAAGCACATTGGTTTTCCATTCAACCACTCATGGGCTTTTTGCTTTGTGTCATTGATTGCAATCCCCACAGTGTGGCATCACTCTTCACACTTCCCCTGTGTTTCCTATTTCTCTTCACCTTTTTTTTTTCCTATTCCTTCCTGCCTTCTGAGCTCTCTCGCTAAGCAAATGCTGCCTTTTGGTCTTGTATAGTTGATTTTCCTAATGATAAAGAAATAAATGAATAAGATTAAAAACAGTCAGTTCGCCAAAGAAGAAATACAAATGAGCACTAAACAAATGAATAAAATGTTCAACCATACTAACAATCAAAGGCATGTGAATTTCAAAGAGCAGAATGCCATCTATACCAATGATGGCAATGTCAAAATTCCATCTCCAAACTGGAAAAGATACCAAGAGAATGATGCTTGTATCTGCTGCTGCAGAGTTTGTGAATTAGTACAAACTCTTTGGAGGTACATTTTTGTAATACTCATTAAAAGTTTGTGGGTTTTTTTTTGACTTTTTATTGTGACTTGTGTGAAGGTTTCCAGAGACGATCATTAGTTTTACATTCTACAAAATCCCACACTTCATTTCATTTCAGTGATTACAATCCCCTCCTTGTAGACTCAGTTATGTATGATCAAGAACCAATGATATTGAAAGAAGTCCAAACTGCAATGAAGGCATTAGCAAAAATCAAGGTTCCAGGAATTGATGGAATACAAATTGAAATATTTCATAACACTGATGCAACACTGGAGGTGTTCATTCTTCATTTCCTAGAAATATGGAAGATAGCTACCTGGACAACCGATTTAAAGAGATCTGTATTTGTGCCCGCTCCAAAGAAAGGCGACCCAACAGAATGTGGATATCATCGAACACTACCATTAATATCAAATGCAAATAAAATTTTGTTGAAGATAATTCCAGAATGGTTACAGCAGAATTGACGAGCAGCTGCCAGAAGTTCAAGCATGGTTCAGAAGATAATATGGATCAAGGGATATCACTGCTGATGTCAGATGGACCTTGGCTACAAGCAGAGAATACCAGACAAACATTTGCTAGTGTTTTGTTGATTATGCAGAGGCGTTCTACTATGTGGATCATCACAAACTATTGTGATGATCATTGAACATTGCCAAGAAAGGGAATTCTAGAACACTTAATTGTGCACATGAGGAACATTGCCCAGGTGTCAGCCATTAGAACAAAGTGAGGGGATGCTGAATGGCTTAAAATCATGAAAGATATGCATCAGGATTGTAAACTTTCACCATACTCATTCTATTTGTACGATGAACAAATAATCTGAGAATCTGGAGTATATGAAGAAGAGTGTAGCACCAGAATTGGAAGAATATTCATTAACAACCTGAGATAGGTAGATGGCATAACCTTGATTGCTTCAAGTGAGGAGAACTGGAGGTTCTAAACTTACTGATGGAGATCAAATACTACAGCCTTCAGTATCGATTGCCCCTCAAAGTAAAGAAAATGAAAAGCCTCACAATTGAGTCATTAAATAACATGATGGTCAATGGAAAAAAGGTTGAACAGAAAAGTATTTCACTTTACTTGGAGCCACAATCATCAACCATGGAAACACTGGTCAAGAAATCAGAGGACATAGTACATTAGGCAAATATGCACCACACGACCTCTATAAAGTGTTAAAAAGGTCTTTTAAAAATGAGAGAAGATACTAGTTTGAGGACGAAGGTGTGTCTGAACTAAGTCTGGTATTTTCTATTGTCTGATATGCATGTGAAAGAAAGACCAGAGAAGACTATGCATTTGAATGATGGTGTTAGAGAAGAATATTAAAAGTACCATGGACTGCCAGAAGAACAAAAAAATCTGTCTTGGAAGAAGTGCAATCAGAATTCTTATAAACAAGGATTGTGAGACTTCATCTCTTAATACTTTGGACTTGTTATCAGTAGGGACCAATCCCTAGAGAAGGACATCATGCTTGGAGGGTCAGCGGAAAAAGAGGAAGACCCCCAATAAGGTGGATTGACA
>NW_006408799.1:2151203-2159159 GCF_000296735.1 Chrysochloris asiatica | reverse complement strand
AATCCCGTCCGAGTACCATCAGTTAACAGTATTTACTTCTATCCCCTTTAACCCTTACATTCCTCCTTTTGTCTTCCTTAACTTTCATCTTTCTTCAGTTTATCTCCCTCTTGTTTTCTTTTGCTTTCTCCATCACCCAAGTTGACATGTGTCTACCCTCTACTGCTGGTGTGGTGCTGTAGGGTCAGCACTGAGCTGCGAAGCACAAGGTCAGCAGTTCAGACCCACAAGCTGCTGTACGGAAATCCTATTCAGGGTTACTAGGGGTCAGAACTGACTAGACAGAACTTAACAAAACAACAAAGCCCTCTAGCCTGTGAATACTTTTCTCTTCCCTCCTAGGCCTGTTAGCCATCATAGAATGTTTCTTTTAGTATGAAAACCTTTTCTTAGCTTTTTACAACAGTGCTCTCATGCAATATTTATCCTTTTATGATTGGCTGATTTCACTCAACACAATGTCCTCCAGGTTCATCTGTATTGTGAGGTGTTTTACAGATTCATCATGATTCTCCAGTGTTGCATAGTATTTCACTGTGTGTATGAATCACAGTTTGTTTATCATTCTTTTGGTGATGGGCATTTAGGCAGATCTCCAGTTTAACATTCAGCACATCATATACTTCGTTTCATTTCAATGATGGCAATTCGTCCTATGCAACATCACTTATATTACTTCCTCCTCGTGTTCCTTGTTTCTGTCTTTCCTTCTTTCCCTACCCTTCTGAATTACATCCTTGGGGAAATACTGCTCTTTCGATCTCGAACGATTGGCAATTCTATGGTGTATCTACCTCCCTAGAGTTCTCACCCCTGCTATATACCTATCCATGCCCTTGTGGGTGAGTTCAGTTCCAGATCTGAAGGGAAAACAAGGGCCATAGTTTCCCAACTCCATCAGTCTCGATCTGACCAGCAAGTCTGATCTTCCTTATAATTTTGAGTTTTGTTCCACATAACCCCCCGCTCTATTTGGACCTCCTAATGTGACTCTTCTCAGAGTAGTTGGTAGTGGTAGCCGGCCGTCATCCAGTTCTGGTCCCAGGGGAGTGGAGACTGATGTTCATGTGATCTATTAGTCCTCTGAACTCATTGGTCCCATGTGTCTTCAACTCTCATCACTCACCTCCTCTGAATAGGGAGAGACCAGTAATTGCACCTTAGAATGCTTTTCATCTATTCACTCCTCACCACTGTAGGATGTTGGATGTTGTTTTTATTGACCATGGTAAGCTAGTTGACCTTGGTGTTCTCTGAGACTTTAGTCCTGAGCCCCCAGGCCCAGTGTGAGTAGGGTCTTATAAGAAGAGCAGATGCTATGTGAGAACTGGTATATGTATGTGTCTGTGTATATAAAGATCAAAGACTATAGCTTTCAGTATGCATGACACATCAATGTAAAGAATACAAAGATCATCATGACTGGACCAATAAATAACACCCATATAAATGGAGAAAGGATTGAAGTTGTCCAAGACTTCATTTTGCTTGTATCCACTACCCATGCTTATGTAAGCAGAAGTCAGGATATAAAATGCCATATTTGATTAAGCAAATCTGCTACACAAGATCTCTTTAAAGTGTTCAAGAGCAAAGATGTGAGTTTTAGGACTAACATGAGCCTGACCCAAGCCATGGTATTTTTCAGTAGCCTCATATGCATGTGAGAGTTGGATGACTAATAAGGAATACCAGAGAAGAATTGATGCATTTGAATTATGATATTGGAGAAGAATATTAAAAGTATCATGGCATGCCAGAAGAACAAATACATTTATCTTGGAAGAGGTATATCCAGAATGGTCTGAAAATGCCAGAATGGCAAGACTTCATATCTCATACTTCAGATATGTTATCAGGAGGAACTAGTCCCTGGCAGAGGACATTATGTTTGGTAGAATGGAGGGTCAGTGAAAAAAAGGAAGACCTCCAAGGAGGAGATGGATTAGCACAGTGGTAGCAGCGTGGATTGAAAGGTAACCACAGTTTTGAGGATGACGCAGTCCCAGACAGTGTTTCATTCTATTGTGCATAGGATTGCTATTAGTCAGAACCAATGGGATGGCACCTAAAAACAACAATATACATAGTTATTGGGTTTCCAAAGAGCATCTGGTGGGTTTGAACCAATGACCTTGTGGTTTACTGTCTAGTGCTGATCCTACAGCACCACTCACTCTGTCTCTGTCTCTCTCTGTCTCCCTCTCTCTGTCTCTCTCTGTCTCCCTCTGTCTCTCTCTCTCTATGTTGTTGTCAGGTGCCATCAAGTTGGAACCGACTCATAGTGACCCCATGCATAGCAGAACAAAACAATGTCTGATGCTGGGCCAACCCCACCACCGCTGCCACACTTGACGCCATCAATGATGCCACCTGGCTGATCCATCTCGTTGGGGGTCTTCCTCTTTTTCTCTGACCCTCCATCTTACCCAGCATGACATCCTTCTCCAGCGACTGTTCCCTCCTGACAATATGTCCAAAGTATGAGAGACGAAGCTTAGCCATCCTGGCCTCCAAGGAGCACTCTGGCTGCACTTCTTCCAAAACAGATCTATTGGTTCTTTTGGCAGCCCATGGCACTTTCAGTATTCTCTTCCAACACAACTCAAAGGCATCAATTCTTCTGTGATCATCCTTATTCACTGTCCAGCTTTCGCATCCATATGACGTTATTGAAAATTCCATGCTTTGGGTCAGGCGCACCTTAGTCCTCAAGCTGATATCTCTGCTCTTCAACACTTTAAAAAGTTCCTTTGCAGCAGATTTGCCCAACGCAACACGTTGTCTGATCTCTTGACTGCTGCTTCCGTGAGTGTTGATAGTTGATCCAAGAAGAATGAAGTCCTTGACAACTTCAATCTTTTCTCCATTGATAAGAATGCTGTTTATTGGTCCAGTGGTGAGGATTTTTCTTTTTCTGACATTAGGATGCAACCCATACCGAAGGCTGTGTTCTTTGATCTTCATCAGTAAATGTTTCAAGTCCTCTTCACTTTCAGCAGCAAGGTTGTATCATCTGCATATCGCAGGATGTTAATGAGTCTTCCTCCAATCCTGACGCCGTTTTTCTTCACAGAACCCAGCTTCTCGTATTGTTTGCTCAGCATACATACTGAACAAGTATGGTGAAAGAACACAAGCTTGTCACACTCCTTTCCCAATTTTAAAACATTCAGTGTTCTCATATCCTGTTCGAACATCTGCTTCTTGGTCCAGGTACAGATTCCTCATGAGTACAATTAAGTGTTCTGGAATACTCATACTTCTCAATGTTGTCCATAGCTTGTCATGATCCACACAATCGAATATATATATATATATGTTGTTAAGTTCTGTCCAGTCAGTTCTGATTCAGAGTGACCCTGTATAGGTTTTTTGAGGAGTACCTGTAGGTTTGAACTTCCAACCTTGTGATTCAAAGTCCAGTATTGATCCTACAGCACCACACTAGAAGTTATTCTCTTTCTATATGGATATAAAAACCATACACCAAACCCACTGCTGTTGAGTTGATTCTAATTTGTAATGATCTTTGACATGGTTATTGAGACTGTAAATCTTTATGGGAGCAGACAGCCCACCAAGCAGCTTGTGGGTTTGAACTTCTGACTTTGCTGTTGGCAGCCCAGCACCTAACCCACAGTGACACCAGGGTTCCATATACTAGGGCAAGACAAAAATTATCCATACTCCGGTTACATTAGAACTTCCATTGGCTGCACTGTCTTATTAGCACTTTCCATTCAAGGTCAGCACTGTGATAGTGGGCACGTGGACATTGGTGGTGGTGGTGATGTGCTGTGGAGTCGGTTCCGACTCATAACGACCCTGCACGGGATTTCCAAGGCTGAAGTCTTTACGGGAACAGAAAGTCTCATCTTTCTCTCATGGAACAGCCGGTAGTTTTGAACTGCTGATCTTAAGGTTCGCAGCCTGATTCGTAACCAGCACACTATTAGAGCTCCTTAACATGAACGTTAGCAGACAAAATTTGGACCAGTCCTCAAAGTAAAATTTTCTTTAAAAAAAAAATGTTACTGGTGACAAGACATGTATTCATCTATGGAATGGAAACATCCTCAATTGTCAACCAATAAAAAGTTCAAAAGCCAATCATCAGGTGAAAAATTGATGCTTACACGTTTCTGGGATTCTCAAGGGCCAGTATTGGAACACTATCAGGAAAAAGTTTCAACAGTCAATAGTACTCATTGTGGTGAGATGCTCACTGAAGAGTTGACTCTTAAACTTTGGATTAAACACAGAGAATTGCTATCCAAGGGTGCTATTGTATTACCTGACAGTGCACGTCCACACCCCTCTGCCCACACTGTTGACGCTCTGTAAAAACTTCCTTTTCAGGCATTAAAGAATCCTCCCGATAGTCCTTATCTTGTTCCACTGGACTTTTGCCTGTTTGGTCCCCTGAAAGCAGCCTTTTAGAAAAGAAGATTCCCCTTTGATGAAGGAATGAAGACAGAGGTGCATTTTTGGCTTGCAGCTCAGCTGAAAACATTTTTCAATAAGGGAATATAAAAGCTTGTTGACAGATGGAAAAAGTGTATTGAAAAGCAAGGAGATTATGTTGAAAATAATGTGTTTGTCTTTTTAAAAAGTTGATTTTAAGGCCAGAGTGCATATAATTTTTTACTCACCCTTGTACATTTACATACATATACATAGATACATACATATATATGTATATGTACACTCTGAATATGAACATGATATGAATGCTGATATGAGTACTGGTGTAGTGTTATTGGATAGGCACTGAACTACTAACCACAGATCCTCAGTTCAAACCCCACAGCTGTTCCTTGGAAACCCTAAACATGGTCACTCTGAGTCAGAACCGACCCAACAATAACAACCACATAGTTGACCTAGCCGTTTGTTCCACCATCTTACTAATATTGCTACCATTTTTTATTAGCAAATACATTTTATGGACCTGTTACTAAGTCACTAAAAATGATTTAGAAAAATCAATGCCTTTATATATTTACGTATTGACATAAGTATATATTTGCTTATAGATGAAGAATAGAACTCTGGGCCAACAGTATCAAACGTTTTTTATTGTCAGATCAATTTTTATGGACCTGTCTGATGATCAGTCGCATTAGCAATAACAGAAGAACACACAGCTAAAGCACCATCATCTATTATAAGCCCAGGTTTATTAGAAAATCTAAAACACTCTTTCAATTAGCTGGGCTACAATGGCAACGCTCAGTAAATTTCTCTTAAACTCCTGCCAGAAGCTTCCGAGCATAGAAAATGGAGAGGAGTCGCAGGGGACAGAACACAGATGCTCTATAACCTTAAACGATGCTTTGGGGTGCAGGTATTGGTCCCTATTGAAGACCAGGCATGGGTGGATTTGGTTGGGGGGTCAGTGAAGGAGCCTGGGCAATATTTCTCTTGTCCTCTTTCCTGCTTCCTGAGCCTCCTGGACATCCCCTGCTCCACCCTTGTCTCAGAGGACGGCAGCACCGTTGTCCTCGAAGGAACACTTCATGCCTGCAGACACATATGTGACTTCCTCCTGTAGCCTCAATGAATTCCATGCTCACGGTCCAGTGATGGGTCAGTGGTGACTACAGGTCCTGCTCTCCACAGTGGAGGCTCAATGCTAACTTTTTGTTTGGAAGAATGAGGAAAGGCACAGTCAGGGTGATAAAGAGGTGGTAATATCTGCCTGTAGGTTCAGGAGGTTACCTGTGTGGAGGGGTCTTGAGAATGAGGCCATTGCTAAAAACAATAGTCCTGAAGTCAGAGACAAAGTTCCTAATGACCCAACAAAGGCCCTGGAAGGCTTCACTGCCCTTGGAATTCACATTGACATAAATGCCCTGGTGGTGGTGGTTATGTGCCATGGAGTCAAATACAAACCCACCATTGCCACATTTTCTAATGCTCAGCAAAAGTCCAAGAATCCAGAGCTTTGCATGTGGCTTCAAGCGTCTCATGAGTTGGCAGCTTAGCCCATGAGGTGATTGGAGGTCAGTTACCCTCAGAGAGATAAATACATGCATAGCTTGGCGGATGTCCGAGAACCCTGGAGTTTAGAACCTCGTCACTCAGTGTAGACCATGTGGCTCTCCCAGGCTGTACCCTCAGATTTTGTTCACCCACTTCCGGGACTGATCTTTCTTGGAATAAACAACCTCAGATGCCATTTCCAATACCATGAGCTTATGGGCATCCCTAATGACATCCATGATGGAACCTACTCCTAGGGAGAAGTCTGGGATTTTCTTCTTTAAAAAGTCTCCATTGTCATTCTTTACTGGGACACACTTTTGGATAAGAGGAAATGAGTTTGGTGGGTAAATTTGGAGCCTCTAAACCGGTCCTCCAAGTGTCCGCTATTTGAGGCATCACTCAAACAGAGAACTAGGAGAAGGTTATGAGAAATGGACTAACACTGATTCGTCACCTACGAAACTCCAGACTCTGTCTTCATAGATGAGGGGGCTTCAAAAAAGTTGGTGGAAAAATTGAGGCCATCTGATGTTTGCTGTCATTGGATGAGTGCATTTAAGAACCCATTCCCTCCTGTTGACTAGGCATTGTGGCCACGGAGGCTTCAGTTCAGAGTTACACAGTGTGAGCAACTGATAGCCAAGGGCCGGTCTTGTGTGTTAGCGTACAGGAAGTAGAAGTCATGTGTGTGTGTACAGGAAGTAGAAGACGTGTATGTGAACAGAAAGTAGAAGCCATGTGTGTGTGTGTGTGTGTGTGTGTGTGTGTATAGGAAATAGAAAATGCATGTGTATACAGAAAAAATTGTCATGGTCTGTCAGTTTGTCGTACTGTGATGGCTTGTGAGTTGCTGTGATTCTGGAAGCTATGCCACCGGTATTTTAAATACCAGTAGGGTCACCATGGTGGACAGGTTTCAGATGAGCTTCCAGACAAAGACAGACTAGGAAGAAGGAGTGATGAGCTACTTCTGAATATTTAGTCACTAAAAACCTTATGAATAGCAGAGAAACACTGTCAGATATAGTGCTGGAAAATGAGCCCCTCAGGTTGGGAGGCACTGATAATGCGACTAGGGAAGAGCTGCTTCCTCAAAGTAGGGTTGACCATGATGATGCGAATGGAGTAAAGTCCATGGGAGAAAAGCCCATGGGACCTTCATTTGCTGAAGGGGCACAACTCAGAATGAAGAGAAACAGCTGTAAACATTCATTGAAATTTGGAACATTAAATGTATGAAGTATGAATCTGGGGAAATTGGAAGTTGTCAAAAATGAAACAGAATGCATAAACATCGATATCTTAGGCATTAGTAAGCTGAAATGGACTGGTATTGGCCATTTTGAATCTGATGACCACACTCTGGAAATGACTAATTGAAGCGTAACTGTGTTGCATTCATTGTCCAAAAGCACATATCCAAATCAATCACGAGGTACAACACTGTCTGTGATAGGATGATATCCATGTGCCTACAGGGAACCCCAGTTAATAGCACTATTATTCGAATGTACTCACCAACCACTAATGCCAGTGAGGATGAAATAGAAGAATTCTACCAACTTCATCAATCTGAAATCAATCAAGCATGCAATCAAGATGTATTGCTCATCACTGGTGATTGGAATGCAAAGGTTGGGAGCATAGAGGAAGGATCAGTAGTTGGAAAATATGGCCTTCGTGATAGAAATGATGCATGGTAGAATTCTGCAAAATCAATGATTTGTTCATTTCAAATGCCTTCTTTAGACAGCATAAGAGATGACTATACACATGGAGCTCACCAGATGGAATACATAGAAACAAAATTGACTACATCTCCAAAAAGAGATGATGGAAAAGCTCCATATCATCAGTCAAAACAAGGCCAGGAGCAGACTGTGGAACAGACCATCAATTGTTGTTATTGTTGTTGTTGTCAGGTGCCATCGAGTCAGAACTGACTCATAACGACCTCATGCACAG
>NW_006408799.1:2131359-2149319 GCF_000296735.1 Chrysochloris asiatica | reverse complement strand
GTCAGAAGAGACACTGAAACTTGCTCTCCAGTGTAGAGATGCTAAAGCAAATGGAAGAAATGAGGAGGTACAAGAGCTGAACAGAAAAATTCAAAGATCAGTTTGAGAAGATAAAGCCAAATATTATAACAAAAAGTGCAAAGATCTGGAATCAGAAAACCAAAAAGGAAGAACACGCTCATCATTTGTGAAGCTGAGGAATTGAAGAATAAATTCAAGCCTCGACTTTTGTTATTGAAAGATTCACTGGGCAAATTATTGAATGATGCAGAAAGCATCAAGAGAAGATGGAAGGAATACACATAGTCATTATACCAAAAGATGGTTAATGTTCAACCAAATGGTTAATGTTCAACCATTTCAAGAGGTAGCATATGATCAAGAGCCAATGATACTGAAGGAGAAAGTCAAAGGTGCATTGAAGGAATTGGCAAAGAACAAGGCACCAGGAATTGATGGAATCAAAATTGAAATCTTTCAAGAAAATGAGGTGGCACAGGAGGCACTCACTCATCTCTGCCAAGAAATTTGGAAGACAACTATCTGGCCGGATGTTTGGAAGAGATCCATATTTGTGCCCATTCCAAAGAGAGGTGACCGAACGGAGTGCAGAAATCATCAGACAATCTCTTTGATATCCGATTCGGGTAAAGTTTTGCTAAAGGTAATACAGAAACGGCTACAATCATACATTGACAGAGAACTTCCAGAGGTTCAAGCTGGATTCAGAAGAGCCCGTGGAACAAGAGATATCATTGCTGATGTCTGATGGATCTTGGCTGAAAGCAGAGAATATCAGAAAGATGTTTACCTGTGCTTTATTGACTACACAAAGGCTTTTGATTATGTGGATCATGACAAGCTATGGACAACATTGCGAAGGATGAGTATTCTGGAACACTTAATTGTGCTCATGAGGAATCTGTACCTGGAGCAAGAGGCAGTTGTTTGAACAGAACATGGAACAGTGAATGATTTAAAATGAAGAAAGGCATCCAACAAGATAGTATTCTTTCACCATACTTATTAAACCTGTATGCTGAGCAAGTAAGCTGAGAAGCTGGATTATATGAAGAAAAACGTGGCATCAGGATTGGAGGAAGACTCATTAACAAGCTGAGATATGCAGATGATACAACCTTGCTTGCTGAAAGTGAAGAGGAAAAAGTAAAACTTTTACTGATGAAGATCAAAGAGCACAGCCTTTGTTATGGATTACATTTCAATGTCAAGAAAACAAAAAACCTCACCACTGGACCAATAAACAACATTCTTATCAATGGAGAAAAGATTGAATTTGTCAAGAACTTCATTCTTCTTGGACCAACTATCAACATTCGTGGAAGCAGCAGTCAAGAAATCTAATGACGTATTGCATTAGGCAAATCACTGCACAAGACCTTTTTAAAGTGTTGAAGAGCAGAGATGTCAGCTTGAGGACTAAGGTGCTCCTGACCCAAGCCATGGCATTTTCAATAACCTCATATGCATGTGAAAGTTGGACAGTGAATAAGAAGACCGTAGAAGAAATGATGCAGTTGAGTTAAGGTGTTGAAGGAGAATATTGAAAGTACCATGGGCTGCCAAAAAAATCAATAGATCCGTTTTGGAAGAAGTGCAGCTAGAGTGCTCTTTGGAGGCCAGGATGGCCAAACTTCATCGCTCATACTTTGGATATATTGTCAGAAGGGACCAGTTGCTGGAGAAGGCTATCATGTTTGGTAAGGTGAAGGGTCAGAGAAAAAGAGGAAGACCCCCAACTAGATGGATTGGCCAAGTGGCAGCATCAATGGACTCAAGCGTGGCAAAAGTATGTTTCATTCTGCTGTGCATAAGGTCGCTATGAGTCAGTTCTGACTCGATGGCACTTAACAACAACAACAGGAAATAGAAGCAGGCATATGTGAATGTGTGTAGAAGAAACATAAGAAGCCACGTGAGTGTGTACAGGAAACAGAAAATGTGTGTGCATGTGCAGGAAATAGAATCACATGTGAATGTATGTACAGGAAATTGAAGAAGTCTTGTGTGTGCAAAAAGTAGAGGAAGTCACGTGTGTGTATAGGAAATCGGAAATGTGTGTGTATATGTACAGGAAGTAGAAGAAGTCACATGTGAATTTGTACAGAAGATATAGAAGAAGTCACGTGTGTGTGTACAGGAAATAGAAGAAGTTCACAATAATAAATACATTGTTGTCTTGATGCCAATGCATTCCATCTACACTTTGTACCTTTGCTAGTTTTACTAAACTAAGTTGTTCTCCTTTGTTTTACCTCGGTTGGGAGTAATTCTGAGGACCAAGGCCTAGAAAAGTTTTCACAAAGCAGAGTCTCGAATGTTCTGTAAAAGTGGATGTTGGTTTGACCAGATAAGACATTGCTCCTTGTTTTTAAACAAACAAAGCAAGAATGGTGTAATAAGTGAGAACATTGAATTCCCTGCCAGACATCCTTGGTTTCTTCTCTGTGTGACCTTGGTCAAGTATTTGGCATACTGTACCTCTGTTTTCTGGTCTTTACATTGGGGATAATCATAATCACCACCCTTCGCTTACTAAGTGCCTCGCCTCTCATGATCAAGTGAGGCAAAGTGGTTGTTGAGTAAATTCTAGACAGTACCTGTAAGGTATATTGCAGAATTACTGGACAGGTGAAGGCAGGGGATATTGGGAATAGCCATTGGTTTCCCTATTACAATAATGGCCATACGTTAGCCCACAACGTGCTTCCAGTTACAAGAATACGAATGTGGAGACTTTGATTATGTGTTCTATGCAGAGAAATGGAGCATGAATTCAAGCACTTGTCTGGATTTTCTTTTTCTCTTTCCCTTTCTTTTTTCCTTGCCTTAATCATTCCCTGCTCCTAGTCTTACCAGCTCCCGGCCTCATTCTGTAGTGACTGTCATTGCTTAAAAACGCTTCTCCCGCAGCTCTGATTTGGATCCAAAGCGTCCTGCTCCCATTTCAAACACAGCCCAGCAGTGCAGCCAGCACCACACCACCCTTCCCACATGAGAAGGAAGTGGAGAGAGCTGCATGTTGTTGGTTGGTTGTTTTGTGTTTTACTTTTTATTTGGAAAACATTTTGGACTAGAGCATGCCAATGACTGTGAAGGTGACCCAGGACTGACAACATCATGAAGGGGGTCACCCACCATGAGCAGGCATTGGCTAACAGCCTGAACAAGGCTTGGAGTAAATCCTGAAGGTATCCTGGAAATTCCCTGCCATCTCTCATTCCTGGCTGAGGGCTTAGGAATTATCCTAAAGGTCGAGCCATTTGAATGTACAATATCTTCTGGCAACCTCTATGCTGTGACTTAGTTGTGTCTTGCAGTCCCTGAACAGTGAAACTGATTAATGTGCTCGGCTGCTTTCCCAAAGTTTGGAGGTTCAAGTCCACCCTAAGTCACCTCTGAAGTGAGGCCTAGCAATCTACTTCTAAACAGCCATTGAAAACCTTGTGGGGCACAGTTGTTCTCTGACACGCAAGAGAGCGCTGTGACAAAGTCTACTTGACAGTTTGGTTGTATCTTGGCAGTTTTCCTTCATTAAGTGACATAATTATTCTGGAGGAGGGTCTTACGTGTAGGACAAAACCTATGCACTGGACTTTAAGAGATTTGCAAGGGCATGCTTTAGCGCCCCTGGTTTCCTACTTGATTTGTGGCTTGGTGTGCAAGAGCTGGCAACACAATGCAGCCTGACCTCGGCGATACTGTGGGTTCGGTTCCAGAGCAGCTAATAAAGGAGCTCCCACAGCATAGCTGTCACCCACACATTCCTCCAGTGCAGAGAAATGGGATGTTGACACCAAACCGTCGTCTTTAAAGTGTACAACTGAAACGTTTGAACACAGTGTGAAGACCACAGTCAGATGCAGAGATACAATGTGAGCACATACAGTTGGGAAAGTGGTGAGGACAGGTTTGCTCAATGCAGGGTTGCCACTACCCTTCAGTTTGTAAACAGCTCCATTTCTGTGAAGCATTGTACAGGGAAGTGCAGTGAAACAAGGGGTCCCTGGACCCTCAGGTGTATGTTCACATGCTTTCATGGTGACGGGGGTGCTGCACTGTGAGGGCACTGTGCATCCTGGCTCCGGATACTGCATGCCTAAAGCAGCACAGTGGAGCTGGAGGTGGGCACAGGGCAGATGAGGAGCTGGGTCTGGGAAGAGCCCAGACCCATAAGCCTGCGTAGTTTGTGCCCAACAATTTGAATCCTGTTCTAAGAGATCAGGAAATGGGTTTTAAGCAAGAGAAAGACAAGAGCTGCTTGATGCTTTAAACAGATCTGCAGGCAGCTCTGTGAAGAACAGATTGTGGGGGAGATCACTATCAGTGAGTAAGGGGATATACTGAAAACCTGGGAAGATGCATCAGAGACCTGGGCTTCACTCAAGTCTGGGTGTGTTTCCTTTTAAGCTTTGCCTTCCATCCCCACTCTTAGACTGTGTGAGAGATGTGAATTTTAAACAGACATTTCCTAGTCATAAAAATGCACTGGTGTTATCTAGGTGTCCTTGAGTTGTCTCTGATTCATAATGACCCTGTGCACAACAGAATGAAACACTGCCCAGTCCTGTGGCATCCTCACAATCTTTGTTGTGTTTGAGCCCATTGGTGGCATCACAGTGGCAATTCATCGCATTGAGGGTCTTCCTCTTTTTTTTGCAGACCCTTACACTGTTAAGGAAGGAGCTCTGGTAGTGTAGTGGTTACAAATTGGGCTGCAAACCCCAAGGGCAGCAGTTCAAAACTACGAGCTGTTCCATGGGAGAAAGATGAGGCTTCTGCTCCTGTAAAGATTTACAGACTCGGAAACCCTGCACAGGGTCACTATGAGTCGGAACTGACTCCACAGCACATAACCACCATCACACTGTTAAGGAGTTCTGGTACCGTAGTGGTTACGAGTTGGGCTGCTAACCTCACGGTCAGCTGTTCAAAACTACCAGCCATTCCATGGGAGAAGGATGAGGCTTTCTGCTCCCATAAAGGTTTACAGCCTCAGAAACCATACGCAGGGTTGCTATGAGTCAGAACAGACTCCACAGCACACAACACTGTTGTTGTTGTTAAGTGCCATTGAGTCGGTGCCGACTCATAACAACCTTGTGTAAGGTTTCCACAGAGTGGCTGGTGAGTTTGAACCTCCAACCTTGTGGTTCAAACTGACCTTGCAGTTCAGTGCTTTATCCCACAGTGGCACACCAGGACTCGGACTGTTACGCTAGTCACCACTAAAACCCATTGCTGCCGAGTTGATTCAACTCACTGTGACCCTATAGGTCAGAGGCGAACTTCCCCACAGAGTTTGCAAAGTTGTAATGTTTATGGAAGCAGACTGCCACATCTTTCTTTCTTGAAGCGTCTGGTGGGTTCAAACCACTGACCTTTCGGTTAGCAGCTGGGCACATTAACCACTACACCACCATCAGTGTTAGGGACTGAAAGCCAGGTCTGCAGGCAGGATGAACTTGAGGATACACATAGTCTCCCAGCTATTCTCTCAGGTTTGAATAACAAATATCCAGAAGTCAACGTCTTTTACTGAGACTCTGCGATCTGGTGCTCTATTAGCAACTGGACCTCATGAGAAAAAGTGTTCTAATGTAACCCCAGAAAAGTGGGCTGTTTTTTGTCTGCCTACCATTCACTGCCCAAATGAGGACGAGTCTCTGAAATGGACACTGAAGGGAATGTAAATGCGCACAAATGTGTTGGTTTAGCACCAGCTACACAACTCCTAGGGTCTCTGGACAGTGGGAATGGTGGGTACCAAAAGGCAGACAATTTGAGTCCAACAGAAAGAAGTTGGAAGAAGGTCTGGCAGTGAACTTCTGAAAAAAATCAGCTCTTGAAAACTGTATGAAGCATAGTTTTACTCAGATACACACGAGGTCACCATGGATTGGATGCGACTCTGTGGCAACTGAATATGTATGTATGACTTTACCTGCCACAAAGAATACAACACAAGCATAAAAGGGATTCTGGAAATAGACCAAACAAAATGCAGCAATGCTTAAATCTCAGAAGCAAGCTCTAAAATACGAATCCTCAAGAAGATCTCAGCTTGGAAAAAAAAAATTTTTTTTTTCAGAAAGAAATCTTTGTCCGCTAGAGATCGGTCGATGTGAGATCAAAAGGGCAGCATTTGCGCAGGCAGCAGAATGCTCAGAAGGCAGAAAGGGACAGGAAAGGAGGAGGGATGGAAACAGGAAACACGGGGAGGAAGTGGGAAGAGGGCTGTTATATGGTGGGGATGGCAATCAATGTAACGAAGCAAAATGTATGAATTATTGAAGGGAAAACCAATTTGTTCTGAACACTTTTCACTCAACTCACAAGAAAAAGTTAAAAGCAAACAAGCAATCTGTACCCATTATTAATCTATCTGTACAAATGAGTTCCAAAGATTCATACACCTGCACATTTCCTAGGCAGTTTCTCCAGTTCAGGATATTCAGAATGACCTGGATTCAGGACAAGAAACCATGCAGTACAATGGATTTAGCACTGGGCTATTCAAACCCACCAGCCTCTCTGCAGGAGAAAGATGAGGCAACCTGCTTCTTCAAAGATTTGCAGTCTCAGAAACTCTATAGCGCAGTTCCTCTATGTCCCACAGGGTCGCTATGTGTCAGCAGTGTGGATTCGGTCTCCGGTGGGCTCTCTGCTCAGCTTCTGACCCTCAGCCTTTCCTTTGCTGCTCTGTGCTGCTTCTTTAGTAGCTGGTGGAGAGTGTGGGTCCTCAAGAGTAGACTGTCGGAGTGAGGCTGGCACACTGT
Source organism: Chrysochloris asiatica (assembly GCF_000296735.1). NCBI lineage: Eukaryota > Metazoa > Chordata > Mammalia > Afrosoricida > Chrysochloridae > Chrysochloris > Chrysochloris asiatica. The sequence continues at coordinate 2,142,519 of NW_006408799.1, read as the reverse complement.
ATTCAGGGTTAGCCATTTCAGTGTCCCTGGCATGTCACACTGTGGATTTTTCTGGATGCCTTCTGTTAGGTGTGACTGTCACCTGCTAAATGGTTTGAAAGTTAAAAACAGCTAAATATATCATTCTAGCAGGTACACACATGTGGAGAGCTGGGGTGGAACCTATCAGAGGTCCAGAATTGCTATGGCAGAATTGAAAGTATGCTTAATGCAACACGTGTACATTTGAGGCTTCCTGTAAACTGGCTCTTGGAAATAGATATTGAGAACAAAAACATCTCATCACTAAGTTGTCTCCTACATTTATCCTTTGGTCATATCCTCTGGTAACATTTATTGTAATTGTTGTTGTTGTTAGGTGCCATCGAGTCAGTACCGACCCATAGTGACCTTATGCACAGCAGAACGAAACACTGCCCAGTCTTGGGCCAACCTCACAACTGTTGCCACGCTTGAGTCCATTGATGCAGCAGCCACTTGGCCAATCGATCTAGTTGGAGGGGTCTTCCTCTTTTTCTCTGACCCTCCACCTTGCCAAACATGATATCCTTCTCCAGCAACTAATTCCTCCTGACAAAGTGTCTGAAGTATGAGAGATGAAGTTTGGCCATCTTGGCCTCCAGGGAGCACTCTGGCTACACTTCTTCCAAAACAATTTATTGGTTCTTTTGGCAGCCCATGGCACTTTCAATATTCTCCTCCAACACCACAACTCAAAAGCACCAATTCTTCTACGGTCTTCCTTATTGACTGTCCAGCTTTCGCATGCATATGAGGTGATTGAAAAGACCGTGCCTTGGGTGCTGTTTAGTCAGTTTTGAGGCACACTGACTCTCGGTAACAGAACAACACACTACCTGGTGCTGCCCCATCCTCGCAATCGTTGCTGTGTTTGATCCCATTGCTACAGATACTGCATGGATCCATATCACTGAGGGTCTCCCTCATTTTCACTGGTCCTCTGACTTAACAAGCATGATGTCATTCAAGCATAATGACCCTAGACTTTAGCCACCATGACTGGTTCCTCCTGATGACATGTGACAGGAATGGAGAGGAAGTCTCGCCATCCTGACATTTACAGAACATTCTGCCTGTACTTCTTCCCACACAGATTTGTTTGTTCTTCGAGTAGTCCATGGCATTGTCAATGTGATTTACCAACAATATCATTCAAAGGCACCAATTCTTTTCTAATCTTCCTCATTCACTGTCCAGCTGGAGCATTAGAAGTTTCTCACTGAAGGAAACTTGGTTACAGAGTATACAGAGAGTGAACCTGAATTAGGGAAAGTCTCTGAAGATCCAAAAGGAAAATAAAAGCTACTAAAGTGTTGTGCAGGGAGCTTACGCATGTGATATCTCCAGGAGCAAAAACCACCCGGAGAGGAACCTCAGAATATGTCTGAAAACAAAGTAAGAATTTGGAATCCAATTTATAATTTGCTTTAATGTGTCCATTTAGATATGCTAATATTAGCTGTATCTTCTTAATGTTGTGAGTATATAGCCGGTGCTATCCTCTGAATTCTTAGTCATAGATGCCCTATAGAACTCACCAGAACTGCCCCTTATAGTTTGCAAGCTAGGTTACATGAAAAAGCATATGGCATCGGGATTGGAAAAAGACTCGGTAACAAACCTGTGATATACAGATGATACAGCCTTGCTTGTTGAAAGTGAAGAGGACTCAAAAGATCAAAGAAGACAGCCTTCAGTATGGATTCCAGTTCAAAGTAGAGATAACAAAAAGTCCTCACCACTGGATGAATCAATATCATGATGATGAATGGAGAAAAGATTGAAGTTGTTGAAGACTTCATTTTGCTTGGATCCACAGTCCACACTCATGGGAGCAGCAATCAAGAAATCAAACTATGTATTGTAGTAGTAAATTTACTGTACAAGACCTCTTTAAAGTGTTGAAGAGCAAAGACGTCAGCTTGAGGACTAAGGTACACCTGACCCAAGCCATGGTATTTTCAATAAGCTCATATGCATGCAAAAGTTGAATAAGGAAAACCTGAAAAGAATTGAGACATTTGAATGATGGTGTTGGAGAAGAATATTAAAAGTATCAGGAAGAGCCAGACAATCAAACAAGTCTGTCTTGGAAGTAAGTGCAGTCAGAATGCTCCTTAGAAGCCTGGATGGCGAGACTTTGTGTCTCATACTTTGGAAATATTATCAGGAGGGACTGGTCCCTGGAGAATGATGTTATGCCTGGTAAAGTGGACGGTCAGAGAAAATGAGGGAGAGCTCTCAATGAGACGGATTGTCACAGTGACAGCAACGGGGAGCTCAAATGTAACAATTGTGAGGATGGCTCAGGAGCCAGCACTGCTCCATTCTGATTTGCATAGACTTGCTATGAGTCAGAACTGACTCAATGACACCTACCAACAACATTCTTAGGATCATCTAGTAATAGAGTTAGCAGATGTTACACAGTTTAGTTTTACTCTAATGTAGTGGTGCTTCAAGCTCTGCATGTTCTTAAAATGCTAAGATCCCCCAAGTCAGAGGAAGAGTTTGTTGTTTTCTTAAATTCATCTTTTCATTATCGATTTTGAATAGAGCCTTTAAAAAGGTGAAATTGTTTGTCTAACTCACTTCCCTTCCCCATGCCACAGTCCTCTCCCCAACCTTCTTTTGTCTTAAAGACTTGAACAGGAAAAAAAGACATTTTAATATTCTCAAACTCCCTCCAGCACAGACGTCTGTCAGTGGGCATGGTGTACATTACAGATCTGAATTCATGTGGTTCTTAGAAAACCCAGTTGTTGTTGTTAAGTGCCATCGAGTCGGTTCCGACCCATAGCGACCCTGTAACAGGGTTTCCGAGGGTGTAAATCTTTACGGGAGTAGAAAGCCTCATCTTTCTCCCGCGGAGCGGCTGGTAGTTTCAAACCGCTGACCTTAAGGTTCACAGGCCGATTCGTAACCACTACGCTACCAGAGCTCCTTAGAAAACCCAGTAGTTGTTGTTAATATTATTGTTTCTATTTTACTAACATGGGAATGTAGCATTAGAAGACAGTCAAAAAACAACTGTCTTCATCCGCTAGTGTGCCTATCACAGAACTACCACAAAAGGATGACTTGTACAAGCAGACATTTACTCTCTCACAATTTAGGAGGTTTGAAGTCTGAATTCAGAATGACTAGATGAATGGGTTCAGTGTTTCCGCTCTAGGGAAAGACTTTCTCTTTGTGTTGGATCTGGAGAAAGTCCTTCTCTTCTTTCAACATTTGTGGTCTTGGCATCCCTGGGAGAGCACTCTGTGTCTTGATGGCACTCTTCCCCTTGGCCTAGGAGCGTCTCACACAGTGACTCCAGCTCCAAAGAGCACAGTCCACTCCAAGCTCTTCTTTCTCGGTGGTACTAGGTCCCTCTGATCTCTGCTCACTTGTTTTATCCCTTTTCTAGCTCAAAAGACATTGACTCAAGATAGATCTTAATCTTGTAGATTGTATTCTGTTTCATCAATACAGTGCCTCTAATGCTACCCCATTAATATCACAGAGATGAGGACTTACAACATAGAGGATAAGTACATCGGATCACAAGAATGGAAAATAATTCATTCCTACTGACCATCATAGACCGGCCAAATGGGACCCTTACTTTGTGGGGATCCAGTTCAAAACATAACAATTAGTAAGTGACACAGTAAGAAGTAATACATGAATGCATGTGTCCCAAAGACTGGGTCTCATCCCTGAGCAGTGCTGTTGTTAAACAAGCACCCTGTGCCCACCAAGACTTCCTTTGTCTATAGATGCTAACAGTTGATTGTGGAGCCCTGAAGACAAATGCAAACACAATGTCTGCTCCCCAGGATCTTATTAGCCATTTGGAGAAGAATGAATACCCAAAGCTTTCTTGAACAATATAAGAATGATATCATTATCCAAAGAGGCATACCTCAGATGTATTGTAAGTTGCGCTGCAGACCGCCACAATAAAGTGAATATTACAATAAAGAAAACCATATGAATAGTTTTAGAGTCCTGATGTGGCACTGTGGATTAATGCATTGGACTGCAAAGTCAGTTTGATCTGCAGGGTCGATGGTTCAAGCTCACCAACCACTCTTCAGAAACCCTATACAGGGCTGCTATGGTGTCAGAACAAACTCAACAACACTTATCAACAACAACAATAATAAAACATGAATTTTTTGGTTTCCCCATTTTTGGTTTTCCATAAAATAGCTGTTTTAGTTATCTCATGCTACTATGAAAGAAATACCACAAGTGAATTCCTTTAAGAAATGGAAATCTATTTGCTTACAGTCTAGGAGACTAGAGGTCCGAATTCAGAGTATCTGCTCTAGGGAAGGCTTTCTCTGTAGGCTCTGGGGAAAGATCCTTGTCTCATTCCAGCATCTGTAGACCCCAAACTCCTTGGAGAGCTCCATGCATCTTGGCATCAATCTTCCTGTGGATCAAGGAGGGGCACAGTGCAGGGACCTGGGTGCCCAGAATGCATTTCACTCTTGGCTCTTCTTTTCTTCTTTCTTGATGGTAGTAGGTCTCGCTGCTCTATTTGTCTGTTTCATCTCTTTTATATCTCAAAAAAGATTGACTCAAGATCCAGCCTAAACCTGTAACTTATATCAGGCATCATTAACACGATACAAGTGAATATTTGGACCGCATATAATAATTATATCAGATCAAGGCTGATTATTTTACAGAAGTGATTACATGATATCACATCTCATCATGGGGACTTATGATGTCTTAACTGCCAAACCACTGCATCCAGGCCCAGCCACGTTAACAAAAAGGATCGTACTGGTGCAGGTAAAAGTTGTGTTTACACTGCACTGTCGTCCATGAAGGGTGCAGTGTTGTTATTGTTGGGTGCCGTTGAGTTGGTTCTGACTCATAGCAACCTTATGCACAACAGAATGAAGTGCACAATGGTTGTTACACTTGAACCCATTGCTGCTGCCTCCTTGTCAATCCATCTTGTTGGGGATCTTACTCTTTTTTGCTGACCCCCCACTTTACCTAGCATAATGTCCATTTCCAGGAATGGATCCCTCCTGTTAATAGGTCAGAAATAAGTGAGACTGAGTTTCACCATCCTGGCCTCCAAGGATCCTTCTGTCTAGTTAGTTAGTTCTGGAAGTTCATGGTAATTTCAATACTTTCCTCCAACACAATGACTCAAATGCATCAATTCTCCTATGGTCTTCCTTATTCATTGTCCAACTTTCACACGCATATGAGGCGATTGAAAATATCGTGGCTTGATGGAAAAGTTGGAAACATTGTACAAATGATCAAAATGGGTCACAGACACACAAAGTTAGCACACGATTTTTGAAAAATGGTGCAGATATACTTGCTTGACACAACATACCATAGACCTTCCACTTGTAAAAATACAATATCTGTAAAGTACAATAAAGTGAAGTGCTATAAAATTAAGTATACTTGTATAGAATGAGTAAACCAACTAACTTCATGATTTTCAGAGATTGAAGACCTTGGGCATTTGCAAAAGGAATTCAGTGTAAATATAGCCTGTCCTCAATCCAAGATCTATTTCAAAAAAACATTTCTAAGTCTATCCGTGCACTTGATTGGAGTTCTTTCTCTTAGAAGTTCTGAAAATCATATATGAAGAAGAGCATGGTATCAAGATTGAATGAAGACTTATTAATAATCTATGATATGCAGATAACACGACCTTGTTTGCTGGAAGCAAAGAGAAGTTGAAATATTTACTTATGAAGATCAAAGACCACAGTCTTCAGTATAGATTGCTCCTCAATGTAAAGGAAAAAAAAAAATCCTAACCACTGGACCAATACATAACATCATGATGGGTGGGGGAAAGATTGAGGTTGTCAAAGACTTCAGTTTGCTAAGATGTATGATCAATACTCATGGAAGCAGCCATCAAGAAATCAAGCAATGAATGCATTAGGCAAATCTGCTGTACAAGACCTCTTTAAAGTGTTCAAGAGCAAAGATATCAGTTTGAGGACTAAGGTGCACCTGACCCAAGTCATAGTATTCTCAATTGCCTCATTTGCAGGTGAAAATTGGACACTAACTAAGGAAGACCTGAGAATAATTTATGCCTTAGAATGATGATGTTAGAGAAGAATATTAAAAATCCTATTGACTGCCAGAAGAAACCAGTTTGTCTTGGAACAAGTGCAGCCAGAATGCACCTTAGAAACCAGGATGGCAAGACTTTGTCTCTCATACTTTGGACATGTCATCAGGAGGAGCCAGCTCCTGGAGAAGGCCACCATGTAAAGTGGACGGTCAGTGAACAAAAGGAAGAGCCTCAGTGAGATGGACTGACACAGTGGCAACAGCAATGGGCTCAAACAGAACAACATTGTGAGGACGGCACAGGACTGGGCAGTGTTTCGGTCTGTTCTGTTGTGAATGAGTCAGATCCTACTCCATGACACCTAGCAACAACAGACTTTGTGGGAGCAAACTGCCACATATTTCTCCCAATGGTGGGGGGGCAGGTGAGTTCAACCCACCAAACTGTCGGCTAGCAGTCGAGTGCTTAGTCAATATACCATCGGGGAATTGCCTACAGGTGAAAAATTGTGTCTTGTGTCTATTCATAAAATTATCTGTAAACAAATAGCTTGATAGGGACACCATCTATTTGAAATAAACCACTCATCAATCTTATTTTGTCATCCCTAAGACAAAAGGTAATTTAGAAGTGTCATACAAGGGGGCTTTAAAAAGTGAAAAAGTACCACTACCTCTTCATTCCAGTTTTTCTGTTAATTTTTTGAAGCCTCTTGGATTTTGTACTTAGAGTTTGATCTTGATTACTTAGGTGACCAGCTCTAATCTATAGAACAAGTTTCTCTTGAGTTGCTTCAGAGTCATGGAGTTCCCATGGATGTCAGAGTTGAATGTAGTTTCTGAAGTTTTCAGTGACTATGTTTTCAGAGGCAGGTGGCCAGACCTACAAGGGGTGGCCAATGTGGGCAGTGAACTCTGTGAATGGAGACCATGGGAGTTGGTGCATTTTCCAGCTCTTCTATTGGAGAAAGGGACCCGGTCGCCCAGTGATTAAAGGGTGGTAACTGAAAGGACATTGTTTCAGGAGAAAGATGAGGCAGTCTGCTTCTGTAAAGAGGACTGACAGCCTTGGGAGCCCTGGGGGACAGTTGTACTCTATCCTACAGGGTCATCATAAATCAGAATCTACTCAACGTCAGTGCGTCTCTTTGGGAGTTTAACATATATTCAGTGATCCTGAGAAGACACAAATGAGAATTCTTGAATGGAGCTCATTTTATTTAAATTCCCATTCCCATCACTTAGTAAATCCACAGACATAAATTATTCACTGATATTCTTACTTATTTTGTCATTTATTTGCACAGTGGTTAGGATGGTCAAAGAGCACAGGAGATGAGCTAGGAATCCATAGTGAGAAAGAGCCTGCCTGTCTCCTGCTCAAAAGCCAGCCACTGGCTTTGTTGGGACATAAGGTAGAACCCCAGCAGCAACTCATAGCCTTGGTTTTCCCTGTCATCTGGCCCTATCTACGTCAAGTCCTCTCCCACATCTCTGCATCCCAGCTACACTGAGCTTTGTCTTCCCAGCTCATTAGAGGCAGTCCCCAGGTTATGAGAGACCAGGAGACTGCAGTACATCCCCTGATGGCCCATTTGTGTGATGCACATTTGCCCCCACTTTGAAATGATGCAACTGACAACAACACAATCACTTCCACTCACAGCATGTGTAGCTTTTTTTCTTTTTTCTTTTTTTTTTAACATTTTTATTGTGAATTATGTGATCGTTTACATGGGTAAACACTAGATTTACATTCATCCTATCATATATAATTTCATTGTCATATTACCATCCCCTCCATGCATCATCAAACAACCAAAGGGTATACCTGCAAGCCTGTCCATTGGTCATCAGCACACAGTCCCTCTACCTCTCTAGGTCTAGAGTCCCTAGCCACTCCATCCCTCCACGTCATTGTCTCTGCCTCCATCTCTGGCGTTACTGTTTCTCTAGGTAGGGTTCATCACTCCGCTCTTCTCCCTTGATGGTCCCAGGGACCTCCGCTTCTGGACTGCAAAGTCAACCACGCCCCTCCTTTTGTGCATGCGCAACTTTTAAAGCATTGACAAGGCTTCAAAATCATATTCCAGCTTATCTAGAAATGTGTTAAAAGAACTATGGATCTTGTTTATAACCCTGGCACTGTCTGTATCCCTTTTGTTGGACGACCTTCCCTGCCACCTTATTTTGTCTGACCCTTGGTCTTCATTTGGGTCTTAGTCACACTGTCCTCTCTCTGGATATGCCCACCATCGTCACTGTATCTAATGCTTCCCACCCACCCCCTCACATTCCCTTGTACCTCTTTCTGTACTGTTGTCCAGATAGTACTTATCTTTATCTAACCCCACCACGCTGTTGATGTCTGTCTGTATAATACAGTATGAACCTTGTGTGTCTAGTTCAGGGTACTCTGTTCAACACCTAGAATACTGGCAGGCCCCTAGTAGATCTCCATAAATAATTGTGGAACTAACCTATTGTTGTGGTTAAGGACTGTGGAGTCAGTTCCTGTTCATAGTTCCAACCCTTATTACAACAGAATACCCAGTCATGTGCCATCCTCACAATCGTGATGTTCCTGCCCATTGTTGTAGCGAGTGTCTATCCATCTCACCGAGGGTCTTCCTCTTTCTCATCAAGTCTCTCCCCAAGTTCCTCCTGATAATACGAGACTTAAAACTTTTTGTGGAAAAATTACGTTATCCTTTAATTACATTTATTTCATGGACTTTTTATGAAGGCCCCTTTTGTGTTCAGAGTACATGAAATGAAGTCTCACTGCTCTGGCTTCTAAGGAGCATTCTGGATGTACTTCTGCCAAGACAGATTTGTTCATTCTTCTGGCAGTCCGTAGTATATTTGAATGTCTTTACCAACACCCTAATGTAAAAGCATCTATTCCTTGGTCTTCATTATGCATAGTCTTATGAGGTGCTTAAAAATACCATGACTTGGGTGAAGCACACTTCAATCCCAAAAGTGACATCCCTGCTTCTCAACACATTAAAGAGGTCTTCTGCAGCATATTTGCCCAGTGGCATGAAGAAGTGGCATGACAAAAGATAAAAATCATTCAGAGAAGAATGGGTCACTGAATTGTATTATAATCATGCATGAGAACACTCTACATGGTAGTGAATCATCCATCACTGCATGGACCACTGTGTTATGTGAAAGAAGCCAGACAGAAAAAAAGATAAGCCATGAATCTTTTAGACATCACAGGATAGCCAAAATGTCACAGGAAAATGACTTGCTTCATAGTTCCTTCCATATGAAGTGCATGCACAGACAAAATTTGCCCATGCTGCTAGAGGTCCAGCTAGTAGGGGTTTGTGAAATAGGGGATCATGACAGTAAAGAAGCTGGGGGTACTCTGGGTTAAACTGACCACATGTTGTTTTGTGACCAGATGCCGTGTTGCATCTACATTGACTGCCTAAACTTTGTTTGGGGATTTTAATTTTTCTTGGCCTTCTTGACATTTCTGTGATGTCCAAATGATAATAAGAATTACTAATTATTTTTATTATTCTTTATCACTATTAGTAATAGTGATCAGATTCTTTCTCCAAAATGATTTTTCTTCTCTGTGATGATAAGACAAATGTCTGTTTGGAATTATCCATTCCCTTCCATTGATGTTAATTCAGGTAGGCTCAAGTAGGTAGACTCATGCTCACTTGCATGAGATGGGAATTTCTGCCCTCTCTAAAGTTCCTCTGACCAGCACAAATGGTGAGTGCTCAAACACTACCCAAGAAAGTTGTTGGTTCAAACCCACCCAGCCATGCTACCTACTGTAGACAATCCTGTTGGTGTGCTTCTGTAAAGATTTCAGCCATGCAAGCCACATAGAGAAGTTCTATGTTGTAACATGTGGTGTCACCACTAGCTGCGGGCCGACTCAATGGCAGCTAACGAGAAAAACAAAGGTCTCTTACACTCTGAATGGTACCCTCAATTTCCTTTTCTGATACATAAGGAGCAATCATAGAAAAGAGGATGGGAGACCCCTCTTCATTGAGACTTTGACCTTTATCTATTTTGAGACTGGACGTTGAATGGGTTCTTTCTGGTTCATTCATGACCAATAAAGCAAAACTGGAATGGACCCAACTTTGTAAAATCTGGGTGAATGCGACCATAACCAGTACAAGAAAATCTACAGATTAAAGCCCTACTAGAAACTTAATCTCTCTCCTAGAAAACAAGGACAGTGTGCATACTGCAACCAAATCTCGTGGGAGGCAGAGTTGGGAAGAATGGTGCTGGCTCAAAGATGGCAGCCAACCACATCACTGTGAATGTGTCTCCTCTAAGGGCTCCAGGAAGGGCTCACTACACCTCTTCCCAGTCTCCCATTCCAGGACTTTGACCTGTAGTTTTCCCATTCCTGTTATCATTCCAGTATACCCACATGTTACAAATTCATATGTGTTCCAATTTCATTGTGTTGGCCATGACTGACCCAGTTCATACTGTTTGTAGCCCTGGTTTAAGAAGCCAGTTTGTGGGTTTTCAAGGTGTGCTTATCAGTTACCTAGAAAATGAAAGCCCGAGGGGATGTTCTGCCCAGGTTACTATGAGCAAGTGTGGAGGAGTGACCCACTCTTTACTCTGCCTTTGAGAGAAAAATGTGTGTAAGACCTGTCAATCTGACTTCTAGAAACTATCCTAGGAATTCATGGGGTGTGTGTTCAAAGATATTACACATAATACAACCATCAAAGAAAGAAATATACAGTGAAATAGGAAGTGTTCAGCATTAAGAAGTTTAGATACACAAAACAGAATCCATTTGCAGGGTGGGACTCAATGAATACATTAAAGCTGGTGATGTAAGGAAAACATGCTTATTACGTGCAAAATTTTCTGAGTTACTGTTCAATGAAAATAGCAGAATACAGTGCAACATGCATATTGTGATTAAAAAGAAGCATTAAAAATATAGAAACATAAGCAGTAAAGATGGTGATTTTTGTTGGGTTAGGGTTAGGATGTTAAGTTCATTCCCCTTTTTCTTTTCTTAAATTTCTACAATTAATCACACACACACACACACACACA
>NW_006408799.1:2121676-2128909 GCF_000296735.1 Chrysochloris asiatica | reverse complement strand
TTATCTTGTTTCTGGACATGTGCAGATATGGTCATCTGCTTCTGTTTTTTGGGCATCTTCAGGGGTTATCTGTGGACTTAATACTTAGATGGGTATGTATTTTGGTATTTTTTATGCTTTCTGAATGCCTCCAGGTAGATGTGATCAGGAAATAGGCTTCCCTTTTCACTCCTCTTCCTGAGAAATTTCAAGATACCACTGTTGGTCATTTTGACATAATTTAGGATTTAATTTTTGACCTATTTCCTCTTTTGTCTGCTTGTCCTGTTCAGGTCTTTTTTCTAGTTGGAAACAGTTCAGGGCCGGCTATGGCCGTTTGGTTTTAATTGGAAACTGTCTCTTTAAATTTCTAGGAGCTCTATGCGTATGTGTAGTAGAACCCTCCGAGGGTGGGGCTTTGGTGCCCACTAGCTCAGGCACCCCTATAGTCACCAGAATGTAGGTGCGCAGACAGCAAGGGACCAATGAACAGATACCAAAAGAGAAGAATGTTCACACCTTTATCTCCGCGGTTCTGCCAGGCGTCTGTGGCCACTCCGATCCTTCCCCCGCTTGGTCTCACACAAGATAGTGGCTCCTCGAACAGATGAGAGTCTTGAATTAGAAAGCAATGGATTTCTTGCTTCTGCCACAAGTTCCACCAGCTGTGAGCCTTCCAACCTTCTAAATATTCCTTTATATGTGGTTCAGATTTCTGAGACCATCCTCTGAGCCTGCTTCGTTGGGTATTCTGTGTTGTTGCTGGCGGAGCTCTTACTACACGTCCACCTGATCCGCCATCTTGTTTGTTCTCCTCCTTTTTTTGGAAGTGTGTGAAGTTCACCAAATAATGGGCACATTACACTAGTTTCCCAACCCATGTGATTCCTGCACACTTTAGTCTTCTCTGTGTGTGCTGTCTCCATTGTATGTGTGTGTTCTCTTTACATGGTGCATTATTTTGTTATTTGTGAAAATGTGGTCTTTATTTTTTTATAAGAAAGTACTGGGCCACAATTAAGCTGTATAGGTGGTTTAAAGCCAAACCTTCCCAGTGTGAAATATCCCATGTGTTTTGTTTTGCTTTTTAGCTTAAATACCTTTTTACTCTGTCCTGGAGTGGCACTGTGGGTTAATGTGCCAGATGGCTAAGCTGTTTGAACTGCAAAGTCAGCAGTTCAAGCTCGCAAACTGCTCCTTGGAAACCCTATACAGGGTCGCTATGGGTCGGATTCGACTCGACGGCACTTAACAACAACAACAACAACAACATAGAGTCCTAATGCATCAAAATTGACTCAGCAGCACACAGCAACAACAGACATTTCTGTATGTCATCCATGTAAATATGACTCCTGATTTGACAGTATATTAGTTACATGTTTTATTGTTACTGAGAACAACATCAAAAAAATAGACAAAGTATTTAACTAAATATGATGTAGTAGAAGGCTTACTGACTTACCATGGGTGTGAAATCATTTAAAAAATCAGAGTTTGGGGTTTTTATAATTTTTTTTTTTTTTTTGTATGCTACGGTTTCCTGTTTGCCACATATAAGGAAATGAATTCGCTGCTAGAACACTGGATAAGAGCCTTCAGAAGGGACTCATTAATATCCGTCTTCACAGTCAGAAGCCCACCAGGATTATTGCGCTTCCTGGGAACCACTGTGGTCACAATGAGTCAAACAGAAAGATGGTACCCTAACGCTGATTTTAAAACCAAACTCCAACATTGTCATTTGTTTCTGCTGAGCAGAAAGAGTATAAATGGTACTTTTCACAAATATCGCACTCTCCCTAATGGAAGTTATTGAAACCAAAAAGCTGCCCCCCTTCTCATTTCTAAGAAAGAATAAGATTAATTAATATGGTGGCTCATTTGCATTTATCAATGTCACTTTCTACAAATCCCAACAAATCTATTATTGCTGGTTTTGGCTTTATAATCCCAACTCAGGCCATTAAACTGTGCCTCCTGGCCTGGCCAGGGGAAGGCTGGGTTCCATGCCTGAAACTTTTCTTCCTGGGACTACTTCCGTTTCTGGTGATTGGGACCTCTGGATGAGGTGCCCATTCTGGAGGCTTAATGTTCAGCAGCCTTGACATTGGGGCTGGATTGACAGATCACACCCCAAAGTTCTGCCTTCTAATGCCAGGCAACAAAGGAAGCCTCTAACACAATAAGCACATGCTTCTGCTCATAACTGTAGTCATTTGTCTTTTCCTCTCTATCAGAGGACTTCTGGTGTGGCATTGTAGGATCACTGGACTACAAACCACAAAGTCAGTAGGTCAAACCCACCAGCTGCTCCCTGGAAACCCTACACAGGGTCACTATGAGTTGCACAATGACAACAATGAGGGAATTGATAGAAAATCGCATGCCATCTCCGCTGTTTGGGCATTTCTCAAACCAGGGGCACTTCTCCACAGCAATGTGAGCCGGAGAGGAGACAGGGGGCTGTCCCATCCCAGGCCTGAAGCCACCGTGACTTTGTAGATGAACACATATCTTCACATGCTGGAAATTCAGGGCACAGAGCTAGGTGAGACAGTGAAGCATGACCCTACGACCCTTAAGAACTAGATGGTGCCTGCTTTACTACCAACCACTCTGAAAGGGATCCTAGTAGAATATTCTGGATAGAATGGGAGAAAAATGTGTAACAAAACTTGCAGCCCTAAGTAAATCCAGACTGCAGCTTGTGGAACCCCTGGGACTGTGGTCCTTAGGCACAGTTTAGGTCTGGAACTGAACTCACCTCTAGGTTCTGTTTTCAGCTCCGTGGAGTAAGGAATTACTTGTTGAGCTGCTAACCACAAAGTTAGCAGTTCAAGGCACTCTAAGGGAGAAAGATGAGGCTTTTTCCTCTTATACAGATGTACAGCCTCAGAAACCCTACACAGGGTCACTAGGAGTCAGAACCGACCTGACAGCTCACAGCCAGCCAAGTGTGGAGAGAGATTTCCCAGGTACAGGTATTGTACAAGCATGCCTCACACATGAGAGTTTCACTCCACAGAGCTAACCCCTCTAGGATTTGTTTCCATCATCTATACAAAGAGAAGGGAGACTTGATGGAGCAGAGGTTGAAGCACTTAGCTGCTAACCAAAAGGTTGGTGGTTTGAACCCACCAGCTGCTCTGAGTGGGAAGATCAGTCAGTCTGCTCTCACAATGATCTACAGTCTCAGAAATGTTATGGGGCAGTTCTACTCCTTCCCATGGGGTCACTGTGAGCCGGGATCAACTCATAGGCAGTAGGTTTGTGTGTTTTTGTTTTCTTGGTTTGGTGCAAAGAGGTAAAAATTGGGTACCTTGACCCCTGCTATTATCTCTTAATTTAAATTTGTTCTAGGATGTGTAGCTAGCGGTTTGTATGCAGTCGTGTTTGGGATGGGGCCAATTTTCCTGTTGTTTTATAACCTGGTTCCCAGATCCCTGGATCTGTCCTCCTGTCTCCTCTCACTGCCTGCCGCTTCTTCTCTTGCTCTGCTAATGAAAAGCTCTTTTCTGAGGTGCCTCGTAGGAAGTTTCACTAAGGTGCTCAGAGATAATACCAAGAGAGGGGGTGGAGCACAGCCAAGGACAAGTCATCCTGGCAAATACCCGCTGTGACTATGTGTGGATGGTCATGCCCCCATTACTGGGGTTATTACAACTTACAAGGAGGCTTCAGAAATTGAGTGGAAAATAGAACTGAAAGAAAAGAGAATTCTTGCATGAACAGCTTTGAAGTCTCCTCATGCATTGCATTTAGTAAACAATTGGTTGTATTGTATGATCTATAATAAAAATTTATTTCAGCCCCCAGGGCACAGCTTAACCAACGTTCTGACAGGCAACTTCATGGGTAGGTAATGTAGCTCAGGGAACCCTGGTGGCACAGTGAATGAAGCGTTTGAGTGCAGACCGAAAGTTCAGTGGCTCAAATCTACCTGCTGCTGCATGGGAGAAAGATGTGACTGTCTATTTCCTTGAGGATTAACAACCTTGGAGGCTATGAGGCAGTTCACTCTGTCCCTCAGGGGCACTGTGAGTCTGAATAGACTGGGGGACAGTGGATGGGGGGGGGGTTGGCTAATACACCTCAGCAGCAACCACCTGTCTGTCAGTGACACTTGTGTAATGCCATGAACCTGAACAGGATTCAGGTGCCCCTCCAAACTGAGGTAGACTAGGAAGAAAGGTCTGGCAATCAACAACAAAAAAATGAGCCTTGGTAAACATTCTGAGTCACAATGGTCGGATCAGCAACTAGTCATTCTGTTGTACCTGGGGTCTCCATGAGTCGTTGGGCAGCATGGGGGAGGAGACAGAACAACCGCAGCAAACAGTAAAAGGAAGTAATTTGATTTTACTAGGAAGCATGCCCTGCACGTTAGGGGGCCGGAGACAGGCAGGGTTGTAGGCAAGGAGCTGCTCTGTGGTCAAACACATCTGGGCTCATTCCCACCCCCAGCCAGCTCTGCCGTGTGCCTCCTGTGTGACGAGGAAAAGTATCAATGCCTTGGTGTCTTCATCTAGGTCTACACGCTTGTGAAGGCCACGTCCTCACCTCACACGCATAACACACCATGTCACACATGCCCCTCCCTGGGGAAGGGTTACTGTTGTTATTGCCAAGTGCCATCAAGTCCAGTCAGTTCTGACTCATAGGGACACTATGTAGGGTTTCTGAGGAGCAGTGGGGAGTTTGCACTGCCCAATTTGGAGCTAGCTGTTGTTGTTGTTAAGTGCTGTAGAGTCAGTTCCGACTCATAGTGACCCTGTCTGGGGTCTCCAAGGAACTAGTGATAGGTTTGAACTGCTGACCATGTGGTTCAAAGTAATCTTGAGGTCCAGTTCATTATCCTGCTACTAGAAGTCCACTGCTTATCGTACAGTGCCACACCAGGACTTTATCACTACAAATACTATGGTGTCATTGTGTGCTATAGAGTTGGTTTTGACTCACAGGGACTCTATATAGTGTTTCTGAGGAGCAGCTAGTGGATTTGAACCATTGACCTTGCAGTTAGCAGTCCAGTGCTTACTCTGCAGTGTTCCACCAGGACCCTGGGGAAAGGTTTGTTGTGGCTGCATATGCCACCTTCAGAAGCATATAAACCTAGACAGAGGAAATGTGGAGAAGCAATCGCTTCATATTTTGATTGTCGTTGTTCATCATTGTGGAGTCAGTTCTGACTCATAGCGACTCTGTACGGGCTTTCCAATGCTTTACATCTTTGCGGGAGCAAAAAGCCTCATCTTTCTCCCCCAGGGCAATGAGTGGGCTAGAACCATGGACCTTGTGGCTCAGCCTGGCGACCTTCCAGTTAACAGCCCAATGTGTAGAACTCTCTGCACACCAGGGCTCTTTGGCAAGGCTATGTTGTTGTTGTTAAGTGCTGTGGGGTTTGTTTCTGCTCATACTGATACTGTATACTGTTCCAAGGAACAGCTGACAGACGTGAACTGCTGATCTTGTCGTTGGCAGTCCAGTGCTTATCCTACAGCACCACACCAGGACTCCTAGGCTATAGTACCCCAATATTTGAGATGTTGCTATGAAGGTGATTTGAAGATGTGCTTAACACCCACCATCAGCTGACTTATAGGAAAGGAGATTGTTCTCAGTGATGTGGGTGATCTTGTCCAATCAGTTCAAAGACCTTAAAAGCAAAAGTGAGGTTTCCCTGAGAAACAAGCGATTCTCCCTGTGGGCCATGTCTTCAGCTCCTGCCCAAGTCCTCAGTCTGCCGTTGTGCCCTACAGATTTCAGACTGGCCAGTCCCACATTTGTGTAAACCAGTTCCTTGAAGTAAGGAGTTATTGGCTCCTGTTTCCCTGAAGAACCATGCCTGGCACACACGGCAGAGAGGAGTTTGCGCTGCAGATGGTACACAGGCTGGTGGCTAAATGACCTTGATGTGCAAAGAGAATCCTGGCGCATCCAAGTGGTTAAGTGCCATCGAAACACATCGGACTCAGCACTCTGTGTACAACAGAGCAAAACCAGCCCGTTGCTGCACCATCCTCACCATCGCTGCTACGTTTGAGGCCATTGGTGTAGCCATTGGCGCATTTCTTCTGACGGAGGGTCTTCCTCGTTTTTGCTGACCCTCTACTTTACCAAGCATGCAGTTCTTCTGCAAAGCCTGGTCCCTCCTGATAACATGTCCAAAGTATATGTCCTGGCTTCTAAGGGACAGTCTGACTATACTTCTTCCACCACAAATTTGTTCATGCATCAGGCAGCCCGTGGCGTATTCAATATTTGTCACTAACAACATAGTTCAAAAGCATCAGTACTTCATCTTCTTGTTCATTGTCTGGCTTCTGTATGTATATGTTGTTGTTGTTGTTGTTACGTGCCATCGAGTCAGTACTGGCTCATAGTGACCCTGTGCATAACAGAACAAAACACTGCCCAGTCCTGGGCCAATCTCACAATTGTTACCACACTTGAGTCCACCGATGCTGCCACTTTGCCAACCCATTTCTCTGGGGGTCTTCCTCTTTTTCTCTGACTCTCCACCTTACCAAACATGATATCCTTCTCCAGTGACTGGTCCCTCCTGACAATATGTCCGAAGTTTGAGAGACTAAGTTTGGCCATCCTGGCCTCCAAGGAGCACTCTGGCTGTCCTGTCATTTCCTCCCTCTCTCCTTTCCCTCCTCGTCATTCACTTCTGATTCCAATTCCTTCTTTTACTCCTCCTCCTCTTCATATTCACCTGTTTCTGCTATGTGATCTCTCAGCATCCGAAGCCTGCATTGCTTCTAATCATCTCAGTTTGCATATCTCTCCAAGTCATATTTTCAAAGTTGTTATTCAAACTCTAGTAATTACACATACGTAAGTTCCAGAGAAGGACATCATGCTTGGTAAAGTGGAGGGTGAACAAGAATGAGGAAGACCCCCATGAAATGGATTGGCACTGTGACAACAGCAGTGAGCTCAAACGTAACAAAAATTGTGAGGCATGCGCAGGACTGAGCAGTGTGTCATGTTGAAGGACACAGGGTGGCAATGAGTCGGAAGGGACTCGATGACACGTCACAACAACATCTCTCTCAAAAGGAATATAGTGATAGAACAATCCTTCCCTGTGTGTTTGGGCATATAATGTAGTTGTTATATATCAATAGCAAGGTGACCAATAGAAGGAGAAGAGCAGTTTGATGAGCTGATTGATATATGACCATCCAGTGGATCCCAACTTTTACTGAGTTTTGGGAAGATGATGCAACATACAGATTTGCA